>NC_088979.1:14473646-14776373 GCF_963932015.1 Anas acuta
TAGGAATTCAAACACTTCACACTGCTTAATTTAAAATGTATTTACACTACTCCAATTTTTTGTTCATTATTACATTAACATTCACAAAGTAAATACCAATAAGAATGAAAAAGACAAGACTGTGCCCATATATCCAAATATTAAAATTCCAAAGGTTACATGAAATGTCATACATTTTCTTCGAAAACAATTGTCCATTTTCAGTGAATTGTGAAAGAGACAAATTGTAATGGAAGAGTAAAAACCCAAATATGAAACGTTGACTATGAAACTTAAGTATAAAACAGACCATAGTTCTTGCACATCAGGATCTACCTTACTTGTATAAAACAGATCCTGAGAGTACAGAGTGCTCAGGGTCCATAAAATACTCTCAGGGCCTGATTTTATACAGATAAGGTATTACAAGGTATACAAGTAAGAAACCTTACATATGCTCTGACATGAGCCAGTGTAATCTTGCTTGATAAGGAATATAGAAAGAAGAGCTGGTTATGGAAAACCAACCTAAGGTGAAAAAAAAAAGGTATTTTTCCAAAATATGATTACTGGAGTGACAGGTATATGATGCTTTAAAGAAAACTTCTTGCAATTTCTTGGCAATTCAGATATGCAAAGAGCATAGAAGAAACACATTCAAAAGTCAGAATTACTGTCCTTATTATAATTTTTCCACTTACTGAGATTGCGTAAGAAACAGTTAAACAAAAGCTGACAAACACTAAGCTTCATTTTTTTTCTGAAAATCCTTTTCTTAGGGCCTTCTCACTCAAATGGGAACACTACAAATGCTGACATTTCATAATAAAAATGAGTAACTGTATTATGCAAATATCTAATAATGTTTTAAGACTGAACTGTCTTCATTTTACTGAAAATGAAAAGTGTTAATTTGCAGTGATATATTTTCCCACATAACTGCTAGAAGAAAGGCATTTCTATTTTCATGGGTTAATTGAAATATGGATTAAAGGTTCTCCGAATTTTCATTGAAACTGATTTAATTTTGACAGGTTTGTTGTTTACTGTCCATGTATCCCAGTGAATCCCAGTTGCAAGAAATCTACCTGTGTAACGATGAACACCATTAAGATTTGCAAGGCCACACTGGTTGAACCACCATCCAGTGCTCTCACTGAAGTTACTGCAGCTCTTTACAGGCTGTTGTTTAATAGTGCACACTGGCCTACACCCATCATTATCAACATCAAATGTGCTGAAAGGCATTGAATTCTGATTATCTTCTTTTCTGTATCCTCTAAAGGCATCACCTAAGTGCAAAAGATAAAACAGAATGATGATAAAGGAGTTATTTATGGAGAAACACTACAAACTTTTCCTCTAAAATTACCAGAAAAACAGATTTGCTCAAAAGCAGTTCAAGACAGCACTAATGAATCAGTAATGTGTTGAAGACACAGGAAAAGAAAAATATAAAATACTCAGAAGTATGGAAGAGGTGATGGAACACCTTTACCTTCCTGTTGCTCTTAGTGATACACACTAACTCTGAAGGTAAAGGCTTCTGTCCTCAAAGACAGTAAAAAAAAAAAAGATAAAAGAAATGAGAAGAGCTGTTAACTGAAGATTTTCCAGGAATGTGCCCAAAGTTCCAGAGTGAGTCATGAGATGAAACTGAATTGTTTAAACACACACGTCAGTGATTACTGGTTCTATTATCTTACTAAAAAATAATGTTTCTTACAGGCAGAATAAGGCACCAACAGTTTCAGAGAATAACTAATACTTTGATAATAAGTGAATATTCTTGCATATTAGTAAACATGAGGCAAAACAAAATTAGAGAAATCTTTAAATGCATTAAAGAAGGAAGTTCTTACCAGCATTTCCTGAATAATGCCCCAAATGGATTTTAAAAGAACATGCTTCATCCTCTATCCAAAATCCATCATATGCTGCATAGGCATGCTTGTCATTTTCTGATTCCAAATCCACATAAAGACTGAAACTAGTTGCTTTTTGGTTTACTATATGAAAAATCTTCCTCAATCCAAGCCAAAATTCCCCTAAAACAGGAATATAATGTATAGTCAATAAATTTCTAGAAACAAAAAGTGTAGTGTCTTCTAGTTTTCCTATTTTTGTTCCTGAACCAAGTGTAATAAAAATTGTCTGATGGGCATATGTCCATTTGAAAGACTAATGAGTGGTCTCCTTACTTCACTGGGAAAATCCATGAAAGAATTCATATGCCTGTATCATTGCTTTCCTCAGCAACAATTTTAGAACACTGTACACATGATGACTTTCAAATGTTCATCTCCAGCCTGCTTCAGAAGAGTACAAGAACTAGAAGTGCTAAAGGTCCTCATGACTAAATAGAACTCAGTAGTGCTCCTAGAGGCAATACTGAGAAACATATGATAGAATTGTATGAAACACAACAAAGCTCAAACCCTGTTCTCGAGATTTGCTGCCCCTGTAAATCATGCTTTTTTCCATGAAAGGTTGCTCCATGTGACTTGAACTTATTTCTATAGTTGAAAATGTGTGTGTTTCATTGCAATCCCAGACAAAATCCTGAAAAAGCAGCTGTTTTTAGGTTAGCTGGATGAGAGGTGGCACTAAACAAAATAATACCACAATTGTGTTGGTATTAGGTACTGAAATATATCCATTCTCTTTCTAACCATTACTAATGGTGTAATATTACTGTTTTTTCTTTCCTTCAGGGAAATATTTTGCAAGCATTATTAAAACCACATAAGGCCTTTTTAAACCTGAAAAAAAAAAATGGGGAAAATGCAACTTATACATATTTCAGGATGAAAATATTGCAACATATTAAACACTTCTTGTGAGCAGAATACAATGGTTAAAGATTCCTGTAGGGTGATGTCATCATTGAGAAGATTAGAGAATAGATTTGATGGAGAGGGAAAATAAAACAAACAAACAAACTCTAACTAGAAGTATAACTAGAATACTTCTTAAGAAACAAGAACTTTATTCTCCATACTCCTAAAAACCATACAAGTTAGTGTAAATGTAGCTTACATAAAGACAGCAAAAACACTGGATCCAAAGTACTTAAGAGTATCTAAAATTAATACCAGATAGGTCACCAAATCCATCCAGATATTCAGACCATGTTCTCTGAAATGTAATGATTCCATCGGTTCTTTTCTGAACTACAGTCCATCCACCTCCTTGAAAATCCATGTCACACAAAACCTAACATAAACATAGATACTATTAAGTATTCTTGAAGCAGCTATGAAGAAGTAAATAACATTTAAATGCAATAAAGGTGGACTATTCTGATTCTTGCTAAACAATGTACCTTCCAATTATTTTAACGAAAAATCTTGAACAAAATTAAGTAATTAACCTGGAGTATTTTCCTTTATGTTCTTTTTAGTCTGCTGCATTTGGAGACTTCCTCAACCAGTGCAAACTGTTGCATGCAAGTGTCTGTTCACATCAGATGTAAAAAACGCACTTTCATAATTGTTAATGTATATTAATAAAACCATGAAGTGGAAGCAACATACAACAGCATGTATTACTTATGCAAAAACTTACAGATAGAAGCACTAATACTGAATATACCTTTATTTCAACAAAGCAAAATAGACACTGCTTCTTTTGTGTTCTCCCCTACCATTATACTTTTCCTCCCAAGAAAGGCTGTCTTTGTGATCCCTGGGAGATGCAGAGCCCTTAAAAGGTGAGGGAATGGAAAAAGTGATAGTGATAAGCCAGTATATAATCATTTATGCTGGAACAGTGGAAAACTCTACATCAAAAGGGGCCCCAATCCAGGAAAGTCTCAATATGAACATTTAACAGCCTGTAACTGAGCAGTCCCACTGAATACACCAAATCGACTCTCAAATTCTTTGCTTTATGAGACATCACTAAAATTTGTGCCCAACGCTATGTCAAATGGCAATGGTCTACCTGTTCTCTGCTCTACTATGGAGTATCACGTTACGTGGCACATTTTCTCCTCAGCCCATTTAACTTTAGACATGTAATTGAGTTCCCTAAATTGGGCACTTAATTGTGCTTGTCTCCCCTCTAATCCCCCATCTAGAGAGAAGTGGCATTCATACTGTGGCTCTGGGAAACCAAGATCTAAATCACCCTCTGCAGGTGGCAGATACCTCCTACAGTCTACAGAAAGGGTCCTTAGACTCTTGGCTGCACTCTATGGGTTTCACTTAAGTGCCCAAAGCTAAGTGCAATGCATCACAGTCACTTTGGATATTTTTCGTGTATATCCTCAGTGCCAGTGCTTCACCAGGCCTAACAGGAATTAAACATTCTTGACATCCTAATATAGAGAGGTGCATATTGCACATTTAGACAGTGCAACCACCTAAGGAGCAGTATGAGTTTTGTATGTTGCACCTGCATGGTTTGTACCACTCAGATACTTGGCATGAAACCAAAGACTCTTCCCTTGGCAGGAGCACATCAACATCACACTCAGACCTTCTGTGACTTAACATCTATGAAAGACAGGCAGGCAACGAAGCTGCAGTTTGATCTAATTAATGCAACTTGGACAGTCGTGGATTCTCAAGCAAGTCAATGCCATTGGATGCTCTGAGCAATTCTTATAACCTAAATATTGAATGAATCATAGTAAAGGTCATGTGCGTGAAGGTACAGCTGGAAAATGATTGGCTTTACTCCCTGGAGAATCATGTGTTTATTTCAGTCACCCAGGGGAGGTGGAACTGGAATAAAAAGAAATATGTATGATTCCAAAATGAGTGTTTAGATACAGATACCTAAAATGCATTAAAAATAATCCTACTGACTCATCCATTGTCTTGAGAAGAGGATTGCATGCTTGGCTACTCTTCTCACTATCAATCAGAAACAGAAGAGGAGCCCAGTTAGTCACAACATCAAACTCTGATCAAGTATAAATCAGTGGGAATGGTGATAATTCTCAGAAGGAACAGATTTGGGTCTACATGAAAGATCATCAGCCGATTATTTAGATATGGCACCTAAACATACAGCAGCTAAGCAAGAATATGAAATAGGTACACAAAAAATTGTCATTGCAGTATTTCTTAATTCCTTATATGCTGGAAATGATGTGACAGGTTTCTTTCTTAAAGCCTTGTAATCATTAATCCACTTTACAGTTTGTTTTATGTCCCATATCATGCAAGGTATCCAGGGCATGACTGTGACAGGTACAATTTCAACTAAATGACCAAGAAGTTGCTTCTACTGAATATTTTCCCTTTCCACCTTTAGTGTACATAAGAAGTATATTACAAACAACTGTAGTTTCACTGACCACCCTGGAAGTGTCATCGATTTAAATTTACTTACAAGGAAAGGAATCAGAAAGTGAGAATGATTCAATTTTCCAGAAGAGAAACTGTTTTTAATTGCCTCGTGTTTGGATGCTCAGACAAAAGGCCTAATTTTCTGAGATGACAAGAAGAACCTGCAGCTCACACCAAAACTGCATATTATTACTCCCTGAATTCAGTTTTAAATTAGTTCAAGTTAAACACCTAAAACCTATGCTCACTTTTGAAAACATGGCATTTCAAACATGAAGTCATGAGATCATGAGAAATTTTTAAAATAATTTTCTTCATTTATCTATATATGCAAATTATTCTAGAGAAATTTTGTTTTGATTTCAGATACATTTAAGGGGCAGCTAATTTTCCATTGCTAAAAAGGTCCTCATTTAAACAAATTGTTTCATACTTTCTTTTCTGTTTTTATTATTATTATTACTATTATTATTATTATTATTATTATTATTATTATTATTATTATTATTATTATTTTCTTAATATGATTTTCTACCTGTTTGTATTTTTCTTATTTTGCTAGTCTTTAAATCTTCCAAAATGCATGGGTATCAACCTCTTAAAAGCATAACAATTTATTGTTTATATTTTAATTTCTTGATTGTTTTTGTTCATCCAGAATTTCTCTTGTACTCTTTGTATGCTTCAACACATGTTAAAAATACCTTAAACAGTTTTCCTTAAAATAACATTCTGTAGGGAACACACCACATCCTTTAGATATTTTTCTCCGAGAATTTTTGGCACTATCTTTTAATTTCTGTGTAACATCTACCAGACAAGAAGTGAGACACTCATTTCATGAGTGCAGAGATTTCTTATTATTTATTGTTACCTTGTGGTTTTAATCAAATTATTATTTTTCCTTTTGTTTCTTGTTCTCCTTAGGGAACCTTTCCACATATATAACTGATTCTTGGTTCCTTAGACACTGGCAGTAACTTCAAATGTGGAAAAATGATAAACATACTTTTGAAGTGAAAGGAGCTTTACCATTTCACATGTATTTGCCAAAAGCTATGACTAGACCAAGAAATCACTTTTCTCACATAGACAGAAAAGCCATACCATCTCTCAGTAAAAGTAATTTGGGTGAGGTATGAATATTTCCTCAACACGATACCCCTCAATCCAGAAGAAAGCAGATGCATTTTGTGCTATGGTTCAGCAGAGGTGAGGCAGAGAGTATTTTCTGCATACTTATAAGTGTGATTATTCTGCAAACACTTCTACATGTCTTTGCCTTTATTTTACCTGGAATGAACTTGCTGATGAGCTACAGATATTCGCCTTGAGCTCGCTGCATTGTATAGAGCAAGCAACAGGCTTTTCTATCAGGGGTCTACAGAACCAAATCCATTATGTCTTTTGAGATCCCAAGATACTTCTGAAGCCTTTTCATAACAACTCTGAGCTCTTTTTCATAGCATTTTGTAGGTTTCCAGCTGGCTAGAGATAAAGGGATTCATCCTTCCTTTGTTATATATAAAGGAGGACTTTAAAGTTTGATATTAAATTTTGCTATTTATTAACTGGCTAAAACTCCACATATTTTTTTTTCTCCAAAAAGTAATGACCTCAGCATGTACTGCAAAATTGAAAGTTTGTAACTGCCATATCTGCCTTCCCACTATGCATAAGGAATTCCTAAGTAGAACAACCCAAAATAAAAATAAACTGACAAAAAAAAATGTTTTCCGTATGGTTTCATGGATCTGGTCATAGGAAACATGACTTCATGCTGCACTTCATCCTTTTTTTCTTCATTTTAAGTATGTATGTCCTACAATGACTGGATATGAAGACTGTAAGTTTAGACGCTCTCTGCCTTAAGACTGAGTAATGATAATGCTCAGACAAAAGCTAAGCACCTATTTCTCTAGCAGATGTACATCAACACCTACATTAAGACGCCCAGGAAATATCATAGTCCAAGGTATAGATACCAACATCGCCTCTCAAGAGAAGGCAACACTATACAGTTGTCCAGCAAAGCAAGAAGTCCAATTTTAGGTCCAAATGGATCAGACTTTTGGCTCTTCACTTTCCACCTCTAACATAGAAGAGAACAGCATTTTTCAATGTCCAAAAGGGAGGCTTGAAATTTTCTTCAATTTTTCTCTTCTGTATATTTTTCACTGTATTTGAAAACTGATGAGGGGATATTATGAGAGATTAAATTTCTTTGTAGAAACAGAGAAAAATTTCCAAATTATAGTAAAGGCAGGCACATTTGGATGTTTTGATAAACTTCTTATTCATATGTTGGGATACTGTCAAGGAAAACACTTTAAATCTATTAAATATATTCTAAGTGCATATTCTTAAGTAAATTGTGACTATCGTGAGAGATAAATTCATTACCTCAAAAGGATAATTTGATCCTTCTGGATGAATAATGTACAGACCAGTTGGAGTTTTTGAAACAGAACCGATGGTATCTTTAATATCAGTGCAATCCAACCCTAGAGAACAAAGTATTTGATGAAGCTTGTTAGCACAACATGTTAAAAAAATACAGCTTAAGCACAGAAATATTAATTTTGTTGGGAACTTATGAATGACATAATCACTCAAATATTGTCATGAAAACTTAAAATCATGTTTTGTCATGAATTTACCTTATAAATGAAAATTCTCTGAACTCCATTAAGCTTGGAAAGAAGAATAAATTGCATTCTATTGAGAAAGTTCTATCTCATCTCAGCTGATATGATACAGAAAGTAAAGATTTTATAACCGGGTCTTATTTTACAGATTGTATTTGGGCAACACTTGTACAGAGTAAAAACACAAATTATCCAAGGAAGAATGTCTTCTTCCTGGAAATATTTGTATCTATATTTATAAAAGCTTTCACATCATAATGTTTATATAAAATGTCCTTTGCTTCTAAGTGTTAAGCCTGGTCTGTGTTAGACTCAAGGAAGCAGTTCCTAAGGCTAGGAGGAGTGCTTAGAGGTAATGTTTCCTGTAGTTGGGCTAGACACTATAAAGATGACCAGTGTAGAAATGACTTCCATTTCATTTGAAAAATGGGTATTGCAAATGGTGAGCACAATTATTTCATTACAAAAGAAAGTACTGGTTAGGAACATGAGACATGAACTGATGAACTGATGATCATGCTTGGTATTTTCCATAAAAATCAACAAGATGCTAAACAGAATGCCCATAATTATCAGCTTGCGAATTATTTAAACCTGTTCTTACATAGATTCTTACATAGTTCACAAATTTTCCAGATTTTATGTGTGCATACTAACACAGAATAAATACTGTACATGTTATAATTGTTTGGTTTTGCTTTAACTTGTTCTTTGTTAAAATACTCTCAAAGATAAAAAAAGGAGGAGGTCAAGACTAAATGTGAAAAATACTTGCCATGAGATTGAACTGCTTTGTAAGGAAGTGGATCCAAATGCTTTCTCAAAACTTCTGCATTCAAAAGAAGAACTCTGTTCATGAGTTCATTCACCTGCAAGTTTAAATAAAATATTTTTAAATATGATGCAGTGAGAAACTTTATATTCGTAGGAAGCTCTTTTTCACAGAATCACAGAATTTTCTAGGTTGGAAGAGACCTCGAGATCATCGAGTCCAACCTCTGACCTAACACTAACAAGTCCTCCACTAAACCATATCCCTAAGCTCTACAACTAAACGTCTTTTAAAGACCTCCAGGGATGGGGACTCCACCACTTCCCTGGGCAGCCCATTCCAATGCCTAACAACCTTCTCAGTAAAGTTCTTCCTAATATCCAACCTAAAACACCCCTGGTGCAACTTTAGCCCATTCCCCCTTGTCCTGTCACCAGGCACGTGGGAGAACAGACCAACCCCCACCTTGTTACAGCCTCCTTTAATGTATTTATAAAGATAAGGTCGACCTTATAAAGATAAGGTCGCCCCTGAGCCTCCTTTTCTCCAGGCTGAACAAGCCCAGCTCCCTCAGCCACTCCTCGTAGGACTTGTTCTCCAGACCCCTCACCAGCTTCATCGCCCTTCTCTGGACTCGCTCGAGCACCTCAATGTCCTTCTTGTAGCGAGGGGCCCAAAACTGAACACAGTACTCGAGGTGCGGCCTCACCAGAGCCGAGTACAGGGGGACAATCACTTCCCTAGACCTGCTGGCCACACTGCTTCTTATACAAGCCAGGATGCTGTTGGCCTTTTTGGCCACCTGAGCACACTGCTGGCTCATATTCAGTGCTAATCACTCCTTATAGAAATGGAACTCACACCTTACCCAAAGTACAAGTGATGGTGATAGAAATTCTAATTCTACTGTTCTAATGATAAAATAAATAAAAAATATATTTTTCCTCCATAAGACAATAAGTGTAGTGCTAAATAATAATAAAAATCCTTATGATAAAGAATACCTGATTAGAAAGGTAATCCAAGGAAGACTGTTGATCATCCATCATGTTTCTCACCAACTTTTTTGTGCTTCTTGCATATTCAACAAGAGAGTTCTGTAAATTTCCTTTGAAAGAAATATGTTCACCTACTTCATTAGCACAAATTAGAAATATTCTTGACCAAATAATGGCATGCTTATTTATGATATCTAAGTGAATATTGAAGGTGTTTAACCTTAGGGTACCAAAAAGTGAAATTAAAGTAGTACAGAGACCAAAGATTAAATACAAATATGCTAATACCTCAGCCTCACTTGTTGCAGTGCAGACATCTTAAGAAAAGATGACTCTTCATAAGGTTTAAAGAATTTCATATTTTGCTACTCAGATAACCAGTTAGTGGATACAACAGAAATATAAATGTACCTGATAAAGGATAGACATGGTTTCCTGCCATTCTACAATTTCGTTCATTCACTATGCTATTTACTCATGCTCCTGCTTTTTGCCCTGATGCTAAAAATAAAATACAATAAAATAATAATAGTAATAATAGTAATAGTAATAATAATAATAACAATAATAATAATAATAATAATAATAATACTTTTCCAGATAGTTAATAGTACATATTAAAAATCATATGAAAAAGACAAGAATTTTGACTAATTTTTCTGAGGATGGATAGACAGCATCCGTTGATATGTAGTTTTGTCTAGGTATCTCAGACATCAAGCTGAAGTACAATTTCTTCTCACTTAATTTCAGACACCTAACATTGGTATTTAAATGAGGGACAGACACCCTAGTCTTCCTCTTTAAGGGAGAGCTACAGACATTCAGAGGACAACACAGACTTACATGGAGCAAGTTGTTGCCTGGATGTGCTTGTCCCCATCAATGATTATAAAAAGAAACTACTACAATAAACTTTGTCATCCCAGCTGCACACAACACCCCAAATCTTTTGAACAATATTCACCTTGGGTAGATGGGTCAAAGTCTGTCACATGTGCTCAAGAAAAATAAAAAATAAATTGGCGCAGCAAAGCATAGCATAGCAGAGGATTGCGTAGCATGGCATTGCATAGCTTGTTGTTGAGCGTATTCTTTATGAATACATACTGCACATGTACTGTTTTTCCCCTCGTAAAATTTTAGCTTGAACATCACATGGTACAAGGCATTGTTCTTTTTGTTTTGAAATATCTGCGGATTTATTTTTCTCTTCTGCCTTGAGTGGTTTGTCCACAGCTCCAACATTCCTTGTGCCCTGTTGTACCAAACAATGAAGGGGGAAACAAATTGATCATAAATGTATGTTAAATAGCTCGGTCTGCCAAAATGAAGCAGATTACTCCATTGCTTTATCAAGCAATACTTGACAGAGCTGAGACCTAGGCCTATGAAGTATCTTCTGCTTAGCCATACCTCTCAAGAGTATCAGAGGCAAAGAATAACCTCTATCAATTTTAAAAATACCACCAACATTTCTGCTGTGGTATCTCTACCTGTGAGTACTGTGAACTGGAAGCTACAGCTCACAAGTGCTTTCACTTAAGAAGACTACATCCACCACTCCCAACAGACATCTCAAATGCTAACAAAGTTAATTTCACTCAACAGGAGAGGACTTTGGGACTTACCACGTACTACCAGAACACTTTTACTCTACAAAGTCCCTAAATCCATGACTTAGACTCTGATCAAGGAAATAATTCCACAAATTATTAATTGCACACGAGTAGTCCCAAATAGATTTGCAGACAAACCCAACATTTAAAATATTTTAAGTGCTCTTTCAGAGAAGAGAGTAAAGGGACTGTATTTACAGGGATAAAATATCTGAAATGGTAACACTAAAAGCATTGGTAAAAGTAGTTTCAATCTGCTGCACCTATAAATGTTATTTTAAAACATTACTTTCATATATAATATTTTTTCCTCCACGGTACCAGGTAATATGATATAAGTGAATTTCTCTGATTCATCACTTAAAGAAAAGCTAAAAGTAATCCCTGAAATATGTGTCATTGTATAAAGGCTAAGAAACATATTTTCCTTTGTCTTTGTTTCTTAATTCCATAATCTCAGAAGGCACTGTGGCATGCTCCTATGCTGCACTTTCAGATGTAAATAGGACCCATAGAAATGCAAGGATTTTAATGAAAATGAAAATTTATTTAGACTTGACTGTATCTTCAGCATACTTGTTCTCCTTTCCTGCTTCAGGTTTCTCCTTCTGGTTTTGGCACTACACTGACACAGTTTTTTTTCCTATTTTTGTTTTCTCAAAGTGAAACTAAATAAATTAATTATCAATACACATTAATAAATAAGTAAAGAAATTAAATTATTAACAAAGATATTTTAAGAAAAAAAAAGTTTCTGAATTATTTTAATTGCTTTTTGTGATTAGAGATAAATAAATGCTAGAGATCTAAAAGAATATGTTTCTTTAATATAGAAATAAACACAGAATAAAGGAAGAAAAATTCTATAACAGTTATAAATAGATCAACTGAAACTTACAAATAAGTTGCTTGAAACCAAGTTTTGTTCCAGGGCTTTACCACAGCTACTCACCAGCTGTTCAGTTAAATACTGTTCAGAAAATATTTTAATCAATAATTGTTTTTAAAATGCCAACATAAAAGAGGCAATTAAATCTAACCTCAGAAATTCAAGTGAAAACTGTGACGCTGCCAAGACCAAGAGTTACTCTGCCTTTACAGTGATATAGATGGGATTAAAAATATGGCCTAACCACTGAGCTGTGATAAAAACATTATTACAATATTTTTCTCCTAATATACTGAATTTCTACAGCTTCTTTTCTCTATCTGAAAATACCTGATTCTTCTGTATTTTCATACTTATCCTGAATAGAGCAGTCTATATTTTAAAAAGCATCAGCCACTTTTCTGAGAAACTATTCAGCTGTATTCATTATCTTATCTCAGCATAGTAATTGAAAATCTTACCTTAGATGAACAAGGTTTGACATTACTTATGACAGTCTCTCCCCAGCTGACCAAAAATATACTAAGAGATATCAATGAAGTTACCCTAAAGCAGTTCATCTTTTACTTGAAGAAATGCAAATGTTTTGACGGGTTTCAAGTTTCTGTGGAAAGGATTGTACACTATGAAGTCCTGAGCTAACTATTCGGGAATGTGTAGAGCACAAAGAGCAGCCAACACATCACTCCTTTAATGCCTGCATTTAATAAAACATATTTCAGTTGCACAGTAGGTTTTATATACTACACTGTTTGTCTCCTGAGAGCAATTACTGCTTACTACCTGTAGATGACACATCAAACATACATTGTCATTGTGGTAAAACTGTGACAGATTTCTTATATGACAGAAATCTTCTTCAGAATTCTTATGTGACAGATATCTTATATGCTGTTTTTGAGAATTGGTGTATTCGGTCCTGAGAATCTGGGGCTAGCAGAAAGGGGAGGGGGAAGTAATCATCAATTTTCATCTTTTTACAAAGGTTTTCATTATTAAAATGAAGGTGTTTACATTGGTGTGATAGCAGAGCACTAGAATTGGCTGTGGAGCCAATTTTAGAATATGTCCCAGCAGCAAATTCTACATAGAAAAGTGAAAAATATTACTTTAATACTTTTTGTTACATTAAAAATTACTGGGAAGATGCTCAGTCTCACTGGTAGACCATCTTTGGCAACAGTGGTATTGAGAGTGGGACAATAATTCAAATACAGCAATTTTTACCCCTGAAAAATGTCAAAGTACAAGAGAATGTCCTGAAAAAGAAGAAAATTAAATTTAGTCCATGGAAACTTAATTAAAACTATGCAGCAGGCGCTTACAGTTTTCACACACTCAAATACACAATTTTTGTATCTTAAAAAATTAGATCTGGTATTTTAACCAGAACTGGTATTTTAACCAGCCAGATCTAAAGGGAAATTGTTTTGAAAGTTCTTGAAGGTCCAAGAGATTTCAGCTACGCATGAACATTAGAGAATTTAAACTGTTTGTGATCTGGCTGAACAAATGAAACTTCAGCTCCTAGCTGGGATATATATTGTCTAAAGGACACTGAGACTGTTCAATATCACCTTATGCTAGTACAGCCAGTGTTCTAAATTTGTCTCAGTGCTGTGGTTCATCTCCATCCCTGTCTGAAGTTGGAATACACTGGAAATTACATTGGAAATAGCCTTTACCATAACAAGATCTGAAAGCAGTTGCAAGTTGTGGGTTAATCCACTGTTAAATCCAGATTTTAATCCTTTTTTTAACCCAATGTTTTGTTTCGAAATTAATAGCTGAAGGGCACTAAGCACCTGCAACTGGTGTCTTCCTGAGAGGAGCACATTCAACTGCTTGAGAAAGTTCTAACAACTTTGGTTTTCCAGTAACTCACAAAATCAAATTTTTAATTTGTTCTGAAGCACCACAACGCACATTATAGTTTTCCAAGATAAGAGTTACGAGAATTTTACAAGTGCTTCAGTGGATGCTGGCTTAAAAAAAAAAAAAAAAAAAAAATGCATGTTATGATCCATAGTCAAGCCTTGTATGAAGGTGAAAAGATTTCCATTGCTACCCATAAACAACATTAAGGGGGAATGACTATTCCCCCTATACAGAAAAATGGGAAGAGGAGGCAAATTTTGGAAGGGAATAGTTAAAATGGTCAGAACCTTGGCTGAACTCCTCCCATGCAGTCACCTACCCAGATAAACTAAAGCTTGGACGAAAGCTAAAGGGCACTAGCAGATTAATCCCCCCAGGAACAAGAAGGAAAGAAAAATGTGTTTCTGCACCAGCATAGCTGTGCTCAGGTTTCAAATAGGATTTGTAATAAATTCAGTCTGTCCTGCACAGATTTAAAAGCTGATCTTGTCACTGGAATATCAGTCTCTAGCTCACATTAAAATTTAAAAAACTTCTTTCAAATAAGCTGCCAGAGCAGGACCTTCCGTTTTGTAACCACTTGAGATCAGGCTGCTCGCTGTCTCAGAATAATCATACAATTCTCTAATACACGGTCCTCAGCTTGTCATCTTCTCATCCAACAGTCTGAAAGACGTGAATTATTAATATAACATAATCCTAAATTTCAGAAAGTATCCAAGATGAAGCTGTGAGTTTTGCTGGTTAAGGTCAAAATTTGAAGTAAGTTTAAAGAAAGATGCTCAAATTCTGTAGTTGTTTCACAGCTCTGATGCAGTCTTCTTTGAGTGACTCTGTTCTCAATACTGATCAAGTCTTCTAAGGCTTCCTAAGTTAAATGCTGTATTTTATCAGGATAACTGGGATATTCAAAGTGTGAGTTGAAAAAGCATGTGAAAAGTACCATCTAGAGGCAGAAAAGTGACAACCAGTTTTCCACCTACAATGCAGAAAAGTTCAGACTGGGCAAGGAGGTGAATGTGGGGCTGTTTTGTCTGAACTAGAGGTGAAAGACTTCCATTTTAGGGCGTTTTCAACAGTGATATCTGGGATATTGTAAACATGAAGCATTTTTGGCAATCTGAGCGTCAGTGGTCTTGACTGTAAAATGGCAAGAGAAACACCTACTTCATAAGCTGCTGCAAATATGTGCAGGGGTGTCTGTGGAGAAAAGTATTTTACAAATGCAGAGTACTATTTTTACCCTCCTGGTCAAAGACATAGAACAGCTGCACATTGAAAAAGAGAAGAATTGGTTTAAGCTCAAATACAACAGCCAAGAAATGTCTCGCCAGGAAATCACCAAGGCATTTAGCCTTCTGCTGACAACTCATCCAAGGCATGGCAGTATCCCAAGACAACACACCCTGCTTTGCCTGAAAAATAAAATGAAGACTTTTCACTCTTAAGAACTTGGGTTTTTTTGTTTGTTTGTTTGTTTGTTTGTTTGTTTGTTTTACTTTGCAGATGTATGTACTTTTTAAAATAAAATTTATACATATTTTAATGTATTTGTACATATCTTATTTTGTTGATCTACATTTTTAATAAAATGTATACAAAAATATATATTTTGACATATCTTTTTATTATTTATTTATTTATATGTCTTTTTATTTATTTTTCATTGCGTTTTTTGCATTCTGTGCTTTGAAAAAGTGTTTATCCTGTTCTTGCCATGTCTTCTCCACCAACAGACTCCACTTACATCCCCGGAGAGATCTGCAAGCCCATCAACAGCAGCGGGCTCAGGAATGCGCTTCGTTGGCCCTGCAAAAAAAAGGAGAAACGTGGTTGTTCGAGAGACCGGTTTAAAATAAATAAATTGATAATCCGATAGCATCCTGCTCTTTGTAGAGAGGCTGGGAAGCCCAGTGGGACCTCAGAGACCCTCAGATACACTCAGGAGGTGGGCAGGCCCCCGGGGGAGCCAGGACCCGCTGCCCACCTCTCCCGGGCACCTCCATAGCCCAGCCCGGCCCGGCCCGGTTTAGGGCCACCCATGGCAGCACCCGCCAAACCGCCGTCCCCTCAGCCGCTGCCCCACCGCCCCGCCCCGTTGCGAAGGAAGCGGCGTCGCCGGTTGCTACGATGGCGGGCCTGTTGCCAGCGGATCGAGGCTAAAGTGCCTCAAAAAAGAGCCGAGAACCGCTCCCGGTCCCCCCGGTAGGGCGGCAGCGGGCCCGGGTCGCCTCATGGAGCCCGGTGGGGCAGCGCTCGGCCGCTGCCTCCAGCGCTGGGCAGCGGGCGAGGGGGGTGCTATGGCGGATTCCGGAGCGTATCCTTCCGCCGCCGCGGGGCCGGGGGCTGAGGCGGCCGGGGGAGCCCTCAAGGATCCCACCCCGGAGGCGACCTCAAGGGCGGCAGCGGGGACCCCTGCTCGCTGCCGAGGTCGTCGGGCTGCCCGGACCCCTTGTGGGGTGGTGGGGTTATGGGGTGGTGGGGTTATGGGGTGGTGGGGTTATGGGGTGGTGGGGTATGGGTACAGGGCGGTGGCATCCCTGTCAGCATCCCCCCCGTCAGGGGCTGCCTCTGAGGTGGCTAAGGGTAAAACTCCTCCGCCGTTGTTTTTAAACAACTCTAACAACAAAGTACGAAGTCAACTTTTCCATAATACTCTTCCTTGTTTTCCCTCTTCTCAGAGATACTGCCCTTGGGAATTATGTTTTCCATCCTCACTGGGAAATCTGTGTTTTCTTCAGTTTTAAGTAATGGTGTGAGATGTACTGACACAAGTTGTCAGCTCTGCTTGTACCACACTACTTAAGGCATTATTTCAGTGAGGCGTGACTCTGTGGAGAGCTGTTATTATCCAACAAAAATAATTTCACCACGTAAACAACTAATCCTTTATATAGTGAGGGGGGGGAGGGGGAGGTTGGTATTTTTGCTCTTTAAACATCTTCATTGTGATACAAGCACCCATATGGTACAAATTTAGATAAGAACATCAAAATGTATCTTCAAATAGACTAAGGTGAGATTTTTCATCTGCAGATGTCATAAAAAGTGAGTGCAAAGCATCAGTAAAAATCGCTGGAAGTAGTAAAATGCAATTATATTTTTTTCTGGATGAACATTAAGTGAGATACAACCATAATACATATTTATGGGACCAACTGTTGCATAGTTAGTCAAATGGCATATCAATTTTGTATCTTATGGATAAAGTTTGCCCTCTCCCAAAAAGACATGTGGAGTCAAACAGGCTATTGCATCTGGTAACGACCTCTTGGATACAGTTCCCATTGTCCTTAACACAAGACTAGGGACGGAGCTTTAACATTTCATTTTGGATGGGATTTAGAAGAAGAGCGCTGGGCATTGAAAGAAGATCAAAAGCTATTTCGGAGTAAGGCACAGAAATATCTGATAGAGACAAACAGAAGAAGAAGGTAAGTAGCTAGGGCTCCTTGGTTGCAGATCATAAAAAACTGAGTCAGAAGTTTGAGACAGGTCAATATGTTTCTACTGTGTGCATATTCACTTTGCCAAGCAGTCTCAGTGCTTTGATGTGCTTTGATCAAGAGGCATCTAGGCCTTTTTTTATTTTCTATAGGACAAATAAATTTTAAAGGGTGAATATTCAGAAGTACTATTCTTTGGACAGCCAATATAGTCACCTCTTATTGTATAAAATACAGGTAACTAGGTAACTATCAGGTCCTCTTGTGGCTGTGATTTGCATTTATTATACACTTCCATTTTTTATTAGTTGCAGGGGAATTGTAACACATGAGCTCAGATATACGGTAAGAGCAGGCAGGCCATTGTTCCTGCTTACTAAAGTGTATGCAGTGAGTGCATGAAGCAACAGCTGGACAGCCTCCCCTATGGGAAGTGGCTTTGTAATCCCAATGAATGCAATGCGAAGTCTCCCTAGTTAAGCAGTATATTTTTCACCAAGTTATTATGTACTGATATTTTTAATGGAACTTTGAATATCCTGCATTTCCTCATACGTGAGAATGCAACATCGTGAAATATTCTGTGACAAATGGGTGAAGTAAATTGTACGTTGAGATGCTTCAGTGCAGAGGTGTGGGTAGTTTGGTAGGCACAGGGGGCTTTTCCCTAGGACTTAGGTCATACTCTCATATACAAGGGGCTGATGCTGTGTGCTCTGGAGACAGATGGGTTCCTCCCTGAGACATTTCAGAACCAGCCCCAGCCTCAGACCAGCTTTGTCTGCCTAGTGTTAACTCTCTGAAACACTCATCCCGCATAGTACCCATATCAGGTGATTTGCTGTGCAGCATTTATTTATTGACATGGGTTGAGAAGTCATTAGAGTCAGTAGATACTGCTTTACTGCTGTTTTAGCCTCACAAAAGCCCAGCATAATGTGCTGTCTGCATATATTTTGAAATATAAAGAAAAATGGAAGAGGCAGTAGTATCACCTGGGAGTGATTAAAGACCGTGTGCGATCCACAGCCTTTGCAGATAATAAACTGAGCCTCAGCTGAAAGATCGAATATCTTGTTTAGTGTTCTGGAACCGTACTCCTGTAACACCATGCATCTCAGACGAACACTATTTATCATATGTTGGTCTTGAAATATTATACTCTGATGGAAAAGCAAGCACTAGACAGCCTGCATATTTTTGATGGACTGGGGTAGCTAAACTAATGCTCGTCGATGCATAAATACATTTCCATATGAATTCATTGTGGCCTTAAGAAACAGTATAAATCCAAGTTACCCAGGTGAGCCAGTTAAAAATGTAGGTATGGTATTCATAGAAGGAAATTGTTTCCATTTGTGGTAACTGAAAACAAGTATTATAAGCAGTTCAGATGGAAATCTGTGGTGACAAGTCTTCTGCTAACTGCAAATGAGTTAGTTGTCTAATGTTAAAAAGGTAGTGAGTGCATACAGTATTAATAAATTGTGAAATATAATTCAAAACTTCGGGCCATTGCATATAAGGTGGAAAGCAATTTAGAAGTCAAAAGTTCATTGAAATTGAATATTTTTTGCCAAAAGTTATGGAGGTAGGAAGTGATTTATCTTCTGATGGATCAGCCATCAGGTTACGTCCCAAACCTGTGTATGAGCTAAGATCCATTAGCTTTGTAACAGATTGTAAAGGTGTTAGCTATGATGATGGTTTCTCAAGGGTAGCAGGACTTCTTTAAGCTCCGCATTCTCACCTGACAGCATCCTAAATTCTCCCTGACAGGGCTCGCAGGCATGTGTCAGAAGTTATTCTTGGCACAGTTGCTTTATAATTTCAAAACTGGAATTTTCTCTTGATTTTTTTTTTTCTTTCAAATATACAGAGGAGACGGGAATGCACTGTTTAATATGACAATTTGTTTTCTACCTCTAACCTTCACGCAGAATGGCTGGGGTAGGAAGGGACCTCTGGGTCCATCTGGTCTAACCCCTGCTCAGGCAGGGACACCCGTAGCAGGCTGCCCAAGACCATGTCCAGACAGCTTTTCAAGATCTCCAAGGAGGGAACTCCAGGATGCTGTCAGGGTTCTTTGCTGCACAGGCACACTGCTGGCTCTTGTTCAACTTAGTGCCCACCAGGACCCCCAGGTCCCTTTCTGCTCTTCTGGTTCCCACCTAGGTGCACCCCAGCATGTCCTGGTGCCTGGGGTTGTTCCTCCCCAGGTGCAGGACTCTGCACTTCTCCTTGTTGAGCTCTATGAGGTTCCTGTCAGCCCACTTCTCCAGCCTGTTGAGATCCCTATGGATGGCAGTAGGAGCCTCTGGTGTATCCACTTCTCCCGCAAGTTTTGTGTCATCTACAAACTTGCTGTGGGTACACTTTGCTCCATTATCTGGATGATTCGTGAAGATGCTAAACAGGACTGGACACAGCATTGGCCCCTGGGGAGCACTGCTGGGTGCCATGGTCACCATCCTGTCATCGGCTTTTCAGCCCCCTTTTCATCCACCTCGCTGCCTGCTCATTCAGCCCATACACCAACAGCTCGTCTACTAAGATCTTATGGGAGACAGCGTCAAAGGCCCTGCTGAAGTCTAGGTAGCCTATCCACTGGTCTTTCCTCCCCTACCAGGCAGACTTTTCATTGTAGAAGCTTATCAAGTTGGTCAAGTATGGCCAAATTTAAGGTCACCCTTAAATTTACAAAGCCTCTCCTGAAAAGCAATAGCAGTGAATCTCCTCTTACAAACAGACCTAGGGAAGAAATAGCAGAGCCTCTGCTCTGTTCTTAATATTGTTTTATTTAGGTTCTTTCTCCTTGTGTTGCACTGTGAAGAAAAACTTACATGTTTGGGTCTTCTGTGTGTGTGTGTGAGCTGGTTTGTTGGGTTCTTTTTGGAAGAACCACCACCAGTCTATCTTTAAACATGCTTATACCAAGGATGGGGCCAAGTGTGTTAGCCTCTAGTGCCCAACACTTTTTAAGCTAAGGAGATCTCCAGGTGCAGAGAGGTTGCAAATTGAAGTTTTCAATTTTTTTTTTGTTTGTTTTGTTTTCCACCTTTTCTAAATGGACTTGAAGTGAAATTTTACCTGACAGATTGTATTGACCTGTTGTTAATACATCTAAAATGCAGCAGCTTCAACGTTAAAAATCATCCACTTCTGACAAGATGTGCTCAGTTAATTAATGTATTAGTAAGGAGAAAAAAAATCACTTGCACAGAAAAAAAAAGCAGGTGTAGCTTTGGAAAGCAAAGCTTCAACAACTTCAGTCACAGATCTTTTTCAAGGTGAATACTTAAAGGAACCCATGCTTACATCCTATCTGATGCCATCAGTTTCTTTGCATCCTTGTACAGACCAAACTCCTTCGTTTTGTATTAACAACAGCCCTTCAACGTAATGAACAGCCACACAGATTATCTTCACTTAAATTGCCTGAGTCACTCCTCGATTGTCTCGCTAAGATGTAATGTTGCAATTTCAAGACCAGTTTAAGAATTAAATGAGCTCTGGGGTAGCAGCTGACATATTTTGTTTAAATAACAGTATTTCAGAAATAAGAGCTACTGACTAAGCACATACTTTATAGAAATGAATAGGAGATCATATTTTGTGTTTCTATGCAGGGAACTGCAGCCATCCTGCTGGTACTGCTCTGCAAAGTGCGTATCCCATTTCACCGTGAGGTTACTGGCTGCAGGTAGATGGTTGGGTCAGGAAGCAGAAAATCTTATGCAATTGTGTGCGTGCATTTTTAAATAAACCCCGCAGTCAGCTGCCATGGGTCAGTGTTTTGAATTACCTTGAAATCTGAATAGCTAACCCATCTGTTGTAATTGGGGAAGGAAATATTTTCCCAGTTTGTATCAGTTTTCAATCTAATCACTGCTGCTTTTTTTTCAAAAAAGAAAATAATAATTTTCAATGTATACACAAGCTTTGTGCTCCACCTACTGGCTGATTATCACTGATTATTTAATAAAAGCTCTTTAAGTTCAGTTTTTGATAGAGAAACACAAAGGTTTTAGTGCCAGAAATGGGAGGGAACTGTTAGCACCTGGCAAGAAGAGAAGACCAAGTGTTAAGAATTTGGTATTGCTTTCTACATGAGAATGAAGCTGCAAAAAGCAGCGGTCAGTGCAACCACGCTGACCTGTAATCCAGCGCTGCCACCGCTGCAGACGGGCCACAGGATTGTGCTGACTTTGCAAGGTCTCAGGCTGGGGGCTTGTCAAGTTTGCTCTGTGTGAACTTCTCATGACCTGCCTGCAGCTTTGTTTTGCTTGGTTTAGCTGGGACAGCAATTTTTCTAATTGACCAGGTGTCTGCGGCTAATTTATTTCACGTTGTTTGTCTTTTTATGGTATGAGCATGGTTTTATACAGATAGCAGTAACAAGCAGCTATCTGTGCAGGATGAAGAATTTACAACCAACCTGATGACACAGCGCAGAGAAACACAGGCCTGGTACGAGAGCAGAGGTCTCAGGATCTGGGGGCGCAGGTTGCGGCGTAGAGGAGTGCAGGCTCGGGAAGATAAGAGCTGGCACACAGGCTTGGCACAGGAGACCCCGCAGCTATAAACAACTCACCGCTAGTCAGTTAAAGAAATGCAGACCTGGAGATGGCAAAACTGACTTTAGGGGCAACAGAGAAAAATAAAATGGCATGTGGTACGTGTAAAAGTCTCCCTGTGTGGACTGTTTGGATGGACTGTGGGGCTGCAGATGCATGAAGGAAGAGCAAAGGTGTAAAAGCATCACAGCAAACAAAAATGCTCCAAGGGGATCCTGAGGTGAGGGAGAAGAAAGCGTTAGCACAAAAACCATGTTGCTCCTGGTGAAGGGACTCCAGATGCTGACAGCTCACTGTAACAGCCCAGGAGCACCAGAATGAAACTACCAGCTTTGGGACCCAGAAGAGAAAGAGAAGAGTGAGCATAACGTCAGAAAATGGGAAGGAACTAAGCATGTGAATAGCAGTTTCAACTATTAGTACTATTGTTGAGTCTTTATCTGTTTGGAAATATTCCAATTGTGTTATTATTTTTCAGTAACAATTATATCTGGGTTAACGGTGTCCAAATTAGTCCCTTAGGAACTGAATTATCCTAACAAAAAAATATCCTGGCTCATATAAGGTATGCTTCCTTTTCACTGATAAAAGAGATTTGGAGTGCAGCAAATTGGTGGATAGTGTGGGCAGCTCTGCTGTGAACCCTTGGGGCGTTTTGGAGCACAGCCCCTTGTGAGCCCTAATGGTCAGTCCTTCTGAAGCCAGTACAGCACTTTGGGGCTGTCCCTTTTCATTCAGCAAATCTTCATCACAGAAGATGACGGAGTACAGCTAATATGTGTTCCTATGACCCTGGCAAGTATTTCATTTAAATAAAATAATTGATTTATGAGCAACCTCCACAGAACCTTTTAATAATACGGGGTATTTCCTGTTTGCTCATGGATAACATTTGGAGTGTGACACCCCATTCTACCCTTTCCTTGATCTTGCTGTAGTCATTAAGTGTACAGATACCCTTCCGCATCAACTTTAAATTATTGTGCACTGGTTTGCAATGAAGGTATGACAAAGGATATTTGTATCCTGATGAATATCACCACCTCGGTATCAAAAGGTTCATTTCATAGCATTCCAAATGCACTCTTTCTCTCTCTATATATATATATTGTTTTGTGTTTTTTTCATCCAAGGCAGTAATAAGCATTTAGTCCACCTATGACTGTAGCATCCATCACTTCACTGTGAAGGTAATTTAATAAAATTAACCAGGAAATAGTTTTACCATCTGGTTACACTGTTTTTAGCATGAAAATACCTTCCACATAATGTCTGTATATGCTAAATCTTCTAAGGTTCGTATTCCAAATTTGCTATAAACATTTTGGCAGCCGTTGCAAAAATTGCTGCACCAGCGGATTGTTTATAGCAGACAGAAAAACCAGGTTAAAAAAACACCAATCAGGAAATTCTTCTGCTAACTCCCCATCTTAAAGCCATGCTCTTTTGCCAATATTACATCTGCGATATGAACCTAAGTTGGTGGCTTCGTCTGGTGGATGGACAAACATTTGTTTTAAGTGGTTTTCTGTAAGATGTCGTTGTGCATTTGTGAAATGATTTCTTTTACATAATGCACCTGGGTTTCCCAATTTACATTCTGTAAGGTCAAGAAGTTAATGATGCAGGCTTCATTGAGTATCAGATACATTTCCTTCCAATTAAAACAAAATGCTATTTCTCCCTCATGTCTTACTCCAGACTGCATCAGCAGTTGTACCTTCCCATTTCCAGCTATATGGAACAAGAGTATTTTTTTAATTCCAGCTGTAAGGAATGTGGAAGAGCGCAGCTATGTCATACTCCAAAATCCCTTTAAAAATAAATAGTGAAAGGCTCTGTCAGAATTTGCTCATTCCTTTTTGGAGTTATACTCTGGAGTTATTCCAGGTGCGAAGTTGTAGAATTTCCCACATGTCTGAATTTAACAGCTATAGTTCAACTAAAGGCTTTCTTGAGCAGCTTCTAGAAATATTAAGGAGATGGAGAAGAATGTTTTTAAAATACTTTCTGGGGTAAGCAAGTCTGTTTCCTCGATTGTGATTTTCCTATACTTTCAGTCAACATAAAAATTATATAATATTGCATATTTCTCTATTTAACCCAAGTGAAACACAGAAATACTGAAAGCTGAAAATAAACTCTCATTCTATTTCTGAAACTTCTAGATTATATGAACAACTAAAGTGATGTGGGTATATTTCTCTGACGGGTTTTTCTGGTTTTGGATAACTGCTTGTCCAGCCTCACCTCATGCCTCGTGTCAAATCATTCCTACTTGCT
The DNA here is from genome assembly GCF_963932015.1 of Anas acuta. Classification (NCBI taxonomy): domain Eukaryota; kingdom Metazoa; phylum Chordata; class Aves; order Anseriformes; family Anatidae; genus Anas; species Anas acuta. Next base: position 14,498,036 of record NC_088979.1, read on the forward strand.
GAGAAGAGGTATTTCAAATGAAATCTGCAGTGATGGGATCATGTTTTAATACTATTTCTGACCATCAGAAAGCACTTCTTTGCTGTGCAGGTGAGGGAGCCCTGGCACAGGCTGTCCAGGGAGGCTGTGGGGTCTTCTTGGAGATCTTCAAGAGCCACCTGGACATGATCCTGGGCAGCCTGCTCTAGGTGTCCCTGCTTGAGCAGGGGTTGGACCTCCAGAGGTGCCTTCCAACCTTACGTATTCTGTGATTCAGTTTCTGTTTGCATAAGTCAGTCTGCTGTCTTGTTCTTCATTTGGGCTATAGAGCTTTGTAATTCTTCATCTCTAGAAAAGATTAGGTGATCCTGCTCAGCAGTAGGGTTGGACGAGATGATCTTCAGAGGTCCCTTCCAACCTCAGCCATTCTGTGATTCTGTGATTACCTTGAATTACTTAGGAATTCCTCTGGATTTTTGAAAGCGTAACTTTATTAAGTGTTACTAGCAACGTAAGTTTTGAATAGCTGCATGGAAGCCCTTTACAGTGCATTTCCACTTCAAAAAATACATGTTTTGCCTTCACTTGCTGTTAATGCAATAATTGGTCCATAAAATTGGGAAATTTCAGACATTAGATTCAGTGGGTTTTGACAACCGTGCATATCTGTGTTTTCAAATAGCAAAAGTTCCTTAGGTATCTGCTACTCTTTGGCTTTCAGGTGTAATAAAGTGGATATGCCTGTAAAAGTTGTATTTGGGAATTAGTTGGATATTTTCCTATTTTTTTAACTACTGTGCACTTACTGCCTTTAGACTTCCAAAGCCCGAACCTACTATTTCAAATTATTTTCCTGTTTGTTTTCACAGGTGAATTGGCAGCATTTTGAAGGGATACTAGGCAGTTTAAAGTTGAATATTTGAACTTTTTCCCTAGAAAGAAAAGGGAAGAATAAATCAAATAGCCTGAGTTACGGAGTAACTCTGTTGAGGAGCAGCTTTGCTTCCAGTTGTAGTGATTCCTGCATGGCAGACTCATTAGAAGTTGTGTATTTAAGTATTGCTTTGTCTATGGAGGCACTGTGCCAATGAGTTTACTGATGGAAGGTATGTTTTACTCAAGGAACCAATTTAAGTTTGTCAGCAAAAGTTGAGGCTTTTGTCAGCAAGAAGAAAAATTCCACATAGCTTCAACAAACCTGTGCCTACAGAAGAAGTTTGTGATTTTTTTTCAATCAGAATGTGCATTGCTTTCCAGCTGGTTGAAGGACACATTTTAAATGCATATGATATTAACAACAGATTCAGTCAGTCACAGTTTCACACCACTCTATTATCCCACTTCGTGCTACTAAACTGATTGTTTTTCAGGAAGTTTCTCAACAATTGGAAGCTGATACTAACTCATGCATTTCTAGGTTAAAGCTGTAGTTCTTGTATGTCATTTCTGAAAACACCTCTTAAACTATTTCCTCAACAGCTCCTGAAAGGCACGCACACACAGTATTTGTAGTTCACCTTCCTGTAGGTTTGCCCACTGTGACAGACTTTGGTGGTAATGTAAAGAATGTAGTGAAAATGACACTGGTGACAAGAACTGTTTGAGTCTGCATGTTAATTCGTGTATAAGAAAGAATTACATCTCTGGTTGACGCTAACAAAGTAACAGGATTATGGTGTGTCTCTTCTTCATAACCCACTGTCCCATTTAGGTTCAGTCTAACCATAATGATCCAACTGTGCTGAAATTTATCACATTTAATTTGTGGACAAGCAAACTTCCATTCCAAAACCACAAAATAATAAACTAGATGCTGATGTTTCTGTAAATGTAATTAGAAAACATGGGTATCATCTACTTTTGCCTCCTAAATACAGAGCCTTTGAAGAAAGATGGAAGCAAAAAGAAGAAAAAGAACAAAGACTAAGAGAAAAAGTTCTGCAACAGAAGAGGATTAAACTTCAAGAAGCAACTGAGAGGTTCCAGCGTGCTCATCTGCCTGCTTCTCAGCACAAACAAATAGGTTTGTAAATTAAAATTTAAACATTATTTACAATACACATTTTTTTTATGCTAATAAAATGTAGTTAAGGCAAAACAAAACAATTAAACTAATTCAAATTAATTGAATTAATAAGCAAAACATAACTGACAGGAAGCACAGGTCTGATTCTTATGACAGAAGTGGTAGAAGGAATGAAATAACAACGTTTGTTTGTTTTTTTCTAAATACTATATTGTGAAATATTTCTTTATATTTCAATCACAGCATGTAATTAGCTCCCAGGGATATTGTGTTTTCCTTTTTTTCCCCCAATTTTTCACTGCAGTGTCCTCTGCTTCTAATACTGCGATTTCAAAGTTGTGTATAAGATGTTACAAGGCCATTGAAAGTCATTGGGATAGTGTGACAATCCCCTGTGTGAAGCCCTGAATGTGAAATATTCAAGAATATGCATTTTGTTTATCATTAAGTAAAGGCAGTCCTAGTGTATATTATTGTATTACATAACTTTTGCTGAATTAGTCAGCTTTTTAAGCAGTTCTTTCACTGCTGGGAAGTAATGATCACAGCAACGCAGTTCCTGCTTTCTGAGTTGGAATCAGGGCAGATTGGCAGGAGTTCTTAACAGCTTCAGCCAAGTCTGACTTCCAGTCAACTTTCCAGTGTTGAAACTCTGAAGATGTGGTATATTACTTAGAAATTCTTCAACAGATTTACTCTTCCAACTGCAATTGCGCCAGCTGTGAGGTAATGTCTCTGACTTCAAGATCAAATGTCAGATTAAAATAACAAAATAGAATGGTACTGTTTCAGGGCTTCTTCTTCATAGCCCTACTGACAGCCCAGACTGTGCAGCAATGATAATGAATCATAACTTTTTTCTTGGTTTTCCTTAATAGCAATTCTGTCTCTGCCACTTTCTATCCTATGTTTGCTTATTTGTATGAAGCAAAACCTTGTGCCTGTCTGGACTCTTTCTTTCTCCACTGATTCAGTTCCTAAGTCACAATTTGGCCTCTATAAAACACCTGCAAGTCATAACTTTGGCTTAGTGCATGGACATAATAATCACAATGTGAAAACAAAGTTAGTGCTGGATTTTTTAACCACCCACTTTTTCAACAGTGCAGTAGAAGAACAAATAGAAAAACTGTTGACTAAATGCATTGCAATAAACACTTAAATAGACTGGGTTTTATTTCAGAGGAACATGAGATGTTCCAGCATGCCTAACAATGCTAAACCACTTTTTTTTTTTTTTTTTTTTTTTTTTTTTGTAACAGTCTGGATTTAGGCTTCCAAATTTAAGAATCTTAACCAAAACATGTATGGTAAAATATTCCTTTTTTTTTTTTTTCCGGTGTGTTTTTTATCCTCATAACTCTAGTCCAGACAAAAGCAGCTTTTCAGCTAGAAGAAGCTCTTGAACAAATTAAAGGATCAGTTTTAACATCAGGATTGTACTTGCCCAGCAGAAACAAAACCACCTTCAGGTAAGCATTTTTGTTTATTCTGATGATCAAAAGAAGTAAATTACTTGGTGTATTCAATAAACAGTAGATGATTACTCTCTCAGAAATTGCAGGCCATCTTTCTGTGGCAAAGAAGCACTTCTGTGAAATGTTCCAATGAAAATATTATGAAACATCCTTAAGTTGTTTGCGTGCAGTAGGTACAACAGCAGAGGAGATGATACAAACCTTTTCCCTTCAGGAGAATTCTGGGAATAATCAGGGTGAACCTGGTCCCCGTTCAGTTGTGCCTGACTCAGACTGTCATGGTTACCAAGCCATCTGCTGCTCTATGAAGTATAAAGTACTCTGTCAAGATACTTTCTTCTTCTCATCCACATTTTTCTCTTTTGACAGTCAAGGATAGTGTTGCTTGCATATTCATCCCATGATCTTATCTTCTTTCCAGCTGTTACTCCTTTCAATTTCTCATCCCTTATATGTATCTTGAACATCTTGATAACAATTTCCCCTGTAAATTTTTCTTATATCACGTACAAGTTGAATCCCAAACTCTTCACTCTACCTGAGCACTTTTTCTAAGATGCATTGCCTTACCACAGAACATTTCTACATGTATAGTTTATCTGCTGTATTTGATACTCTTTCCTGATTATCACCTTTCCAAACACACATTTCTTCAACTATTCAGTTCAGTGTTTTATTTTTTCTGGTTGCTGCTGTTGTTATTACTATCATTATAATTATTTTGCACGTGCTGTAAATTGTGCAGATGTTCAGAATAGAGATAATGTTTGTGTCCAGTGGATTGTAGCTATTAAAAAACAACAACAAAAAGGAAAAACTACCTGCCAAATACAAGTTGAAATTATGGTAAAAACATGTAGATGTTTCTGAACACTACAGAAGCACCCATTCCTTTGTCTCATTTCACTCAGTCTTGGCTTAGGACAGCAACTCTGTGTCTTCCCCCTACTACCAAAATTTATTTATTTATTTCCCAACTTTCTACAAACTTCTTTTTGTGCTTTAAGGGCTCACAGTTCTTTCTCAGAACATCTTCAAACCACTCACTCTTTGCTTAATTTCTGACAGGATTATATTGCTGTCACTATATTATAATGTATCATTTTTAAATTTGCTATCTTGTAAGAACTGTAGTGCATTCTTTCCTTGATTTTCATTTCTGTAACTTGATTTCTTATAGAAATTAAGTTTATTTGTTTGTATGGAACAGGCTACACAGAGAAGTTGTGGATGCCCCATCCCTGGAGGTGTTCAAGGCCAATTTGGATGGAGCTTTGAGCAACCTGGTCAGGTGGGAGGTGTCCCTGCCAATGGCAGGGGATTAGAATTAGATGATCTTTAAGGTCCCTTCCAACCCAAACTATTCTAAGATATTTCTTTACAGGCTCTTATCCCCTAGTAACCAAATCCAAGAGAGAGATAGAGAATCTCAAATACGATTTTACTTCTCTGATTTTGAAAATGGAAATTATGCAAGGAAGAAATTATTCAAAGTTACCCCAGCATGAAAAACACTTTAAAGTTGTGTCCACATTGACCTATTTTGATTAGCGGGTCACAAGCCAGTCAGTATTGGTAAGACAGCACATGACTATCTTGGTACCTGCCACAGAATGTGCTGCCTCTTCTCCAGCTGGTAACTGGGAGACTTGGGTAGTAGCCATATGAGGTGGGTGAAGGAGGATGTGGACAATGTGGGTACAGAAATAACAGAAAAAGAATTAAGTTGTCGCCATAAAGGTTTCTTTATAGGGGCAAAGTGTGCAAATTATTATGAAATAAAGCTTTGCTTATTCTAATGCTAGCAGAATTTATCTTTCTTCCTTGTGACAGAAAATACAGTAAGCATTTTTGTCTGCATCTCACACAACACCTTACCCACTGTAAGCACTGTGATTTAAACTGAACAAACACAATGCAGCACAGATTATTTTAGTCTGTTGCAGAAAATGTTAGCACTGGGCAGTTCCTGTTCATTTTTGACTGGGAGCCATAGTTCTCTCCCTGTGTGGGTCACAAAAGTAGCATTTCTGTGTATTCAGACTTGGTTCCAAAAATTGTGTAACATTCTCTTAGAGGTCAAATAGATTTCTTCCAAAACAGTAAAGCAAAGCAAGTTTTGATACAGAAAAGGTTTTTCAGAAAGTAACCGTTCACCAGTTGTGAGATGTAAACATTTAAATATATATAACAGTCCCCAAAATTTGGGGACAGCAAAAAACTTACTCAAATGAGGCAGTAGATCTCTTTCTATATTTCTGTCTATTCTTCCAATTCTGTAAGCATTTAAACCAATACATATATATATATCATCATTATAATTTACCCTCTCTCAGCAACAGAATGCATAGAATTCATCAAAAGTCCTCTAGTAAAGAAAAAAAATGAATATTGTTTTAAGCATTTAAGACAAATATGGCTGCATCGAGAATATCCCAAGAAAATCCCAAGTTGGAAGGGACCCACCATCATGGAGTCCAACTCCTGGCTCCACACAGGACTACCAAAAAATTAAACTATATGTCTGATGGCGTTGTCCAAATGCTTCTTGAACTCCAATAGGCTCAGTACTGTGGCCACTTCCCTGGAGTTGTATTTGATTATGTTCAGTTTTGGGACAGAAACTAAAAAATATGACAAATCAAAACTATTCCCTGAAAAAAAGCTACCTACAAATTTTTATAAATGTAACTGATCTAAACATTCAAATAGATATCAAGAAACTTTACCAAAAAAAGAAAAAGACGGATTTGTGTCCACATGCATATAAGTCTGGTCCACAACAACAAAGTCTTCAACAGACAATAGGTACAGGTTTTTGGTTGACAAAGATATCTCCCATTCAGAAGAATACAGAATGCAGTTTTCAGAGTTCTAAAAATAAATTTGAGAAGTTGTTCTCCCTTTTTACTATCAGCCATGTCATCAGAAATAACAAATTCCTTCTCAGACTTTGCCAAATATATATTCTGACTGGGTCAGTGCAGTTAAGAGAACCTTTTGGAAGAGTTATATAAAATATTCTCAAGAAAGCTCAAGAAATGGAGATAAACGAAAGAAAGGGGTTATTGAGTTTCTGTACATGTATTAGGCATGTACAGAAACTAGAAACAACAGAGAAAGGATCAGTGTCAATTGCTATGGAGTGCTACCTAAGCAGTCAAGCAACCAAGTCAAGCACTCAAGCACAGCTGACAGCCTGCTAACAGTTATACTTCCAAAAGGCTAGAGGTTGGTTGGCCTGCAAGTTGGTGGGTTTTGGGGCTTGGTGTTTTTTTGTTTGGTTGGTTAGTTTTTTGTTTGTTTGTTTGTTTGTTTGTTTTGCTATTTTAATACCTTTCTTATTGGTTAAAGCTACTTATTTCTTGCTTTTGTCATCCTTGATATCTACTTATTTCTCACTTCTGGTTTTTCACACGTTGGTTCCTATTCCTAGTGATCTTACCCAGTCAAGTTCCAGTTCTCTTCATTCTTGAACATATCTTGTTACAGACTCCCTGCCTTCCTAGTCTCTGATTGCTCATTTTCCTTGTCATTTGGCTTCCCATGCTTCCTGGCCTCTTTAATTCCTGGATGTCTGTCAGCCCCATGGTTCTGGATAATTCCTAACCTGTGGAAAACAGTGATTTCCTCAGTCTTCATTTGAGCTCACTGTGACCACAGTGCACAGCTACAGTAGCAACTCTGAAGATATTTTTTTCAGGTAGAAAATATAAATTCTTTCATGTCCCACAATACTGACATTACAGGTCATCACTAGAAGCAACATCTAGAAACAACAAGGCCTTCGTGCTGTCTGAAGTAAGGGAATATCTGACAGAAGCAGTATATAGTCATCCTCTATATAAGCCAGCCTTATGGAAAAAAATAGAGGTCATTTTCCTTCTTAAAAAAAAAAAAATCCATGTTCCCATCCTGTAAATGACCAAACTGTTGGCTGACATTTTCTGGAATAATCCAGCCTGAGGCATTCACCCAACAACCCAATCAGAAAACTCTGACAATTTATAAATAACAGAAGAGAACATTTAAAATGGAAAGTGTTGGAGAGTTTTAATGCTAGAGAGTACAAATAGCACCACCTGTAGTTACATGGAGTTCAGCTTTCCTTCACATGCCAGGCATTTGTTGGTGATGTATACTTTTGGAAAGGAACATATTTGAAAGTGTATCATTGACGCATAGAAGTAAGCCAAAATAATAAGTTATTTGCTTGCATCAAGAGCCACAGATGACACTTCATCCTCATCAGCATCTAGAAACGGTTATTCCCATCAGGAGCAGATTTCAGCAATGGTTGGCTACAATAACACAATGCAGGAGAGCAGTACAACAGGCATGGATAGTAACCAACTTCTATTCCAGAAAAATCTGAAAGAAATGCAGCAGCTCCTAGAAAAACAGCATCTCAGCAACTTAGAGGTACGATATTTTCATGTGATTCATTGCATGATGTAATGTAATTTAAATGTAATTTAAATTTTTAAATGTAATTCTTGAAAATTCTTGAAAATTCTTTTTAAATGTAATTCTTGAAAATGTTATTCTTGAATATGATAAAAAAGAAAGACTGTTAAGCACACCTTACCAATTAAACACCTAGACACACTGCACTCTGCCTTACTAATAGGTTATTTATAGTTAGAGTATTGTACTGGGTCTGGTGGTAAAACCACCACAAGTATACATATTTTCAATAAGAAATTAGAAATCTTTAAAAATGTTTGTAAGGATATTTTCACAAAAGCCTCAAAGACATCAGTTATGTTGTCTTTCTTTCTCTGAACCTAAGATTTGACTGCTAGAATTCTTGGCTCTGGAGTAGCTAGACATTAGTCTATCACAGGAGTCTTGTACTAGCTCCAAACTTAAACTGGCAGCTTCCAGTAATGCACTTAAGTTTCTGCTTTGCTGATTGCTATAGCTCAGCACAAAAAGCTATAGCAATATAATGATGGTAGGTCAAATGTTGAGTTTGTTTTTGTTTTCCCTAATGTGCGGTGATTTCTTGGGCATTGACTTCAAGTCTCTTGAGATTCTACATCCTTTTTTGTCATCTTTGGAATATATGTAAGTGTTCTAGTAACAAGCCATGGGTACATCTTAATTCCATGTCTAAATTAACTTTTGGACCCCAAATCAGTTTCAAAAGGCACCTTAGAAACACAGTGAAAATCCTGAAGAACTGAGGTCCAAAGTGATTTCCTTCAACTGCACCTTTATGTCTGATTTTAGGTCAGTCAGTGTTGTCTTTGATTTTGGAAATGTCTTTCTTTAATATTATATTTTTTTGCAAACAAAAAGACATAATTTTGGTCTCACTCATATTTCTGTAATGCTAAGTACGAGACTCATGATGTCTGAGATGACCTTGACACAATGAAGCAGCCTTGCTTTTATTCTGGAAATGGCTAGAGGTCATTGATTGACAAGAATTTGTCCAAGAACTTTTCCTTAGGAAAAAAAAAAAAAAAAAAAGAGCAAGGACTTTTCCTTTTAATGCATCCTAATGGATAACTTTTGAAGGACTGCTGTGTGCTGTTCAGATATATTTGGACTTCTTTGATATTAATGTTTCCAGGCACATTCATCTCGGTCTTTGTACCCACTTTGTTCTGGTGGGGATTCATGAGAATCTTGAGAAGCTGATGGCTAATACAGAAAATCTCACTCAACTGGAGTAAATTTCAAAAAGGTTGAGGAGACAGAAGGAACATTTTGTACTGGCAAGGCTGTTAATTAGTATTCATTCTTTTATATAATAATCAGCTTTAGATGCTGCATATAATATAGAAATTTACAAATTAATGTGTTTGCAAATCAATGTTTTTGAAAATGTTTTGGTCCTACTAAGATTCTCCCAGAATATATTTTTCTGCTGCCACTAGGGGTTGCTCATCTTCTTCCCTCTGATAAATAGTTTAAAATTATAACTATTTATACTTGAAGCATTTGACTTTCTTTCTTGAAATTTCAAGCTTTGGACTCTGATTAGAAAAATAGTCAAGAAAACTATTGTTGTTGTTATAAAGCCTGAGTTTGGAAGCTTAATTCTTGGATTGGGCTGGTGTGTATGTGTGCTGTGACTTTCTGTGATGTGATGCAGTATTTATAATACTAAGGTTACTGACATAAATAGTCTTCAGTGGTCTTGTTGCTGTCTGTTGTCCAAAGTCATTTCAGCAGCGCTTGCCTTTCTGAAACAAACATCGAAGTATTTCACTGTGGACATGCTTTGCAGTCTAACCATCCATTGAGGTCCTTTAACCTCTCTTGGGTTCTGTTTTTACAGGCCTACCAGGATTATAAAGATTCCTAAAATTCTTTTCTCTCCTACAGAGCAATAAAGTTCTATGTAGACCTTACCCATAGAATTGGTGTGTTCCAACCTTAAAGATTTGTATAGTTTCAGCAGTAAACCAAGGTTTTCAGTGACCCTTTTACCATTCTCCAAAATTACTTTGGTTAAAATATTGAGAGCAATAGATTTTATTTTGTGCAACAGTTGTATCTGAGTCAGTACATCAAATTATTATGCCCATAAATAAACTCCACTCTGAAGAAATTAATGTTGTTAACTTCATTCTCGATCAAAGGGGTTTTTTTGCACAGTTCTTTCCTGTTTGTATTGCAGGCATAAATAAAATCTTTAAGGTGGAGCTGGTAGCACTGTCTTTAGCTAAAGCTGCATGCAGCTTTTGACCAAAAGACATTACCCACAATTGCATATCATTTTGCCAAATGTTATGTGTTGAAATTTTCTATTTCTGGCACCTGCCTGGAGCTGAATAATGAAAATTCCCATTAAAATGGCTCAACTATGTCAAGGAATAATATTATTCATATAACTTTTTGTCTTTTTCTTTCCATCACATTGTCAACTTGGTGCCCATATGAAACTGTTTTGGTAAATACAATACTTTTATGCTCTTCCAGAAAAACACATTAGGCTTGAATTAAACCGTTTGATTGACTTCACATTTTATCTCTATTGTTTCATTTTTTTAAACAAAATACTTGGAAGTAAGAGCGAATTCACAGACAAAATAGCTATAGATTACAACATGGAGACTGTATTTTCCTCTTCCCTCCTCTGCATAACCATAATTAAATTATTCAAGTGGTATCTGTGAAATCCAAATTTAAATCCTTTTTCTGATTGATTTGAAACAGGAATTTTACTTTGGCTGTCCTTTTGTTTTAAAGTGTATTGTGCATCAATCAAAGTACTCATTATTGCTATTTCTGTGGTTCCCCTTGCCATAAAATACTTCACTGTTTATAGAAGCAGGGGCACTGGTATCATTTCTTAGAAACAGCAACCCAAACTAAGGGGTTGGAGGGTTTTTCTTGTATTATCTCTAATATAATAACGTTTTGTAGCCTGTTATAGGGTGTGTGATTATATATTCTATGTATAGGGTAAGTAGGCATCTGGGAAAACACTGAAGAATACTGAAGAATATTTCTTAAGTGATGTTACACTGAGTGAAAGCAGCAGATACTGCAAACACGTATGTATGGACATTGCCTTAGTTGCATGAATGAGTGGCCAGTATGACTGTTAGCTCTTTGTATTACTGGGCTTCTGAGTATGGACTGTGTCTATGAAATGGAAATGTGTCAGGTATCTTGCAGAAAAACTGAATTAATTTTCAAGTGCATTCCTATTATGACTGGAATGAGTTAAACAAAGGTTCCTTTTGCAGAATGCATTGTATCATTCTAGCCCTTCAGAGGCACAAATGAGACCAGCATGGAAAAAAGGAGTGCCAGTATATGAAATCTCTCCCAGGAGTCAAGAAATTTTAGAATGGTCAGGGCTAGTTATTGGGAAAACAGATTTCTAAGGGGAGGGCATAAAATAAAATGGGATTTGAACTGAATTCAGATTTGATTTTGAGAAGACCATTCAGAGACTGGAAATGCATTTCTGTGGTCACCGTAAACCAAAAAAAAATCTGGTCATCTTTGACTTTTAACTGTGAATGTTAACATCTTTTATGTTGATCACTTGAATTTTATGATAAACTCAAGTGATTTCCTTACTGCTTTTCCTTTTAGCAAGATCAGGGAGCCTCAGCTTTTGTTGGCTTTCAACCAGTATTGCAACATACCATTATCATCCACATTATTTCACTAATCCAAAGCAACTTCACATTTGCTATAAAGGTTACTAATCACATTGAAATTTATCTCCAGACTAATTTATTTTCCTTATTTTAATACTCAGACTTGCTTTCATTATGTATTCCTCAGAGTAGTCTTTTTTAAAGTAAATTAGCATTTTATTCCAAGACTGTGCTGTAGAAAATGACATTACAAACCTTGTGTCTGACAATCTGTATGTTCATTTATTTGAATAGCACTTTGCGTCAATTCAAAGCCCCACTTTCACAGAAGATCATATAGAATTGAAGCAGAAACAGCATTGACAGTACAAAAGATTTTATTTTACAGGTGGATGAATATGTTAATAAGACTTGTGAAAATATAACAGTTGTTACATATACAACATTGGTCACAAAGCACAGAAAAAAGGAAATTGAGAACTGTCATCTGCATACCTGTTCCTCCCTTATAAGCATATACTTTTTCATAAGAACTCACATACATATTACCATGCTTCCATTTTTGTTTTTATATTCATAAACATACATCCATATAAATATGTATGTATATATGAAATAACTAATATATAGCTATGCACTAGGTTATTTCTCCATTTCTTCAGAGCTGTTTTTGAAGTGACTTGTTTTATTGGAACAGAATAAAATGTTCATAAATGCAGCTAAAGGGAAGGAAAAGAGGAAAAAAACAGTATATGATCTGATTATTTACTGTGGTTATGGTAATAATAAAATGTTTGCTTGCAGAAAGGGAATGGAAAATAATAAAGTTTCTGCATACTGATCTGCCAGAGTTTTATATTATGATAACTTGGTCTTGTCAGAGAGAGTATATACCAATGTCTCAAGGGGAAGTTGGGAAATCTATAGCTTTCTCACCAAGATTAAAGTATCTCTGTCTGGAGTAATTCTGCCCTTTGAAGATGTCAGAGCTGTATTTTGTTTTGTTTTAAGAGATAAACCTCTTTTTGTGAAGTGGAAAGCAAAATAAAATTTAACTATTTTTCTTCAAGTATTCCTCTTCTGTCCTAGTAGGCTCATGGTGGCTGGGGAACAGAAACGTAGTCACCTCTTTCAATTTTATGCAGTATTAATTCTTATCAATCCCCAGCAGTGCTTCTGTAGGATTTTGCAGCTTGATCTTTGCTGTGCAGTTAATGCCTGATACTGGCACATCTCTGTAAAGAAGTATGGCTCACCAACTGGGAAACCAAGCATTAATCCAGATTCTCAGAATTCGGACAGGAACAGGTAGAGAACATCTGGGACCCAGGAAACTCACAGATCTTGTAACAGCCAACTTAATTATGCTTTCAAATAGTGGCAAGAAAAGCATATGAATGTCAGCTTTACATTCAGTAGGTTTTTAGGGGAAGGTGGATGTAGTAGATGTATGTTCTTATAAATCAAAAGAAAAAAAAAAAGCAGGTAGGAAATAGGAAACATCTAAGAAAGACAAGGGACACCTTCATAGCTTCTTTGGTGGGTTCGGTAGAATGTTCTGGATCTGTTGTCTAACAGAGGAACTAAAATCCTGCCTCAATAGGATTTGCTTTCTTGGCTTGGCCCAAATCATCTGAGAAATCAGCATTGTATAGTGCCTGAATTGTATGTGTTTACCAAGCATGCATAGACAATAGTTTGCAAGTTTTCTAATGGACATTTCCATTCCAAAGGTGGTGAACTCAAGACCAGTAAAAGTGTTTAGGTACCTCACTGGCTTTGAAAGGTAGCCTTGTGTCTTTATGAACATCGGTGTCTTTTACTCCACAACAAAAGTGAGAGAGAGCATTGTTTGCATATAACACACAAAGAACTCCTATAAATAAACTAAAAATCAAAATCAAAATTCTCAAAATTAGCAAATAATGTGAGAAGACAGGAGCCTGGGTTTTCAGAACAGGTAGCATTTTTACAGCATTTGTCTTCAGAAGAGTGTTCTCATTCATTTCTTGGAACTGTGAACAGTCAGCACTTCTGCAGAAAATGTCAAATACATATATGGCAGCTCTTCGGTGTAATGGAGCTCTGACAGAGTCCGTTGGCAGAAAATTCACTTGTCGGGTTCTCTTAATATTATACTTATTGCAATGTTATTCTTTCATTTGCCTCATGAAAGGTTTCTTAGGCTTATGTTTTCTCTTTGTTTGAGTGCTTTGCTGAAATGAAATGGCTTAACACAGCTGTTCTAAGTCTTAAGACATGTAAGCAACCTCTTTAACTCCTCAGAAATATTCCCTCTCCCAAAGTACCAAGTATGTGGACAGGCTGGGTTTAAACTTTGTGTATTAGGGACATAAGAAAATGAAGGCAACAGGCAATACAATAAATTGTATTTATGTAAGAGAAAAGATATACAAATCTAGAAAATAAAGGCATAATACACTCTATGAACATTTTTCTGCCTTTTCACCCTATAATATTCCCAAAGATCAAAACGAATGATTGGGATATCCAGGTTTATTTCCCTGACACTATTGACCACTAAAGGAATGAATAATTGCTGAATGCTTTTTGAGGTCTTTATGCATAGTACTCTTTATGCATTTTTAGAAGAAAATGTGACATTCACTTCCATTACAAAATCCACTAGAAAGGCAAAATAAAACATGTAAATATTTAATGAGAATGATAAGCAGCCTTCATGTGTGAAATGATTAAATTGCATGCTACAACAAAATAAATGTATGTGAGCTAAATTTGCATGAACTAAGTAAAAGTGATTGTGCATTTAAATGAGGACACCTTTATTCTTTCGTTTCAAACTTATTTCTGGAGGTTGCCTCACCTGAAATCTTTTGTCCCCATGAGGTTCTGTTGTACCAGGACAGTAACATTACATATAATGTGGGATTAAATCTGTTTTCAACTTCTGAACCAAAAATATTTGAATTGTTTTGATTTTAATTTTTAAAAGTTGCAGCTTTTCTTGCATTCTATAAAGCAGTTTTAAGCTAACCTGCTATAGAAGCAGGGTTGTTTTATTAAGTCAACCATTACATTTTTTTCCCCTATATTTAACCTAGTCATTTTAGAAGTGCATGTTTAGCCATACAGGTGCAGTCTCCAGTTCAGACAAGAAGTAAGCCAGACACCTCTGCTTTCTTTTTATTGATGGTTTGCTTTGATTTGTTTTGCTTTTCCCGTTTGAAAATTTCAGAGTTAGTTCTTAAATTTGGCCTGGTACAGAAACCTACAAGCATATGCTTTTTCCTTGTTTGGTTAAGTTCAAGCAGAGGTTAACAATACAATTTAGCCAAACATAAGGTTAATAAATAACTAAAAATGCATTATTTATTCTTTTCTATTAGAAAGACACCAGTTTGTATAGCTTTAATTTTAAAACGTTCCCTAAAGGGATCTTTCTCTACACTTGGTTCTTTGTTCTTGTATTTAGTTTCTTTATCTCAGATCATAACTATAATAGAAGACTGTACCAACCTCTCAACATTTAGGGCAAGATAAGGTTTAATTCAATCATAAAAAGTCTTTCAGGACCCACTCAGATTTTTATTTTGCAATTTAAAATATTTGTACAGCTATAAACTATGCAATATTATGGTATTTTTTTGTTAGAATAAACAGTTTTACTACAAAAATATGTTCTCATTCTCTAATTTTATGCACACTTTGTTAAGTTTTCAAAATGCTAATTCTATTCTAATTTCCAGAGGGATGCATAATAACTCACCTAGGTGAACAGATTTTGCCACTTGAAACCTTTCTCTTTTAAAGCCAAAAAAATGGCATTGCTTTATGCCTAAGGCAGTTCCCCTTAGTTTTTCATCACAATTTTCTCCAATGCATAGAGTAAAATTTAGCAGCTCAGTTATATGGAAGTGGATTTAATAGCACGTAGAGAGAAGAATACAGGAATGTGAAAGCAGATAATAGGCATGTATTCCTTGACATTTATGTGCGTTTTCAAATCTTGTACTTAATAAAATATGTATTTTCAACCATGTCAGGCATCTGAGTGTCTAGATGGAGAAGTATTAGTGAAGAAAATACCTGCGTAGCACATAAAGTCAGCCCACTGGCAATTTGGATGGTGCCTGTTGCTCTTATTCATCATTGCATTATGATGAATAATCATAATGCAATGGTTGGGGGAGGGCATGGAATCCCCTGATCAAGCAAATTATATTTTCCACTTTCTGAAAGATGAGAAGAGAGAGTTAAGGAGTGTGAGTATGACA
This sequence comes from Anas acuta, assembly GCF_963932015.1. Taxonomy (NCBI): domain Eukaryota; kingdom Metazoa; phylum Chordata; class Aves; order Anseriformes; family Anatidae; genus Anas; species Anas acuta. Next base: position 14,513,847 of record NC_088979.1, read on the forward strand.
GCTGTCGCATTTGCCATGACATTTAAATGTGCCTTACTTGTGGAGCTCTGTATGAAACAAACAAACAAACATATTTGGTCTAGTGTTGTGGAATAATTCTAGTTTGGAGAAGAATTAATATTGAATCTGCATTTTCATGGATTCTCTTTTGTTTTGTAAACTCCATTTCATGTTAGAGTACAAGAATCACAGTTCTTTCCTCTGAGTTTGATCCCAAAAGCAGATCATTTTCTTTTGCAATTAAACACAGGTAAATTTTGACTTGATGAAAACATTAATAATGCTATGACCCCAAGTCACAAAAACATTGGGCCCAATATTGATTGTATTTTAGCCTAAGCTGTAGTGTTAAAATGAAAAACTAGTATCAGTGAAGAAAAAAAAAATCTGATAAACTTAACAGTCTGGTTTTATGTCTATTTCAGAATTTTCAAGAAGTTGAGAAAACAGATGATTCAGGAAGTTTATCAAGTCTTGACAGTCTTGAGGCTGGGGAACAAAATGGAACTTGCAGACCACCAAGTGAATCACCTTTGACTATGCAATGTGACTGTGCCCAGTATAATCCTGGAAAATCACAGACCAGGAGCAATGATTTGATTTATACAAATGAAAACACTTCTAAAAACATACATCTAAATAATTGTCAGAGAAATTTAGATTCCCAAAACAGCCACAACAACTTACCTGTTCATGATCTTTTAGCTAAACATAATTTTCTAACTCTTGCTGAAGACGTAAATAGTTTAGAAGAGAAGTTATCTGTTTCTCACAGATCTGAAGAAAATGCTGTAGAGTTCTTTACTTCTGGTAATCAAGAAAGCTCTGTAAATAAAGCATTTACTTTTCTGAAAAATATAAAAGAAGAAAGAAAGAATCCATCTTCTGGAACGGCCAGCACATTGGCCACTGGTCATCCTGCTTTCAGTCCTTGCAAAGCCTGGGCCAGCCCTGATTCTATTCCAGGAGAAAGAATTCAGGATCTGATGCAAGAACAGAGCTTTAAAATGACCCCACAAAATAGAAGTAAATCTGTGCAAACCTTCAGTGAACCTATTGCAACATCTGGAATCTTATTTCCTAATCAGAGGTGTTCCACTGGCGTTCCCAGCACAGCTGATACGTTGCCAAAGGACAAAAACATTAGTAAAGATTTTTTTAAAAATACTTTGGGAAAAGTGATTGAAACAAAAGGAGAAAGCATTAGATGTGTTGATGACCTTGACCAAGGATCATCTTTATTTCATGATGCTTCGGTTCTGTGCAATATTAAGCAACAGAATAACAAGGAGAAAGAAAAGGCAAATGTGGCTGAAACTATGTCACTGGTGTCTGATACAGAATTCAGTTTTGGCATCCCTGCAGAGCACAAAACCCTGAAAAACAATATTTATGACAGAAAAAGAGCAAAACTATTCAGAAGTATCTTAAAGAAGGAATCTAAATATGAACCCAGTCATTTCAAAGCTGTGGTTATGAACCATGGGATCAGTTTTGGAACTCGACCTGTGTCTTCTATCAGAGACAGTGTGGAACTGGCAAAAATGAAAAAGAAAAGTGCAGAAAATGAAAAAAACAATAGGAAAATAAGATGGTGTGATCAGATTAACAAGATAATAATGGAAAATAATGAAAAACACTATGAAAAAAATACCAGTGAAATATCTTCTGCACAGCTGCAATGTCTTCAAAATGCAAGTGATTCTCCTTGGACTAATTTAAGTATGGTTGTTCACCCTTCAAACACCAGGTTCACAAGAAATCACCAGGAAAATTCTCATATATCAAACCCAAATGTTAATTCTGGAACAACAAATAAAGAATGCATGTCTCCGAATACGTTTATGTCTACTGGATCCTCTTTTGCTAAAAAAGCTTGGATGATATCAAAAGATGAAGAAAGCAAACCCCCGGAATGTAATAACAAATCTAAAATTCATGAAGGTAATCAACACAAAAATAAGCCAAAAATAACCAGAAGACCAAGACCCATAGGAACCCAGCCGGGTTCTATGCTGAAGAACGGAAGAGGCACTCTGGTCCAACCACAGTCGGCTTCTGAAGCCAACACAGTTCCAGCAGCTCGAGGCAGGGTGTTGGTACCTCATCCACCATCCGCACCTACAACAGGAAACACAAGTGGCAAAACAATGGTCAGCCTGGGGTTTCAGCCACGGCCTTCCTCTGGTCTTCAATCTGCCACTAGAAATGGTAATTATTTCAATGAAAGGCATGTTTTGTTAGCAGATCAAGCTTTAACTAGGAGAACTAGAGCACACAGAGAGAGCATTACCTGTAGTTCTGACTTGGCCACACCTTGCTGCAGCATGTCCAGATACGAACCTTTGGCAAAAAAATACTTATTCTGTAAATAGTGGTCAGACAAGTGCCGGTCAAGATCATTCAGTAACCTGCACTGAAAGAAGATCTGTTAATGCAGAAAATGGATTACATCCTGATCATATCCCAACAGCTGACAAAACAGGATGTGCATGGAAAGGAGTGCATGCTGCCCTAGCTCTAAAGGACTCTGCTTGTGGTTTAGAGTCATATGTCTGGGCTTTTGGGGTGGGGGACATTCATTAGAATGTACTTTTAAATTACATCACAAATTTGTTTTCAGTTAAAACCTTCAGCCTTTCATCCATTCACACAATACTTGGTTTTAACAAGTTTTCAGCAGTTGTGATTATCATTTCTATTCTAGTGGTGCCCAGAGGCCTCTCAAATGCGGATCCCCATTTTTATAAGCTCTCTACAATATTAAATGAAAAGGAAGTGCTTTCCCTGAGATTATATACCTGACTAATGAGCAGATGTGACAGGTGGTCTAAATAATGATATAGGAGGAAGTGAGTTTATATGAGCAATTTTTACAAGGTAACTGGGAGTCATAGCTTGTTATCCAAGTCACTGCCACCTGAAAGTGAAAGAAATGTAGATCTACCATGTTTTTAAAATGCTGACACTGCCAATGCCTAAAATTATTAAGTCTTAGTCTCATTAATACAATTAATACTCAAAAAAAAATTTAAACAATTTTAAACTTCTACTAGACAAATTTGCTGTTCTTCAAAATGTCTGATTTGTAAAGATCTTTAAGATACAAATTTTTAAATTTTAAGAAATCTCAGGGATTTTTCAGAAATTTCTTGCAATTTATTAGAAAATAACCTTAGGAGCAATATGATGCAGAGGGTGTTTGGTAAGGTAAGAGAAAAGATGTGTAAGAAATTTGGGGAGAATAAACTTTATGGGGTTTACATTTCAAAATGTTTCATACTTTTTGATTTAGCTTTTTTCTCCTCTGCAACCCAGCTATATGCTGTACTTTCAGGCAGTGACGGCATCCTTCTGCTGGTACTTTCTATATTATATGCTGATTTGCTTTCTCTTGAGGGCTACAGCTAGAAACAGAACTCCTGAAACCAAGCCGTGTTGCAGGTACACACAGCGCTCCAACCTGCTGACTGAGCTGTCATCAGCCATGTAGCTCAAAGAGATTTTCTAGCAAAATAAGACATTCTAGTAACTTGAAAAAAAAAAAAAAAAAAAAAAAGTTTCTTATTTTATCTAGTCTAAATTCATAGTTTTAACAATGGGAGCAGAGCTAGATGATTATTCTTGGCCTGAAGGAGGTGGACAAAATGAGAAATTTCTTCTGTTTGTCCATTCCAGTTCAAAGGCAAACAGATGAGCTTAAGATATGTGTGATTTAAGTTAGCCTATTTGATTTTACATTGGAAATGAATGAAGTCTCCCATTACCATACGTGGCCTCCAGCAGAGCTACTTGCCTATTGATACCCTTATTTGCACATCAGATAAGTGAGCAGGCCCCAGTATCATAGAGCTGCAGCTCTTTTAGAGGAAGAGCTGAGCAATCTCATTTTAAAATTGGAGTGGGCGGCCCTCAGTATCTGCTTACATTTTGTGCTTGGAAAGTCTTCTTTATTTTAAATACTCTAGATAAGTCTTAATGGCTGGCTAGTATTTGTTCTATTGCCTGCAAATGCATATAGATCACCATGATCTTTGTTTTGAAGGGCTTGATAGAGAGACTGAGTACTGTGTTGTTCTTGAGTAAATTATCTGCTGTGGCACTATCACAGGGCTCAGTAAGGTCTGTGAGAAAATGTGATCTGCACTGTGTGACCAAATGTGTGCTACAGAAAGTGAGAATACGCTGAAGAAACAAAATTGTCGTAAATGAGGACCGTCCTTTAACTGGGGTTCCAGGCTTCCTTTAACTGGGGTCCCAGGCTTGAAATTGTGTATTGTCTGGCTGACACAAGCTATCCTCTGTTGCTGGATAGTAGAATTATTTTAACTTCTTTGGTGTTCAGCCAGTAAAATGCTTTAAAAATGTGTTTAACATTCAGCCTGAGACAAATTGTGCCTCGTGGACACAGAACAGGACACGGTATAGTGATGGGATTCAGTAGGTCAGGTTAATGGTTGGACTTGATGATCTTGAAGGTCTTTTCCAGCCTAAATAATTCTGTGATTGTGTGATAAACACAGGACTAATTCACATGCTTGGAGTTAAACAGACATATCTCAGTATCTCATGCCCTTAAACACACTACTGCTTGTTATATTTTGTATTAAATTTCCCAAAGGAATCTTTCCTAGACATAGATCTAATCTTGCAAACTGATTCAATTAAATGTTGATGTATCAGTAGAGTAACTTTGGAATTTATTTTTCAGAGAAAGGTTATGTGATTACTAATATAAGACAGGGTTTCTTCTTTGATTCTTTCCAAATTTCAATATTACACAGTCACATTTCTCTTTCTTTTCAGGTGCTATTCAGCATCATGTGTCACATTACAATAATTCACATATAACTAAATGGCAACCTTTTAAAGCTCCTGTATCCTGTATTACTGCTGGTGAGAGAAGCCAAAAGACTATTTTCAAACCTTCTTCTAGGATGAATGAATTCTTTTCTTTCTCTGCAAACAGTAAAAATTCTGCTTTGTTGAATATCACTATAATAACATGTAAAGAACTCAAATTCTGTCAAAATCACTAAAAGACTCCTTGGCCTTGTCCTGAACTTCTACTTATAAAGCTGTACATTAAATTTACATGGTATTACATAAATAAATAGGTGATTTATATTCCCAAGAAGAAATCAAATAACTGTATTTACAAATGAGAATATATCTCCTCGGATATGTAGATCCTGACTTGCAGGTGAAAATAGCGATTTGCATCCTCAGATTGCATGCATGGAATTTTAAAGTAGAACTTAATTTTCATTTTGAAACCTGATGGTTTGATTATGAAAATATATTGTTACACCAGACAAAACTGAGATAAATTTGAGGTACAATATCTAAGTTAGGCCTCTCTATCTGAGGGAAAATACTATACAGTGCATATAATCCACATCTGGATTTTATAGTCTTATCTAAGATTAAACTAAATATGCCTTAGAAGCACCTGTTTCACTCTTCACCATAGGAAAATAATCTAGAGAGATCTGATGCAAACATCTATAAGATAGACATTTAAACTTTGACAGAGAAATTTATTCACCATTAATAGTTTTTCTTTATCATATTTTTACATGTGTTTATTTTATTTTTGTATGCATCTCATTTAAGGTGTTGTTCCTGTTACAAGACAAAAACAGATTTTTGACAACTGTGAGCATAAACACAGAGCTTTTTCAGAACAGAGAAGCCAAACTGTGGCATCTAAAAAGACATCTACTCATCATACACAGGTAAATATTTCATCATACACAGGTAAATATTTGATGCTATTAAAAAAAAAAAAAGCTTATTTTTCCTCAAAATTTAAATAATTTCAGGTGTATCAAAAATGTTGTTCTGTCACAACTTTGAATCAATGTGCTAAGTCAGCTTGCTGTCACTACTAATGAAAATAATTAAATCAACTTCAATACATCTACTGAATTAGTATGCACTAACATTTTTGCACTTGAAACATTTAGTAATATGAAATAATAAATTAAAATGTTCAGGAAGTAGTACAGTAACCTTAAATTACACTTAAAATAGTTTTAAAATATTTTGATAGAATTCGTTACGTGCTGTCCAGCTGAGTCCTATTCAATCTGCATTTGATCCAGCACAAAGTATGAATAATACCTACAAGTCTGAAGAAGGTATAGTAACACATCTCACTTCAATTCTTTGTTATTCATAAAGTAGTGACCTAATGTAGGCACTATGTAACATCACTTGTGTCTTTTAGCCCCAATGATTCTAGTTTGTTGTCTAGACCTATTTTTTTTCACAGAAATGTAAAATACAACATTATATGTTATGAAATTGATGGTTTTATAACTTTTATTCTTTATGCATAAGAACAAATAGTCAAGTTTAATTGTGTTCCTCTTTGTATTTAGCTGTATGTATCATACATAACAGTATGATAGGGACAGGTATTGGTTTATTATATATTTGCAAGACTAGTAGAACTTGCTCTGGAACAAGTCATCCCCATTGTAAACATATTAGTGATCTTAATTTTATCATTTTCTAACATATCATGCTTCTTGACTACCATCTTTTTGATCTTTTAAATGTGAATTTAACACAGACCCATAGTCACAAAAGCAAGCAGTATATTTAAATGTCATGAGCTCTTCTCACTTGAGTTTACCCCTGTAATCTCATCAGTTTCAGAAAGCACTGCTCAGTTTCTTATGGCAGAAAAACTTGCAAGTACACCAGCTGCAGAAGATGAAATCCTGGCAGCTATGGAAGGTATGCAACCAGCGAGACAACCCTTTCTGCTTAACAGGGCTCCATGTCTAGGCATGAGTGCACTTTCAGTAGAAGAAGAGAAGATTTTCCAGTCTCTTGATCGTCTCAATCAAAGGCTACAAAGTAAGTTTGATAATAAATAGGATCCTCATCAAGTGATTAAGTAACTTTATGTTTTGTTGTCTTGGATTAGGTTTGATTAAAAACATTAATCTCATGATAGAAATCTCTTTTCCTCTTATTTTATTGTTATTATTCTTTACTAACTGTAGCAAACAGTAGATCAAAATCACTAAACCTTCTTATAGTAAACAGAACTAATTTAAAATAATGGTGACTTTTCCTTTGTCAAAAAAAAAAATCAAAATATGATTGGAGGACACCTTCAGAAACTAGTTCAGCCCTTCAGAAACAGTAAACAGAAACAACAGTAGCTGTTGTTTGTAATAGATGTTTCTTAAAATTGTTCTTTAAACAAGTACAGGCCTCACTTACGAATCTCTTCTGATGCTTATCCGTCCTGTTTTTTTTTTCCAATTATATTTTGTCAAGAATTACTCTTTATTATATACTTTATATTTTCACATATCTAACCCTTTATAATGAAAAGGTTTTCATTTTCTTTATTCTAGTCTTTTGAAATGTTCCTCTTCTCCATGAATTCTTAAGGATCACAAATGCAATTCTGAGATTGCTGCAGCCAAATCTGAATGTTTGTGTGAATATCACTTGCACAAATACTCTTAAAGTGTCAGACTTACCTGAGCATTCTACAACCTGTTCTTTTTGTATACCACCTTTATGCCAGTGTTTCTTATATGAGCTATTTGATCACAATCGACATTTTGTTGAAGAATGTTGAGAAAAAGTCTCTACTTGTTCTTGCTATTTTTTCTCTCCAGTGGTTAAACACTTTCATTGGTCATCCTATTAGAACTAACACACATGTAGAATTAACTTACTTTTTAGTCTCTTGCTATTGTATCTTGTGGTTAGTATTTGCTTTGACCTACATGACGGAATTGCCATGCCTGGAGCTGTTTAAGAGATGTGGGTGTGGTGCTTAGGGACATGTTTTAGTGATGAAATTGGAAGTGTTAGGCAGATGGTTGGAATTGATAATCTTAAGGGTCTTTTCCAACCAAAATGATTCTATGATTCTATAATCATGCAGGTCTTTAATAAAAATTCTCAGTAGTTTTACAGTTTCTGCATTTTGTGTGTTTCATCCTTTCCAAGATAACATTCTCAGACATATGGTTTAATTTTTAGGTAGTCTCCTGTGGAGCCATGAGTTGGATTTGATGATCCTTATGACCTTATGTCCCTTACGGCTTGTGATATTCCATGATACAGTATTGGAAATCAATGGGGGACCTTGTGACTTGGTCCATGTGGTCTGTTCATGGCTTTCCACATATTGGAATAACTTCTGCTTGTCATTTTTTCTTTTTATGGAACTTCTAACTCTGCTGTTTTTTCCTTTCTGCTTGGATTTGTTTCATTTCAAATTTTACTTGCCAATTATTCAAGTTTACAAGAGTCTGTTTTCTTGAAGTCCATTGATTTTATTTTACTGTTCTACTTACTTTCCTAGTGGACTGCATTACTTCGTGGTCAGTTTACCAAAGTTTACCCCGATAGTTCGTGTTGCCTGGAATCATACCAGACCGGGACTTATTTTATGGCATTAAACTCCAACACACTATCCATATGTTTCCACATCAAATGATGGATTGCTTGACTTTGAGGGAAAAGGTTTCAGTTTCCTGTAAATTGCAACAGCAGGATAAAAGAACTTTTCAACCTCTTAGAAACTTTCTGTAACTACAGCTTCCCATTCTTGCTCCCATCTAGCTGTGGTTCGAAATTTCCTGACACTGTACCTCATTCCTCTTGCTTCAAGGCAAATGGAAGTAAAGAATTCTCTCTTTTGTAGGAGAGGAGTTTTGGTATGATGTGCTCAGGTCAATAAAGTATACATTAGGAAAGAGAAATGCAATAAAATTCAAAAGAAATTGCTGTATGAATAACAGCGAAATTGAAAAAAAAAAAAAAAAAAAAGCAAATTCATCAAAGAAATTGAAAGCAATAAAGCTGAAGTTTGCCAAGTGTGAAAAAGAAAACTGAGGAAACTAAGAAAAGAACATAAGGAATATTAAAGTATAGAAGTCAATGGATTACAAATGACTGTGCAAGTTAAAATAATACATATATGTATGTATTCTAAATTTAGCTTGCTTAAATATTTTGGAAATTGGTCATAGGAAGCTGTGAAATTTTACAGGTAGACATATGACATGTAAGTACATGGAAGTATGTACCTCTAAGTTAGTAAGTAAAGTGTTATAAGTAAAGTACTTAGATGACACATAAGTACATGGCATTTTGAAATATCTTTATCCACCTTTTTCAGCTTTGTTTTCACACGTTACCAAGTTAAGTGCCTGAAACTCTGTAGGTTTGGGTGTGTTTTATGTTGTTGTTGTTGTTTTTGTTTGTTTGTTTGTTTAATGAATAACAGATAGTCACTAACCAATCTGTCTGGAAGTTTTGTTGCCAGCTTTGAGCACCTGACACACTTTTCTAAAGATTTAGATTTCTTTATAGACACAGTAGATTTTTTTTTCCAGATACCTAGCTGAATTTTTTTAAAATACAGATATGTCATATACTTCAACAGATATCAGTAAAGGAAAAAAGAACAGTTCTATTAAACTACATTTCCACACTCTTCACAAAGTTTTGTGCTGAATATTTGATTGTGAATCATATTTCTATCCTAGTATTTGGATTAAATAACATTTGTCATACACTTTGATTCTGTTTTTAGATGTTCAAGAAGCCATTACCAGAAACCCATCTGCCTCAGGTGTCTTACAGATAATCACTCCTTTAGTAAGTATATAATTTAAATAAGTTCAGCTTTATTGCTATTCAACTTTATTTCCTACAAATTGACCTACTTTCCTACAAAGTGGCTTATTTTATAGCAAAAATATAATTGAAAGTATTTACCTCGATCTGTTTAACTGACTTGCCAGACTTTCAGCTTTCTATTTATGTAAAAAGTAATACATTAATGAACTTTGCATTACTGTAATCGGGCTGTGAGAGTTTATACCCAACTGCCTTATCCTCTGGCTTCAATTTCCCTTTTGAAATCTGAAGACACTTGCAAAGTCCAAGAAGTTTCAAGAACTTCTCAGGAATAATAATGTAGCAGGATCCATTTGAACTATATATAACTCATAATTAATTTATTTCATAATAATTTTGAGAGGAGAGGGAGAATGATGTGTGGTAGTGCATAAAATAATTGTTAATATAATGAATTCTTACTTGGACCTGCAGATGTAAGTGATAAATATTACCTTTCTTCAGAAAGTGTTTATGTTTTGGTTTATGTATTCTAGATCTTGTCAGTTTGAAACAAAATAATCATGACACCTCCCATATAAAGAACTGAATAGGGAAATAAGTGCACAATGTGCAAAATTTACATTTTGAATGATCAGTTTGTAATTCAGAAGTTAGTATTTATGTTTCTGTAATATCAATCTCCTCCTTTAATGTATATTTGTTAGGAAAAGTATATTTGTATATTTTGAAGCTAGTGTGTATTAATGTGTATTAACTTAGGAAAAAAATATAGCCAGATGACTGTATACTTCATATACTTTTTGTACTTGTACTTACCTTCACATACTTCATACACTTGACTGGATAAACTAGCGTTTATAAGCTCTCTAACAAAAATGTTATAGAAAATACTTTTTACTCAGAAGTCATTTGCCACCTACTGAGTTTGAAACTAGAAGGAAAAAAAAAAAAAAAAAAAAGAACATTTTTGAGGCCCCTAAATTCAACGTGGTTGCCTAGATTTGAAGTGGAATTGTGTAAAGCACAATGTTATCTCTGTTCATGTGGGCCTCAGTATGTGTGACCTGGAACCTCAGTGCTGTTTCCTCTGTCTCCTATCTTAAGAATTTAATTCCTAATGGACAACAACTTTAAAAATGCTATTTTTCAGCAATTAGTGTAGCAATAAAATTACCTTTATTGCATCTAACTGTCTTGTACTATAGCATTTTTGAGCCTGTGGGTTTCTCTGGGGATTTCTTCATAGCTCATTCTTCTTAAAAAAAAAAAAAATAGCTGCTCTCCCCACCAATGCAAGTTTCTGTCATCCAGTAGTCAGTCCTTTTGGTCAGCTGATCATGAATGAACAAACATTTCTTCCATTAATCCTTCATCTACAGCATTTTTATTGCATGAATAAAATAAAAACACTAGTCTCTGTAAGTTCACTAATGGGCATTTAAGAGCTTTTTTTTCCATATGGTTATATACTTGATCATTTAAACAGGAGTGTGTATGTGTAGATACAGATCCAGATCTCAGGCACTAGCTTGGAATTTTTCTCAATGATGAGTGAACAACTGTTGTGCAAGTTTCCAGCTGCAGAAAAAGAGCAGAAAACTGAGGTTAAATTCTTATGCTATGGGATGAGATGAAAAGTCTTAATTTTTACTTCACAGAGAGGACCACATGCTTCAGCTCTTCTTATTTCAGAGCAATCAAATAAAGCATGTGTATTCACTCAGTAATTCGTATGAATGACATCGTGCCCTCTAAATCCAGATGAAGTTGCACAGTTGTTCACATATAACGGAAAAGAGGTCACATCAATATCATCAAATGATGTTTCTTAAATGCTATACATAATTGCATTTCTGGTTTTGCACATATACATCTCATTATTCTCCATTTTATTATAGAGTGTTCAGCAGTGTATATCCTCCCCTTTGGTGAATACTACAGTAACCACCCAGCAGTACCAGAATGCATCAGCTAGCAATCAGTTGCAATTCCACAGGAAATACTGATATTCTCCTTAAAAAGGTGCTCCAGTATATTGCAGCATTATGTACTTTTTATGTGTGTATTATTTGACACTATAAAATTAGCCATAAAATAAAGATGAAAGCAGTAACTCGAGTAATGAATGTCAATTGGCTGTTAAGCATTTTTAGGATAATTAAGTCTATTTTATTATGCACTTTATTGTAAAACACTGTATATTAAAGCAATGAAAATACCTCACATTTTTAGCATTTATATTGGTAGTGTAAATTTCCTGTACCTGTAATTAAAGTGAAGAAAAAAAAAATCACTACTTAGATTATGTGTAAACCATTTCTGTGTTTTTTAGGATTTGCTAATAGACTCTATTACATTTGTAAATGATACATTGTAAAAGTGATTTGATTATCAGTAAATAATGCATGGAGTTTCATCTTTTTCCTTTATTATCAGTGGCTATATTGCAAATTATTGCAGACTGTCTGCAGTAATTACTATCTTATTCAGTAGCTACATCTGATGGTACTGAAGCTGACTGTGCTCCCAGTATCATACGTCTTCTGCTTCTCCTTCATACTTCTACTGCTTCTTCCTGAATTTGTTGGAGGTTCCTGTTCTCCAGCTTTCCTCAATGTTTTTCAACGTTTGCACTTAAAGAGCAGTTCTTCCTCAGCTCCTCCTGTGAAGGAACCCAGGCTGAAACTGGCAGGAAATTAGAAAGAAAAATTCCTGGGGAAGGACAAATACAACAAAGGGTATGTAGATGCACTTTCACTGAAGCACATTGGGGAAACCTTTATACATCAATGGCAGTTTTGGGCTAAAATAATTATTCTAGAAACACAACACCATAAGCACTCAGCTAGCTCAACAGCAAAATGTGGTTTTTGTTTTTCCTCATGAGCTTTACCTTGGTAATCCACATTACACAATCTCCACATAAGGAGAGTTACAAGCAACTAAAGTGGGGACAACAGGCCTGGAGAGGAGGACTCCATTCCTGTCTTTAAGATAGACAGATGGAGCCAAATAATAACATATTCTGCATAAGGGTATATATATTCCAAGAACATGACTAAATGTCTTTCTGCAGAGCTTGGTGCACTTGCAGTTGTCATTGTAAGTGGTTGTTTTGGAGGGCAATTTGGTTTTGACAGTCTTGGACTGACGGATTATACATTGGTCCTTCAATTTTAAGTTCACCTGTTGCGTGACTATTAACATGTCAACAGATTTGTCTTGGTGATAAACCTGTCTGCATTGCCACACCAGTTCTAGAGCAAAGACCTTTTGTTAGTTAACTAGCATGACACCTAAATCTGTGAGATTTGATAATTTTTAAGGAGTAGTAACTTTTTAACCTCCTCTCATTTTCTCTTCCTCTGCTGTTTCAGTGCAAAGTAGATAAATATTGCAAAAAGCTGTAGAAGCCATACACAATGCACAGAACCGGTCAACAAATCTAAGCTGGTAACCATCTTCAAGAAACAATAAAAGCAATTTACTAAATCTCTGGATTTATAATTCCCTATTACATGTCTGATTTTCCTTTTATTATCTACACAGTAAAAATTGTGGGGTTGGCTTTGGGACTTAAGCACTCGTATTTCCATCAGTGCTGCCTAAATGCTACACAGTGTTATTGCCGGCCTTTGTTAGAGTGTTTGGGAGCTTAGAAGAGTATTTCAGGAGTGGGCCGAGTGCTCTACTAGTGCAACCACAGAAACACACACTCAGAAGGACATAAGCACTTCTCTGGATAGAACACATCTTCCCAGAAGAAGCAATCAAAAAATATTTGGCAAAAGTATTTTTAAAACTGTTATTCACAATCCTAAAAAGACCATCACACCAGTACCTTTAATTAGTGCTGCCGTTGCTTAGGAGAGAACCAACCTGTCAAACGGAGACAAAAGGAAAACAAGTACCCAACACAGAAATGGAAAGTTTATCAGGAAATTAGGGCTACCTGCTGGTGGGTGATATCAGCCACAATTAAGAACAGTTTGTAGCAAATAGCAGCAGAAATTTTACAAAGGAAGTTTAGGGAAAGATTGTTTTTCTCAAAACAATGTTTTGAAGAATGAAAGGATGCTAGCTTTCTCCTCTAGCTAGGCACTGCAACATCTTTGGGGAAAAAAATCTGATAGACTTGAAAGGGCTGACTTCAGTCTGGAGCCTGTTAAAATAAATTGTACTTAAACACCAAAACTGCAGAAACTCGGAGTCCCCTTCTGATTGCTGTTGCCATCTGCCCTGTCCCCGCTGCCAGTAGGGGGAAGCTATAGCTGCAGTCCACAAGCCTAAAGGATTGCAATGTGTGTTAGCCCTTATAGGGTCTTTGGTGTTCAAATACATGTTAAATACCCAGCAGAAGACATCCATGTATCTTCAGAGCAAATGAACAAAGACCTTCTGAGTTTGACTTCAGGATTGGTTTGCACTGAAAAAACTCAGCCCTCACATCTCTGTTTGTATGCAGTATGCTGCAACATTCCAGTATGGTGAGGATTTAATATTTAAATAGTGAGGGGAAGTTTCCCCACAGAGATTAAGAGACGGAAAGCAAATAATCCAAATACCAGAGGCCATGGATCAAAAACAACTCTTGCTAGTCAGCAAGCCAGAATGCCAGCTTAACCAGGTTTCTTCTCCCATTAATCGGTTTAGGTGGCAAAAGCAAAGCCAGAGAGTCAGCTTCCTCTCGTAATTACACAGTGAGATTTTTCAAAGCCAGGTGCCTGCATTTAAGTTTCTAGGAAAATATTTTCAAGTAGGATACTTGATTTAGGGTTACAGGCTTCAACTCAAATAAGATAACCTTGTTTCTTGGATTGCTTTGACTCCTTTGACAATATTAAAGTATAGTTTTTGTTTAGGTGTCTCAACAGTGTGATTCTCAGAAGTAAGGAATGTGCATTAGGGCAGCGAGACCAGGGGCAGCTGCTGGATTCTGAGCACTTCGGAAGAGCCAACGAGCCCTTTTTTTCCCATTACTTGATGGATTCTTCAGATTGATATCTACAGATCTTTCTATTAATCACATAGAAATAAATAATGATGATGATGATAAATAATAATAAAGCAGATAACTTAATTTTTCAAGTTAACTGCACTAAAATCAACAAGATTGGTTTAGACAAACATTAAAATTTGGGTACCTTAGACTTCCTCCTAAAACTCTTCAGTCTGCCTACCATTTTTGTTGCTTAAAAAAAAAAAAAAAAAAAGTCCATATTCTCTCTAAAATTAAATTTTAGTATGAAAACATATGGAAAACAGGTTAAAAATTATGGTTTCCAATACAAGCCTAAATGCTCTCCTTCAAAAATAACCTTGTATCCTCAGTACCTGTCCTTCACCATTTGGTGAAGTATGCGTTAAGCAAAAATCTGAAGTCCAACACATCACATGAAGTCATACAGAGGAGCTGGAGCTCAAAAATTAATTCTGCATTGCTGAAATTAAACTTCTACTTTTCACAGAAAACAAACGTGTTTTTCTTTTTGGAAAGAAATTTGCTGCTTTACTCTTCTTATTATTCTAATTTGTTCCTTTGGGCTCAACACTGGTTGAATTGGCCCATCCATGAATCGTGGATTTGTAAGGGATATTTACTTGTGGTGTAACATTGCACTAACACAACTGCTTACTAATATAATAATATTTCACTAATACTATTCACAATATTTTACTACTACTACTAAATACTATACCACTAATGCTACTACTACTACTGCCTAGGCAAACCCAACTGTGATTGCCTTCAGCCTGACAACAAGGCAGCAGCCAGGGAGAATATTCCAAACAGGTCCCAAACAGCAGCAGAGTGGAGCTGGATGAAGGTGTCGTTGACAAGCAGCCTCCCACCAGGTGAAGGCTGGGGTTAGGAGAAAGAAGCTGAGGCTAACACAAACTTGATACCCACCAGGGGTCTGCAGGGCATGAAAGCACCTCAGGCAAGGTGCCCTTCTCAGGGGCTGTGGCTGCTGGTGGTGCCATGGAGGCAGCAGCTGTGGATGTGAGGGGTGGGTGAAGCTGCAGGGACATGTGTGCTGGTGGGGACAGGCAAGGAGATGGGGCCTGGCTGGGTTGCTGCCACAGCAGCCCAGGGTTTTTGGACAAGACTCTGATTCTCCATCCCCTTCTGGCATTTTCGGCCATCCAGGGGCAGCAGGGGCCTTGCTTGCTGGAGAGGCCTTGGTGGTGGCAATAACTGCAGTGGTGAGAGGAGGCAAGAGGGGGCTGGGAGGAGCCAGAGACCTTCCTCCTCCAGCCACTGTTCTGGGTAATTTGCTTTCATAGGGAAAAATTATTTTCTGCAGCTTCCAGATTCAGAGGGTAATGGACCTGCAGCATTGTGAAGGGACTGGCCAGCTGTACTTCATGCTTCAAACGTTTTAAATGCTATGTTTACTGTCAAAAGGAGCACGCATAAATCTCTACTCTAATGATGTTTGAGGAGCAGTGAGCATTTGTGTAAAATGGCACTGCCTTTCTATATACTGCACACTGTTAGGATTGAGGGTACCTCGAAACGTTTGAGACTAAAAGGCCCTCTTGAGAGCTGCATTTACTGGTCTTAGTAAATGTGTATAGAAATGTACAGTATTTAGTACACAGGTCTTTGAGTTGTATGGCAGGAGCCACGGTAAAGCTCCTGCTGTGGATGAGAATGGGACTGATGCTGTCAAGTTCTGCGAACAAAACCAGAATGACAACGCACATTAGAAAACAAATCAGCAAACGATGGACAGACTGAATATGGGGAGCAACACCAAAAACATGTGGCTGTTGGTGTGTGGGAATGATCAGACTCACTTGTCATCAAGCACAATGAAACACTTAAATCTGCTCAATCACATATAGAGAGGAGGTTCCACATTCTTTAATCATCCTTATCATAATATTCATAATAGATGGCTCATAATGAGTCCTGCTCTCTAACACCACTGCTTTTATAAGAGAGAATTCACCCAGGGTGAATTTGATCCTATATAACTAGAGATGACTGCACAATGTTTTTGGAATTGTATCTGAAATTGTAGCCACAAGATTCCTTCAATATTGAATATAAATCCCAAGCCAGCAACAATGGTGGCACTAATCCAGGTGACAGAAGTGACTGTGGATGACACAAATCTACATATAATCTATTATTGTATATATTACTTTTGTGTTTGAGAAGAAAGGAGTTGTTCAGCATTTGTATTTAATTTGTATCCAATAGTCCATGATCTTTCCGAGTGACAAGGAGAGAAAGAATAAAGAAAATTGGAAGAGGAGAAGGAGAAGGAGAAGGAGAAGGAGAAGGAGAAGGAGAAGGAGAAGGAGAAGGGGAAGGAGAAGGAGAAGGAGAAGGGGAAGGGGAAGGGGAAGGGGAAGGGGAAGGGGAAGGGGAAGGGGAAGGGGAAGGGGAAGGGGAAGGGGAAGGGGAAGGGGAAGGGGAAGGGGAAGGGGAAGGGGAAGGGGAAGGGGAAGGGGAAGGGGAAGGGGAAGGGGAAGGGGAAGGGGAAGGGGAAGGGGAAGGGGAAGGGGAAGGGGAAGGGGAAGGGGAAGGGGAAGGGGAAGGGGAAGGGGAAGGGGAAGGAGAAGGAGAAGGAGAAGGAGAAGGAGAAGGAGAAGGAGAAGGAGAAGGAGAAGGAGAAGGAGAAGGAGAAGGAGAAGGAGAAGGAGAAGGAGAAGGAGAAGGAGAAGGAGAAGGAGAAGGAGAAGGAGAAGGAGAAGGAGAAGGAGAAGGAGAAGGAGAAGGAGAAGGAGAAGGAGAAGGAGAAGGAGAAGGAGAAGGAGAAGGAGAAGGAGAAGGAGAAGGAGAAGGAGAAAAGACCCTGTGCCCTTTTTTCAACTTTCAGCAACATCTGTTCATATTTAAGTTTTCCTACTGGTGCTGGGATGAGGCACTAAAAGATGCTGAATCTCTTTAACATTGTGCCCGTGTACAGTCAGGTAAAAATGCCAATAAAATGGACCATTGTCTGTTATTTGATTGCCATTGAAGAACTGTGTCATTAAACAAAGTCAAATAAATTAAAATACTTATTTCTAAAGGAGATGATCCTGAAATACTTCATATTCAGCAAACAGTTTTGGTCAAAGAAAAAGATCAGGAATGTTAACATATTTCTGTTCATATTTAAAAGTCTGTTATCTCACTTCAGGGTAAGGTGTTGAGACTAAAAGTAGCTTAATCAGATTAGCTGGAAGCTATATGAAATGGTTAGTTTCAGGTCTATTTAAATACTTTATTCATGTCTCGCCAATGGAAATTATTTCTCCTTCTGATTTCTCAGTTTGGCCCTCTAATTAAAAGCAAAAGTTATTTGTGCTATCTGCTCAAGATGTCTAAACTCTGTTCTTAGGTGTAGGCAAAGGGCTTACACTGGAGAACATGGCCTTAAGAGATCCTATGGTTGGTTTGCTGGAGTTATTTTCTCTTGGTTATTCACATTGCACCATGGATCTCGGTGTTTCCTGGTCAGCCCATGCACACAGTATCCCTTTGGAGACCAGAGATGTTGAGACAGCACGGCAAGGTTTCAGCAGGCAGGTATATGGAGGCAAGGATGAGTACTTGCACAGAGCTTTCAGGATATTGCTCTTAACAGCAGAGCCAGGGAGGCAGACCCCAGGTTGTGCTCTGGGTGAAACGCTTTCCATTTCCTTCCAGAAATGAAAGGGGACTTGGCCGACCAGAAAGGTTTAGGTTAAGTGTATAACAACCTGCATCCAGTGGAGCTGAAGGGTGATCTTGGGATTTATTAACATTAGTAAGTCTTCCCTCTTTTTTCTTGGTTTGTTAGAAAGCTGGATGAAAATGTGCAAATGATTATGTTCTTCAGACCTCTCAGAATTGCTGCACCATCCAAAGCTTGTGACTGAGTCCCTCTCTCTGGTGGTCTGAGCTCTACGGAAAGGATCTGCTTTCTGAAGCAGATCGTGCTGTAAGGTCTTGTGGGATGGCAGAGACGTTGCACACATGATATGCCTTCGCAAGCACAACTGAACCTTCCAGTGGAATGATCTTATTATACATATGTGGATCCTTTTCTGGAGGGATGGACATATATAGGGCATACATAAATAAATTCTTTATCCTTAGTAGTTAGCACTGCTAGCAAGAGTGGTAGAGATAATAACTTTTTTCCCTACTCTTTTTAGATTTCAGGATGTGGTGTATGATAACGCATGCTTCTGTGCGGTTGCTACAAAAATACCCTGCTGGCCGGGAGGGGGGATCTGCCTTCATTTGAGGGGGTTTTGTAGACCAAATATGGCCCAAGCCTGTTTGATAGTTCTCTCGTAAATGAAACGATGACAATCCTCTTGTGACTAGGAAACATTCCAGAGCCAGGGTGTAGGGTTACACAATGGTACAGTGTCTTGCCCCTGATTTATAATTTGAGAAGCAGATTGCGTTCAGACAGAATGCAAGCTGAACAATGAGGTTTCTAGTCCTGATCTCATTAACTGAGATTTATACCAAGAGGCTATTGTATCTTGTTCTTGTGGTTTGCCATGCCAGCAAACATTCATAAAGTTATTTAAAAAAGAAAGCTTCTGTCACACACACGGGTCAGAAAGTTCTCAGGAAAATATCTAGTCAAATATCAAGTGGTCTCAATCTGCACTTACTATGCCTTATGTTTCTGGCCTTAATAAGACTCAGTATGATTACTGGATCAAACGTCACAGTCAAGCCCATTAGACTTAAAGATTTGTGGAGACACGGCCTAAAATACTTTTTCACATATTTATGTTGGTTCACAGCTGAGTCACTCTAAGATGGCTTATTAGCTGCAAATCATACATAATGGCTGCAGGAATTTTCTCCCCGTGCTGAAGAAACATTTTTGGGTGGAATAACAACACCCCAAAAGCCGCTTTCCCTCCCGCAGCCCCCAGAGCCACCGTGCTACATGAAGGGTCTCAAAGACACCAGCCCAGGGTCTGTTCTGTGCTGACAGGCACAAATGAGGATGCCCAGCACGTTAATTAATGCATCAATATTGCTGCTGGGCAGTAAGAAGGAAGCAGAGGGCCTGTCCCAGCCTCGCTGTGACAGAAAAAGGAGCGGGCCGGGCCAGCCCGGCCGTGTGTGCTGAGGGCACAGCTCGAGGCCTGCAGGCCTGCTCGGCCCCTCAGCGGGACACCCTCACAAAGCGCCACACAGAGCACAGTGAACTCCAGCATGGCTCTGAGGGGATTAAATGCCAGTCTGTCTGAGGACAGCCAATGTCAGGCTTCAAAGTGCCACCCAGCTTTCACCACTGCTTTCCATGCTGCCTTGAAACAGGGGCAGGTTATCATTTGCATGGCGCGTGACTTCGCAGCTCCGCCTGCACGTCCTGCCGTGCTGTCACGGGTAGAAATAACCACGCAGTGCCGTCAGCTCACGGCCTGGACAGACACCGAGCGCTGAGGGAACACTCCTGTAAAACACATTTTCTCAGACAGCCGATGCCCATGTCAGATGACAAACACCCAAATGCAAACTCTGTGGCCAATTTCCGCGAATTAAATAGCTGAGAGCAGGTGAGGAACCAGGGCAGAAGAAAACATTAGGCAAACCTTCAGACAGTAGCCAGCCCCACAGCATGGAAAACTGCTGATAAATAGCACACACTGCAGCAGAGAGCAGGGATCTGCCCCACCACGCGTAGTGTAACACCTGCACCCGTGCTATGTGCAATTTGTACGGTGAAAATAGGACACGTTTCTCCCCAGTAAAGGTGCAGCAAATGAGTCTTTACATGCCAAATTAACAGTAGAGATCATCCTCACATCCTGCTGTACCTGGATCTTTTGGTCTCCTCTGCCTGAACTCTGACCATGGATCAGATGAAATAATGCAGCATCTTCTCAATAAAATCCTGCCAACAGTCTTATAAAGAAGAGCCGCAAAGTATTTTTTTAGTCTTATATTTTTTAATAGATTTTTAAATTGGCTCAGGTTATCTCAGCTTCATATCATGTCCCTTTGCTCTCTGGTGAGCCCAGAGAAGTAGTCTCTGGTGAGCCCAGAGAAGTAGGAACATCTTGCTCACTTTTTGTGTGCTATTCGTTGTTTTGCAAGCTTTTTCCAGAAGAGCAGACTGTACTGCAATCGCAGCTTTTCTATCTTGCTAACGACTTGTCGCTGAATGCCAGACAGCCCAAATATGGACTAATCAGGATAGTAATGCATGACATTTTCTAGGTAATATGTGAATGATAAGCTTTAACTAACTTAGACTGTCTTCAGCTTAATCCGTACCTTTTTTTCTTTGGCTGAATGTTTGGTGTTAAGTGACAGAAACATGTGAACTGTTCTTTCTTTTCTTTCTTTTATTTTTTTTTTTTTCTCCCCAATGTATTAATTACTCTTTATCTCTTTACTTCACATAAGTTGTATTTCCCATCAAGGAAGTTCTCCTTTATAAGTTTTCTATCCAAGTGCAGCTGATTTCCAGTATTTTATGCCTCCATTAGTACAAAAAGCTGGAGGAGACAATCCAGAGAATTTCCTCCACGTACTAAATACTAAAGTTCTGTCAAAGTTCAATGATCTAACAAGGCAATACTTAAAGCAATGAATCATTTATTGAACCTTTGCAATCCAAACCCCAAAGTTTTCAACTGCAGCTCTGTGTTTCCCTTCTTGGAAAGCCCTGCCTCTGAAAACTGCACTTTTTGTGTTTCTGAGGACCTAGGTCTAGAGTGAGAAAAACAGGAGGATGCTATGCAAAAGCTTCTGGCTGCAGATTTGGAATCAAGCCTTGGACCTAGGACTGATGCCCAGACAGTCTGTTAACCCAAGGCAGTTCTGTGCTTGGGCGGGAGCCAAACTTTGGGCACGGGTTTGGCACTGGGCCATTGTCCTGACCTTACTTATCCTCTTAGACATGTGCATGTCACTCTAAATGTTCCCACAGGTTAATATCCCTCAGAGAACTATGTGATTACCTCAGGCTTCTAGTCACTCTATAGACACAAAGAGTCACAGTGCTTGTGCTGTCTCCTCACAGATATTATCTGAGTGAATTAGGACATGGAAGAGGAATATAAAAGACTTCTCCAACCTTGTCGAGGTTAAATGCTACTCTATACAGCTGTCTCCAGAGTATTCATTTGCCATGAACAGGGCACCTTGGGGCCCTGACTCACAAGGCTTGTCATGGATAGTACTGGAAATAAAAACAGTATTTTAGCAGTGCTGTCTGCCAAGCTATCCCCAAGTGGTATTATACAGGGGACATTCAAAAAAGAGGTAACTGGAGAAAAGATCTTTCCTGCAAAAGGAAGCTGCCCTGTTTGCTCTCAATTCCCACCCACCTCCCCCTCTTTCAAGGGACCTGGTAGATGTCTCACCCTCTTTCTGGCCTTCAGTGCATGACAGCAAAGAAGAGGAGGTAGCACTGAAATGGACACAGGGACCACTTCCAACAGGGAAACTGCACCTGGCACTGCACATCAAAACTGTGGCTACAGAGACATATACATGTAGATGGTGTCCACGTGGGTGAACATCTTGTGGATTTCTGACTGCAGTTAAAAGCAGCTTGTTTTATTTTCAGTGTAGGCCTATTCCTTCCATTCTGAGAGTGGCTCATTTCCATTCATCCATTACAAAAATAACACTGCAACCAGCATGAAGTTGTTCTGTTTCTTCCAGTCATGAGGCACCAGAGACCCCATACAGAAGAACCCCCCCATACTTTCAGTCCAGCACGAGATCAGCACAAGGAAACACCAGTACCAGCTCTCTTCAGAGGGGCTCACAGGTATATTGTCTCAGGCCCTATCTGGGCTCAGTTATTCCAACAAGAACAGTAAATACTAAGATGCTTTATTTCATCTCTGCTTGTAAGTGAGTTTTGGCTTGTAGAATTTATACAAACAGGCTGCTCCAACAAAGGACATTTCAAGTTCCTTATTCTTCATGTCAAGAACTCCTCCTTTCCTTTCCTTTCCTTTCCTTTCCTTTCCTTTCCTTTCCTTTCCTTTCCTTTCCTTTCCTTTCCTTTCCTTTCCTTTCCTTTCCTTTCCTTTCCTTTCCTTTCCTTTCCTTTCCTTTCCTTTCCTTTCCTTTCCTTTCCTTTCCTTTCCTTTCCTTTCCTTTCCTTTCCTTTCCTTTCCTTTCCTTTCCTTTCCTTTCCTTTCGAGAAGATTAAATAAACTATTTAACATACTGAAAGGAATAACTTTTGGACAGTGTTATAATAGTGCAAGGCTTTAAAAGGTAGTTTCAGCAGTGTGTACTGACCCCTGATGGGACTAAAAATTCCCATTTATTTTAATGGAAATTGGGTGTTCATATTTTTCTGAAAGATTTTAAAATCTCAGGTATGATTTATAAACCAAGTACAAACACAGTATTTGAAGAGCACCTTTCCTCCGAAAGAGCAATAAATGTACAGAGCAGACTGCAGCAGATCAAGGTGAATCCAGTGGAAATGCATAGTTCAGTTCCTGAATACCAACGCGTAAATCCTTTCCAGAAGTCATATAGGAGAGACTTTAAAAATAAAATAATTCTTAAAACTATAAAGATTTCCCTGCCTCCATGGGTCAAAATTCTTCTTCCATGGTTCGCAGCTGCCAGCCACGTTACCCTTCCCCTGAGAGCTTACTACAAACACATAACTTTGGGGCACAGCACTTAAAGCTCTGCACAGTGCTGTCAATTTATCTTGGCACCGCATGCAACATCTGGCCCATAATTAATACAGCACTTTAAGATCCTCCAGGAACTATTAAACTCAAGGTATATTAAACTTAATGAGTCTAAAAGTTACACTTTTATTTTTTTTTCCTGTGGAAGAGAAAAGCTGAAGGGTTAAGGATGATGGAGTTATTAACATATTTTAAGAAGCAGGAGTACCGTGTTTCACATCTCTTCCTGCTCCTCAGATCTCTTTTTTCCTTAATAAGACAGTCCTTGCACATCAGCATGCGGGATATCGGATGGCCCTTTTGTCCTTATCCATTTCCCATAAAGAACATTACTGCCACGGCTGCTCTTGTTTCCTTTGGCAGCTGAGCAGCTGGAGGTTTCACATGCAGTAAATCCGCAGCCGTAGCAGAGGCATAGCCCCACCAGGCCCATGGCCACCGTGTTTGCCATGTGCTGAGGAAGTCCCCAAGCTGCCCCCTGGGCCACCACGTGTCACCTGCTCCCCTCTGGGCTCTGTACCCCTGCCTTCTGCTGCCTGGCCACTGTGCGGGGACGGGGCACCAGCTGAAAGCTGCCTCTTGGTGTCCCATGTATGGATTTATTGAGAAAGTTGGAAGGAGATGTTAAAAAATAAATGTACAGTACCAATGTAAACCAAGGAATTTTAAGTTTCATGTTTCCTGTAGGTGTGTAGAAATTGTGTGGGAGATAATTGCCCTGCTTCCTTTAGAAATACTACAGAGAAATAAGCACTTTTAAGGCACAATTAATCTGCCCCTAAGGTATATATCTAAAATAGGTCAGAGGAATCAGTCCCTAACACTGCCTATTTGTTTCTAATGACATGAAAAAGAACTTAGAGACAAGATCAGGTGTAAGTACTGTGTAGACATTTGGAGGTAGATGATAGATGGTAGA
Organism: Anas acuta; assembly: GCF_963932015.1. Taxonomy (NCBI): domain Eukaryota; kingdom Metazoa; phylum Chordata; class Aves; order Anseriformes; family Anatidae; genus Anas; species Anas acuta. The sequence continues at coordinate 14,538,031 of NC_088979.1, forward strand.
TGGTCTGCCCTTGTAGCAGACCCAGGAGAGGTCTACTGACTTCACTTCTTCCCTTGGCACACTTTTTGTTTGTTTGTTTGTTTGTTTTACTATTATTATTGTTTGGTGGTGGTGTTTTGTTGGTTTGGTTTGGTTTGGTTAATATTTGGTAGTTGTTTTGGGGTATGTGTTTGTGTGTTTTTACATTTTCCCACTAAATCTCAAACTTAGGTTACTGAATTTAGCTACAAACAGATGATAGCAATAAGAACTTGACTATCACCAGTGCACCCTGCAGCATATCCTGGCCAACTGGTCATGTGCCTGCAGATGCAACTTTCTTCACTTGCCATGAATTCTCCTTTATCCAAATAACCGAAGATTTGTGCTTCCACAAATAAATGAAACATGTGCTTCCAAACCTAACCTGAGGACATCCGAAATCTCTGCATCCTAATTCTTGAAGCATCTGATGCCACTGGTACACTTGGTGTATAGACGCTGGGCTGACTCTGTGTAGATCAGTTTGCTTATAGCTCCAACACTAAATAAAATGGACCAGAGCCAATTCCCTGGCTCCGAAAGCAAGTGCCTTGCTGCTTCTTGCAGCAACACACCTAAGCTTTCTTTCCATCTAGAGCAGGGTGCTTTGTTCACACTGCATTTGGGAAGAGTCCCAGGACTGTGGTAGGCCCTGAGCTGGGCTTGGACATTGTCAGGGAGAGTGCTGCCAGTTAAACTGCATGGACCACCAACAGCTTGGTGCCTAAACCCATCCCCTGTGTTCCTAAATGTAGCATCCTACAGCAATGTAGCTACAGAGGTGGTTTAAGAGTCTAATAAAAAGCACTGGCACATAGTGTCGTGTGAATGTGGGTTGTGGTTTCCATCAAACAGACAGTTCATATATATCCCTGTACCTAGGACCTGGTTTTAACTCCAACAAGGACAATCTGGCCGTGGGCATTGGAGAAATGGCTGTATTTTTAATATTGTCTTGCATTGTGAACATATCAAGGAAAGACAATACACTGCTGTAGCATGCTCAGTATTAAACTGGAGTGAGGGTTTAATATTACACTGGTCTCTTGACTCGATCTTTCAAGGCAGAATCTTCAATGTTATCCAGGTAAGTTTCCCAATTCCAATCTGACCAACTCCACTATAAAAGTTTGAGTTACTCCAAGTGGAAGATTTAAGACAGGGGAAAAAAAAAAAATATATATATATATATATACATATACATATACTTATATATATATATATATTTCAAATTTAAGTAAACAAAAGATACATCTCTACCATCTTGCTGGGTTGTGCTAGAGCATTGCCAGCTCTTCACTCCTGAATGTCCATGCTGCCTACGTGTTAGCTCACCCTCAAACTAACTCAGCAAGCTCAGAAGTCCCTGGGTTGGGGAGAACTTGGCGGAGCCCAAGAGACGTGTGCCAGTGTCCCACCCCCACACTGCAGGAAGGTGCAGCATGAATCTGACTCATGTCAGATTTGGCTTCTCCCAGACTAACCGGTCTTTCAGCAGGCCCCTCCATGGCCTCATGTCCTAAGCCACCCTTGGTGTTACACAACAAAAAGACATATCTGGCAGGCTGCAAAGCAGCTTCCCAACAGCAGCCCAGGGCAACATCTCAAAAGGACCATGCCCAAATCAATGGGTCCATTGTCAGGAAGATTTCTTAGCACCAGTTTAAAATTATTCTGAGTGCTATAGTACCAGATAGTTTCATACTAGCTGGAGAGCAGTGATGGTTCTATTTCATATCTACGTATGTGTAAATTGTATATGTGTATATATGCATGAGTTTTGTCTCCCATGTGTGTATGTCTGTGGGCATGCATACATGCAGGAGGGGTAACCAGCCTTTGGGTGCAGCCAGGCACTGCTGCTTTGGCTGTAACAAGATGTGTTGTGATCCTTGCAAGAAGTGCTGCAGTGGAGTTCATCATGATCCATGACTGCTGTGACCATGATCTTGAGAAGCAGGTCTCTGTTTTGCTTCTCTGAACATGAATATTACTGAGAATACCAGGGAGGAACCCTCTTTCTAGACTGTGACACTTACTCCTATAGAGTCATAATACATCTTCTAATGTGTTCATCATCACTGTTAGCCTGGTGACTTGTTTTTAAGTTTTCACAGCAACTGGATTTTTTTTTTTTATTTATTTTTCTTTAGGGCATATCTAAACAAACAAGGAACAAGGAATGAGCTCAGACATTCACACTTATTGTCCTATTGCTTAATTCTTAGCGCTCTCCTTCACTCTGTTGTGGGCCACGCCAGTTTTCAATAAAAGTCAGTTCTAGAGGGAGTTGACCTTGCAGAGTGGGGATGCACAGCCAGTCAGCACTATTCAGCCCCAAGGCTTGAATCAACTTAGCAGTATAAACACAGCCCAACAGTCTGTATGTTCAATGAGATGAAAAGGAGCAAACAATCCCTATTCCATTTAATGCCAATTTAGGGCTCTTAACACTGCCTTACCCACAAATCACACAGTTGTATTGTCTAACTGAGAGTTTTTGTAGGGTGATAGGACAAGGGTTTGAGAAATCTGTCCGTTCTGATAATATTGTGAGGAGAGTACAGGTTTACAATCAATGCTTCACTAAGAGGTATTCAGCATGCTGATTTTGGTAAAATAAGAATCTGGAATGAAGAGGACACTTAAAATAAACAGGATCCTAGGAAGTGCATTCACTTTAAGTTTATGTTTATTTTTCCCCAGAGGGAAAGAGGTAGAGCTTGCCAACCTTTTAAGTTGCTTGCTAACTGCATAATGAATGGGGATAAGTTAACTTCGACTATGTTTTCAATTTCCTCAGTGAACCAGATGCCAATGCATTTGACGTTTTTCTGTCAACATTTGAATATAAAAGCCTCCTTACACACCTAAAACAATCTTCAGTTCTTCCAACTTAATCAAGTTTATCTTACAGATTTGATAGAACTACAGTTCACGGGATATTTGGAACTATTGATCTAATTTAAGACAAATATGAGGATGTGAATATGGCTATAATATTTGCTTCCTTTTTTTTTTTTTTTATTCCTGGAATACTTTGCTATTCCCTTATTAACACTGAATGTGTGTTCTAAATCTAACTTGAAAAACTGTGTTCTTAAAAATTATGTCCGAAGATTGAAAACCCATTTATCCACCACGAGTGATGTATCTACATCTGAAGATATTCACGTATGAATAGTATGTAAAACTCCAATCCTTTTGCTCTTGAATTAAAAGGCACAACTCCAACAACTGTAGCATCTGAAACATTTTCAGGAACCTGAAATTGAGAAGAGAAGGTGTTAGCAAGGAAACAAAAGAGAAGGGAAAAAAAAAAAAAAAAAAAGGAAAAAAAAAAAGGAAAAAAAAAAAAGAGAGAAAGAGAAAGAAGGCCACATTAAAACAAACAAAAATCCCATAGTAATGAAATTTGTTTATGAATTAACTTAAATTTACTTTTCAAGGGAGAAGAGATAAAGAAAAAAAAAAAAAAAAAAGCTTTAAAGACCTTATAGCCAACTCCAAACTTGGATTTTCCCTACCTCATAGAATCACAGAATCATAGAATGGCTTGGGATGGAAGAGACCTTAATGATCATCTAATTCCACCATTCCCCTGCCATGGCCAGGGACACCTCCCACCAGACCAGGTTGCCCAAAGCCCCATCCAGCCTGGCCTTGAACACCTCCAGGGATGGGGCATCCACAGCTTCTCTGTGCAACTTGTGCCAGGGCCTCATCACCTTCTGAGTGAAGAATTCCCTCCCTACCTATCTAAATCTTCCCTCTTTCAGTTTAAAACCATTCCCCCTTGTCCTATCATTATCTGCCCAAGTAAAAAGTTGCCCTCCATCTTTTTAGTAAGCCCCCTTTAAGCATTAAAAGGCTGCAGTGAGTCTCCCCAGAGCCTTCTCCTTTTCAGGCTGAACATCCCCAGCTCTCTCAGTCTTTCTTTATAGGAGAGGTGCTACTCTCAGCAAGTATTTGTTGTGTCTTGCTTACGGGCTTGAAAACCCTTAACACCCCTTCTTCAGATTACAAAGTATTTTACTGTATGCACATGCCTAGAACAACCAGTCTATTTTTGGCAAGGATTTCTTGGTCTATTGTTGTATAAATAATTTCTCCAAATGTTTCTTCCCTGATCCATTTTTTTTTTTCTAAAATGGTTTTAATACCCAAACATTTACCACTCTAGTCTAAATATTCCTCAGATGAACTACAGCTTGATTAGGAAGACAACTGAAACTTCAGAGAAAATGGCAACGATCCTCTGGGAGTCAGCCTGGGCATGGTAAATCAAGAATCCTTCAGAAGGAAAAGGCATCACGTCTTTCTGCCGGGACTTCTGCTTTTGATAAGTTTGTATGTTGAAACCTTTATCTATCACTTCTTAGCTTAACCTTTAGCAAGGAGAATTTTATTTTAGAAACTGAAATACAGAAAATACTGTAATTGAAAGTAAAATGTTGCCACTTCTCTTTTGGACTTGTTCCTAAGGAATAAAACCAGATTCTCTATTCTTCACCATGTCAGATGAACAGGAAGAACAATCCCATCTTCTTTTGCAGGGGATAGAACTGATTGGTTTTCATCAATTTTCATAGTTTCTGGCTCATTTTTTCTTGTTATTATTCCAATTAGAAGAAATATATTCTTGGAAAAACTTTAAGACAGCATCTGCATATGATTTTATTCAAATGATACTGTGCAGATTAAGAAACATGGGAGACTCTTACCTAGCTTGTGCCTGTGTCTTAGAAGGAGTATGTCATTTCCTCACTGAGACAGTAGTGCTTTAGTGACTGAGCCATAATCACTTATTTGGAAGGCTAAGAGGAAGCTCATTTCTTTTATACTGGTCCTTTCAGAATGGAGTCAAAGGGTGGGACTGATGCTGACACACTAACTGCACAGTATGATTTGAAAGACACAAGGAATGAAAGGAGGGGGATACACCAGGTGAGGAAAATAGTACAAGGACAGAATTTAGAAGAATCCATGCACCTGTATAATATATTATCCTGGTATATTACTGTGGATTTTCAGCCTTTTTGATCATTTGTTTTACACGTGGAAATTTATTCTCACCAGATAAATTACTGAAGTAAACCAGTGTACGTATCTTCTTATGTAATTGGCATCTGTAGACAAAGTGGTGAGCTCTCTCATTTGTTTCCTTTCCAGAGGACATGCACAAGATTTAGGCCACACAATTCACATCTGTAAGCCAGAGTTCCACACTCTTCTTGCAGACTTGGACATGGGACTGGGGAGAGGAATTGTTTCATTCAGCATAGTTTCTGAGGCATACTACGATCATGAGACCACTAACACTGCACAGAAAATCAAACAGCAGCTTAGAATAGAAAATAGAAAAGAAAAACACCAATTGATCCAGGAGGAGGAGTTTGTAAAGAGAATTAACCTCATGATTCCTGGAAATCCAACTGAAATGGTTACCTTTTTTTTTTTTTTTTTTTTTTTTTTTTTTTTTTACGTTTTTTTTTCCAAAATCCTTAGAATGTTTTTGTTTGTTTGTTTGTTTGTTCCTTTTGGTAGAAAATACAGAAATGTCAAGTTTTTTTCAAACTGTTTGATGGTTCTGTTTTGACAACACCAGTCTTTCCTACATTGACCCTATACTTGTTGACTTCAGGCTGTGCTGCCCTAACTCATCCAAAACAGACACCTTTGAAAGGCTACCCTCACTCTTCAATTAGTCCTGATTGCTCTAGCCTGTCTCTTAGGTTGAGAAGAATGACAAGCATCTTTTCCTTCAGACATTTACATGGGTGCCAGTCTGTTCCCAGGTGTTTATTATCCCTACGTCCTTAGACATGTTTGTCTATCCTAGGGTTGAATTTGTAGAGGTGACCAAGGACAGTCCCAGTGCATGATAGAACTCATTATCACCAGTTCTCTGGCAGAATCTTAATCTCACTTTGAGCAGGGTGAATTGCATGAAACATCTCTCTTCCTCTGCCTTTTACAGTCCAGGAGGTGCTGGCATTATAACTAGAAATAAAAGTCTTGGTTGATAGTCTATTGGCTCCTGCAGAAGTCATAATTGTGGAGAAAACAGCAAAGCGATTGGAAAATTTCAAAAGAAGAAAGATTTCCCCTCCCTCCAAATGACTTTTTTTGTTCTTGGTGTTGTATTTTCTTTCTTTTTCTGGACAAGCCTACAACAACCTCGGGCTTGACTTTATGGAACAGTTAAATACCTGTCTTATACCTAAATACCATCAGGACCCATGGTGCAAACTGTCCTCTTTTATGTGACTTCCTGAGCTCGCTTCAGTAAGCACTCCCATTGCTGTCCCGGTAGACAGAATCCTACACGAACCAAGACAGCCAGCGTCTGCATTACCCTTTCATCCACGTGGATGAAGGCTGGACTTTACCTATGGGGGAAATACGTATCTATACATCGCCTTTGATAACTTCCAGATCAGAGGGCACTATAGCACCAATCTCTGTTAGCCTCACTGTTGAAATTGTCTCTTTTGTGTAGAAATGTAATACGGGTTGGACTGAAGAGTGTAAGAATGAATCTAGAGTTACTGGAAGGAGACTTCAATTCAAGGGCATGTCTCAGTTCTCCTAATTCACATGGAACTTCTCCTTTTGTCTTATGCTGTTTCCTTTTGGCAAGTTTAGGTGGCTTTTTGCCACTTTTTTTTTTTTTTTTTGGGGGGGGGGGGGAAGGATCTCTTCATATTTTGTGGTAGCAGACCAGACATGTAATCAAGAATCTGGATCTTGATAGGCATCTCAGCCCAACAACGCTACCTTCTATGTCCTTTGTGGATCTAGTGCTAAATTGCTTGCTTAAATCGCAATAGAAACTTTGTGGTCACATTGGGAACTGACTGCAGTTTTCCAAAGCCCAGAAGATGCAGTCCATACTGGAGACTGTCTTTCCCTCCCCTTTCTAAGAAGAATAGAAGAGATTTCCTTACACCATCAGAAACAATAGCAAGAAACAAATCTGCATAGGAATTTAGACTAAAACATTTAAAATAAAACCCCACACATAAGGCATTTCACAAAGGTCAGACAACAAATATGGCAGTTCAGCAAAGACCTCACCATTTTAGTAAACAGAACTGAAAACAGAGCAGTTTCTCCACCCTCCCAGTCTGTTTGAGGGTTTAGATTGCCAGCCTCTCAGATGGCCTAGGTTAAGATTCATGATTACGCAATGAAGGATGCTCGTCAGACTGAATGGACGATGACATTTGGGTACCTTATTTTACACTGCTTTATAAACTTTGTTTAAACAGTATAAACAGTAGACAAAGGAAACTGGATTTTGCAATAAAAGCTATTTTTATGAAAGCAAAACAGTCACATGACCTCTTACCCAGCTTTTAAAAGAGCAATAGAACTTGCTTTGCCTGCCAGCCCTGAAAAAGACTGAATTTAATGTCAAAGACAGAGGTCTTGTTAGGCAACAGTGCTACATTCCAAATCTTACATGTTTATAGCTTCCCCTATTGCTATAACCCCACCCTCTCAACGAGAAAAAAAAAAAATGCAGTCAGGTTTAACCCTTCATAGCTTTTGACTTTTACTGCAGTGGAGACCACCCTGATTTTTCACCAGGTAATTTTTTCAAAGCAAAATATATTGATGAGTAGCTTGCATACATGAGATGCATTTGTAAACACTGAGCTCACATGCACTGCAGGAGAGAATTCAAGGTCTCTGTGGGTACGAAGCATGCTGATTTCAAATGATCCATGTCAAGCTATGCTGAGATTTGTCACTGACTTACCCCTGTCAGTGTAAAAGCAACACTGCAGGCAAGCCCTCGCTTGTTGTTTGCTAATTTCAGCACACACAGATTTCTTCTAAGTCACTCTAAATATATATATATATATTTATATTGTAAACATGCCCTGCTGGAAAACTACACACATTTTCCTTTTGAAATGAAGCTTTTCTTTTCCCTGCTGAAACTTTTTATAATCTCCTCAAATGTGGTATCACACCTTGTTAACCCCTCAGTACTCGCTGAATTTTGGATGTGATAATCCAGAAATGGAACCCCTAGAAAACCCCATTCAATGAGAAGGAAAGCCAAGGAATATCAGCGTGAATGATGTAACAAAGTAAGTGTCAAAATAAATAGAGTAACTAATTTTAAATTCAGTAGTCAAACACAAAAAAAAAAATGCGAAAAGAATAATTTTAAATATAAACAACTGGGTGACGTTGTTATTTATAATGAAGAAGCTGTAAAACATGAATGGTGTGGCACAGAAAGCAACATAGGGTGCAAAGCTTCCTGAGGGTGAGTGGGAGGAGAAGAGACAAAGTAGCTCAAGGCTGGGTAGGATGGATGTGCCAACAGTGCGAGGGCAGGAGCACAGGAACTGGGATCCTGGAGATAGCTCTGTCATTCACTCGTAGGTACGGGGGAGTGGGGCTAAGCTGGGATGTGCAAAACACTGTTGGGGTAGATAATAGATAGCAGTCTTAGATCCTTTATCAAGAAAGAGCATAGGTGGAGAATAAGGTGTACGGAGCTGGGAGGGAGATTAAATGCATTTGTGATAGGAAGGACAGGCGTGTTTTTTTTTCAGTCACTCAGCCAGCACCTCCACACCTGGAGCTGATCCCTGAACCCTTACTTTAGGGGCACGTTGGGTAGATGTATATACCTCATGTGAACAGTAGGCATTCATGCCATCATACTCGTATTTATATCACATTCAAGACAGTTGAAGTATGGAGTTTAGAATGCTTTTTAGCTCACAATTTGGTAGATGTTTCATCAGCTGATTAAGTCTGTAAACTCTAAGGGCAGCACTGACTTGGGACTCAATTCAGCAGCCTACACATGAGCACCTAGTTCCACCTGAGACAAAGCAGAGCTTCCCTTTAAGGATCTGGCAGATATATCATTACTTGGAGCACACACAGACTCTAGCTGCCATTCCAGAAAATCAGAAAAGGAATATCTAGGGCAATCTGAAGGATACCTTGGGCATCTGAAATGTCTCTCTATGCAATTAAATTGAGATCTTGATCTCCCCTGATGATAATGGAAGCTTTGCTGGCCTGTAAGTGCTAACAAGTAGACACCTCAAATTACACCTCCAAAGCTGAAACACACCTCCAGGTCTTAGCTCTCATCTCTAGACCCAGTGCCATTTGAAATGCCCACCCAACCTCCAGTCACCAGACTGGAGGAGCACAGTTGTCCCCTAGGTCTTTTGTCATATCTGACAGCCCAATGGAGATGTTGCAGTCCCTTGAGGGATCAAGCAACTGAGTCAAGCCTCCAGCATCCAGAACATCAGTAACTCCTACAAGTACCCTGATCACTGCCCAGAGAAAAGCAGCACGTCCCATAGCCTGGTACTGCTGTGTTCATGCAGGTAGAAAGGAGATTAAATGTTACACTTTTAAAAGTATGGAAAACTTGTTAACAATATAGAGACAATCTGTTTTCAAATGGGAAGATGTGAGTATCAGAAATCAGTCAGGACAAAAGCATATCCATAGGCAAAATGTAATTCTTAACATATCTGTAAAAACTCTCTTGGGAGACTAACAAAACACCTTACAGTATGGCTACACAATTACTACCTTGTCTATAAATACTAAAAAAGAAACAAACCAACAAAGAAAAAAAAAAAAAGGAGCAATAAGAAGAGTTTAAAATAGTATTGCTGAAGAATTTTCACGTCTAAATCCAAGATTACTTCAATATTTCATATTAGCTAGGCAGTCACTGAATCAAAGTAATAAGATCCTTAGCACTTGGACAGGCCCCAGAATTGACCCCTTCCTGCTAAGTGCCCCAGTCAAGAAGTTATAGAGACAAATTCAAGTTTGTTTTCTCTAACTACTATAGTCAAATGTTATTTTCTACATGGAGAAATGGTTTCTGAGATACAATTACCCAGATCCATTGTAAGCCTTTGTATGTAAACAGTGACTGAAAACTTTGTGTGTGAGCTATGTTCTTGGCTTGCATTCGTAGAAGAAAGGGGTAGTGGATGAATTTGGAACTGGGCATCCCAGTTCCTACTTGTGCATACGAACAACTCCTGTATTGCTCAAAAAGCGGAACAGCAACTCGGAACCCTTTTATTTTCTTGGTGGTTTAAAAGAAACTGTAACATATGTCTGATTTTAAAAAGGGTGTTTAGAAACCAGCCTTCAAGGGAGAGCTTTAAGGCAGTGAATTTCCAGGGGAGTATGTAAATTGTAAAGGGGAGATGAGATGAGAGCGTCTGATCTTTTTTTTGTTTCCTCCTTTGAGGAAACTTCTCTTCCTTGGTAGGCCTGGATGGTGTCACACACACTGTGCTGGGTTTCCTGGGCCTCACTCTAATTCTTATTACGCTTCTCCAGGCATCTCATATTTCTTTTTCAAGGAGCAAAGAAAATGTAGGCATTTCAATGCTTGTTGCTTTGATGCCTACACTCACTTTTGGTATTTAGCCTCACATGTTTTCTTTTACTACTTATCTCTAAATACTTTTTATGATGCAAACTGTAAATTTTCTATTTTGGGACTGCTTTTTGAATTAAGCTTCATAATTGGCTGCAGTGCATATATAAAGCAATATACACAAGTTCTTTGGAGGTTATTAATGTAACAGTCTCTTGATTAAACTAAAACAGGCAACACGGACAAATCTAGCATAAACATAACCATCTTTTCACCCTGTCCCGTGTGTCAGGGAGATGAGACTGGGCTGCTTTGTAAAGGGGGATGAGCTGAGAGCTGCGGGTGATGATAAGGCCAGCAGGGCAGAGCCTTCCCTGGCACTGCCCAGTCTCACAGCACCCCAGCCAGAACTGCAAAGCAGGTCCGGTGGCAGTGACCAGATTCAACCACGAGTTCAGGTCACCAGGCAAGCCTGTAGTGACAAGACGGATTGAGCTTGAGGTCAGGCTCAGGATGGGTGAGGTTCACAGCCAGGCACAGGCATGCCATCCACACAGATCCAGGAAGGAGCAAAGGCAAGAGGTAGGGCTGATAATGGAGTTCCCAAACCAAGAGGACCAGGCTCCCATTGAGGCACCTCACAGCTCTTGCAGCTGCCTGACCCAAGGTTACTGCAGAGCTGGCCTTGAGTGCAGGCAGGCACATCACTGGGGAAAAGTGTGTTGCCAAGTCTCTGCACCTCACCCGAGGTCCTGACACTGTTACCCAGAAATAAGTTTGTTAGGACAGGGGACACGACACCAACCCCAGTAGCCGAAGCAGTTAGGAGCAGTGAACTTGGACCTTCTCATCCTGAAAAGGCTAAAATGCAGATCTCCCTCTTTCTGGGTGAGAGCTCTAGTCACACTGTATGAAGGTGGCCACTTTGAGCTCTTGGGTTGTGTTTTGAAAGAAAACCTGTGGCATTTATCTGCAAGCAGAGGTGTTGTTGTCTGTCTTCCTCAGCCTGGCTCTGGAGGGGACAGGGACTCCTGCCTTGCACCTTTGCACTACTGAAGGGCAGAAGTTGGTGTGAAGGTGGAGTAAAGGGAGAGTTCAGACATGTCATAGCCTTTCCTATTTGCTAAGTTATTGGTAATTTTAATTAACTCCCATGATATTGAGCCCTTTCTCTTCTGTCTGTCTCATGGACTTGTGAGTCTGGTGTTTTTTATCAGTCCAAGTACCTAGAGATGGATGTTGATATCCTGTAAGTCTTCTGCTGATGCTGGAAGGCACCGTCATATCATACATAGTGCCTCCTGTTCTGACCACAGCACAAACAAGATGCAGGATCTGGCCTGTAACTTACTCTCAGTCAGACTCTTCCCGTGTCCAGTTTTGCACATACATACACAGGTACAAAAGAGACATGGACGTACTGGAGAGAGTCCAAGGGAGGGCCACCTAGATAAGGAAAGCACTGCAGCACCCTTTCTGAGGACAGGCTGAGAGAGCTGGGACTGTTCAGCCTGGAGGAGAAAAAGAAGAGGGAGGATCTCATTAATGTCTATAAATACCTGAAAAGAGGGTGCAAAGAGGACAAAGCCAGGCTGTTTTCAGTGGTGTCCGTGCCAGAACAAGAGGTAATGAGCACAAACTGGAACACAAGAGGTTCTGTCTGAGCACCAGGCAGCTCTTCTGTGCTGTGTGGGTGTGGGAGCACTGGCACAGGTTGCCCAGAGAGGTTGTGGAGTCTCCTCCTTGGAGATCTTCAAAAGCTGTCTTTACGCAGTGCCAAGCAAGCTGCTTTAGATGTCTCTGCTTGAGCAGGCAGTTTGACCAGATGGCCTTCAAAGGTCCCTTCCAACCTTAACCATTGTATGATTCAGTGATTTTAATACTGGAAAGACTTAATTCTTTCACAAATGTATGCTCATAATTATCCCTTTCCTCCTCTCTTTCACTAATTTGTGCAGATTAACCATCCCTCAGTGATGTTGAAGACTTCTGCCAGCAGGGCAGAGCTGCTGCTCGGGTTCTTTGGGTTCTTTGCCGCCTCCCTGCCTGGAACCAGCTGCTGTTCCACCAACAGCTGACCTTTGCCTCAAAGACTGATGCACTTTGCAAAGGTGCAACAGGGCTGGTCCTCTGTAATTTGATTTTTGTTTGCCATGGAAAGGCTGGTTTGTTTGCTTTGCACTTAAAGACCGTGGTTTATTCAGGACTGTAAAACTCTTCAAAATCATGTGTAAGTAAATACATGAAAAACAAACAATACTGAAAATAGGTCTGGCAAAGACTGAGGCACTACTATTGCTTAATAGTATATTACTTACAAGACTTCATTCTGCAGCAGAAAAACATATTTTCGCCCTCAAAATATCTTCCCTGAGACCATAAAATCCTTAGCAGCATGAACTTAAAAAAAAAAGTTAAATGTTCATGTTTAAGACTTCGACTATCTACTTTGTGTTGTTGTGAATGACAGCACAAGATGAAGCCAGTACTCAAATTCCAAGTCCCAATCTAACTTCTACTGCTGTAAAGTGCTTAAAATTGGAAATGTTGAATTACAAAACTACGACAGGTACATTACACAACATTAAAGACATTAATTCAGTAGCTTAGAGCTTCCTGTCCTGATCCTCCTGAGCCAGTTCTGAAGTCCTTACTCATTTCCTTACCTCTGATTCATCAAAGCATTTAAACACTCTTGATTTCAGTGGGATTTGAGCATACAGTTGTTGATTCGACATTTGAATCAGAGAAAATCTTCACTAAAGCCAGTGTTCTTGTATTTATTTATTTATTTATTTATTTATTTTCTCCCAGAAGTCTAGGACCTAAAGTTTCACTTTTTTTTTTTTTAAAAAAATCTATATTTGAGTCTACACAACTTGAAATTCAGAATGTGTGTTTGGTAGTTGTTGCTACACATCACTCCCTGCCCAAACCAGTTCTTTCACTTGGGCTATTTAATCTCTGGCTGGTAATATTAGTGGCAAGAGGAATTCACCAGATGAGGTAGCACTGGAGTAGGTGGAGAAGTGTTGAGAATAAGGTTATAATTATTTGTTTCAGGTGTCACCGTTTTTGATCATATTTAAGTACTAAGTAGAAAGGCATGTTTGTTTTGTTGTTGTTGTTTTGTTTTGTTTTGTTTTATCCCACGATAAAAATCATTTTTATATTAATCCCAGAGTTGAATCTGTGGGATGTCTTTCCAGGGCCAATGCCAGTGGTTTTATCTCTGTTCTCTGCTCTGCCCCCAGCACACGCTGCATCTTTGTGCTCTGCTTTCCCCTCAAATCAGACACAATTCAGCTTCAGGGATTTTTTTTAATTTTTATTTTATTTTTTTTTTTAGGAAACAAAAGAAATAAACAATATTAGAAACAAACAAAGCTACTGCTAAACTTCTTACATATAAACGGGTCTGCTGGTTAACCAAAGGAGCAGATTAATGGGGAGATGACATTTTTGGAGACCATTGCTGTTTTTGGAGCCAGGGTGGATTGTTAGGGGATGTAGCATAAGGCAGCAGCCTTCTGCTCTTGCTGCTGTCCCTGAAAAGGGCAGGAAATTTCCGAGATTTTGCAATGCGTCTCTCGCTTTACTGGGCTTTTACAAATAACTTCCTTAAGTGACAACATACTTTCCTCAAATTTTCCACTGGGAAAAGCCTGGAAGCACAACCTCAGGATTTCCCCATGGGTCAACACTTTGGGAAGTAAGAAGCAGCCCTGATTCATTACAGCTTCATAATTCATAACTTTGGGCGTTTCGTAATTCACTTTTGGCATGACCGGGTGGCGTTGGCTCAGCCAACAGCGGTGGTCCCACTCCCGGGCATGCACAGGCTCTCCTTCGGCAAGCCTGATTTTTTCCAGCGCATGGATAGGAGCAGAGGGAAGGAGGGAGCGGGTTGATGTTTAATTAGAGTATTTTCTTTATGAGAACCACAGAAATCCTGTCAGAAGTTGGGCCCTGGCGGTGCAGGACGAGGCGGCGGAACCTTTTTGAGCGGGTCCGGGCCCCGCGGCGGGAGCGAGCCGGGGCCGCACCGCCCGCGCCGCGCCGTTACCGAGGCAACCGCTGAGGTGGCGGCGCTGTGAGATGGCGGCCGGGGAGCGGCGGGGCTCGGAGGGCTTCGCTTTCCGTCTGCTGCCACAGAAAGCCTTCCCCTGCCTGCAGAACAGCGACATTCGGGACCGGCTCCTCAAGTGGTGGGCGTGGGGAAGCCCGCTGCCCCCCGGGGGAGGTTGAGAGGGAAGGAAGAAGCAGAGCTCTCGATATGAACCGGCGGCGGGTCCGGGTGCCCCCTCCCCATGTTATTATATACTTGGAAGTCTCCTCAGTATTTTCAGTATTTTCTGGCGGTACAAAGCGCTTGTTCTGAGGCGAAAGGTGTTGATCCTTGTCTTCCAGCCTCAGCCCCGGTCTCTTGCATCTCCACAGCTGTGTTTCCCCAGCCCTCCACGGAGCGCTGTGTGTGTGTGTATGTGTGTGGATAAAAGACAGAAAAAAAAAAACACACCACAACAGTGTAGGCACTGGTCTGAGAGGGACCTCATGTAGTGTGTCTAGGCAAATGTGCACAGTGAGTAAGTACCTACTGCACATGCAATACCTGTTGCTTCTCATTTCTCCGTTTCAGGTCCATGCACGGCAGGATCACGGCTCAAGCGTTCAGTTTTGACCAGCAGTTTAAGCCCTATCAGAAGGATGAATTTGTTTGGGTAGTTTTAAGTCCTTTGTATTTGAAATTATATATACTGGAAACCTAAATGATGGAAAACACTGGAGCAATGTTAATGTGTTATTTGCTCACTTTGAAAGTAGGTAATTTAGGTATGGTGCTCTAACCTTGTCTTGTGGGTTAACTGTATTGCCTACTGGAAGTATCTCAGTCTATAGTATAGAAACTTGATACTGTTTTAAGATAGAACAATTTAATTGTTCAAGCCTGAGAATGGGAATCTGAGATGGATACTGATTTTGGCCACCACTCTTAATGTTGGGAAGTCCACCTAGGACTTTATACATGCCGTTTGTACTGTTAGCTTAGAGCTATTACTGCGTTATCACAGTAAATATACAGTATAATTACACATGCATAAGCACCACGTATCTGAAAGTGCATCATTTTTAAATTTACTGGATACCATTGCTTATACTGGAATTGTGGGCTCTCAGCTTTTTGAGACTCATCTCTCACACTGATTTTGTGACCTTGACTTATATTGTCTGCAAAGTCAAATCTGTTCATCTGTTTGCAGGTGGAAAAAAATGATCATCTGTGGTTTTGAAAACAGCATGGTCTTCAACTCTGTTTTAAAAAACAATCAAAACAACAACAATGACAAAAAACTTTTTTTATTTGCCGTAGGTGTATTTTATATTGTTATCTTGGATGAAGAATTGAACCTCTTGGTATTTTAAAGGAATACACATAAAAATACAGTAATATTTCATCTCCCACTGAAAACATCTCAAATTATTGAAGTTGTAAAAAAGTTTTACTTTGTTAATTATGCATTTAGGTTCTCAATGCTTGTCTCCTTTGAATTAAAAATGTAAAAGTATCACTAAGAAGTGATGAACTCCAAGTAGCTGTGAATTAATGGAGGATGAGGCGAGCATTACTTTACACAGTCTGATCTCTCTATGTCTCAGAGAGGTGATAATGAGATTTGGTGATGCAGACATTGAAAAATCCATCATTTTCCTTAGCAGCTTGTTCAGTGATTATTCACTCTGGTGGTATGTGTATACATTAGGTTGCGTTTTCTTAACTGACTTATATATCATTTAAACTTGTCAACTATCAACATCACTATGCACTTTTTACTGATAAATTAATAAGATGGAATACAGCAGATCTAACTGCAGGACATTTTTTCCATTCCTTCAATAACCTATGGATTTCTTCTGTATCAATTTAATAATTTCTACCTATCTACACTTGTCAAAACTTCACTTTATTTACAAAATGTAAATTTTAGCATTTCATTTTTTATCTCAACAACATTGCATGCAGAGGTAGAATTGTTACATGTCATTTTCCTTCTGCACCTCCAGTGATTTCATTAATTCTTTTTGTCTGTTCTTGGACTGTAAGTTCTTAACTGCAAGAACTTCATAGTGCATATGTAGGTGTCTATGAAGATACTGAGTCTTCCAGATAATGGCAACACAAAGTGACAAAAACATGTATTTGATGGTATGAAATTTGGTATCCAAAGTGAAAGGTCATACAGAATGCACTTCCTAATTGGATCCTTAGAATTGATTTTGAAAATATCAAGGGCACTGTATACAACGATTTTATGTTTGATCTAATTAACTCTTATTCTTCTATTTGAATATTAGGCATTTTTTAATGATCCAAATGTGAACTCCAGTTTAAAGTTGCTCTCACCTTCAGGACAGTGGACTACATTGGGTAAATTTAGAATAAATTAATCTTAAAGAAAAAAGTTTGTTCTGTAACTGTTTTATTTTAATTTACTATTTTGTAATGATAAGAGTTCATATACTGTACCTTCATCTGGTTGAAATATTTTAAAGAATGAAAGAATGACTTCTTTTACTAAATAATAGGAAAAATATTTTATTTTTTTTAAAGGCTTAATTAACAAATTTTACTTTTTTTTTTTTTTTTTTTCCTGAGCCCCACATTGATTCATAAGCCAAGCTACTAGAGGTGGTTTTAAACTCTGTGACATCCAGTTAACCTAATCATTATCCAGACATAACCATTTATTCAGTTGAATAATCTGAATTATTATTATGCCTTATTCTTAGATAATATTTGGAGAAAGACACTTATCTACGTATGTAGCTACCTAATTTAGGAGAGATTGAGATTATTGCTCTGTTACAAATTAAAGTAGAGGAAGCAGAAAATTAGATATCGTATATACACAAGCTCTGGGGTGTGCTGTATCCATACATTAAAAATTACCTGGGTGCAAAGAGAGATCCATGTGATATGTTGCTGTAGTTGCCATCATGGTATAAGGTTGATGTTTACCCTATCATTATACACTCATAATGCTTGATTTTGTCTGAAGATGTAGGTGAGATGCTGACAAAGAAAGACCAATAGCACATGATTTTATGGCAACACTTTGAAACTGCTTTTTTCTTTAAATTATTGTGTGATGAGACATAAAATGTCATGGAACTACATATGATAATGTAGTAGGATTTTGCACATAAAGTGAGCTCTGATATCTCCAAAGTGATTCTCCTTAATAGGAATACTTAAAAAGGGTATTGTGGGAAGTCCTCAGTTCTTTTGTTTTGTCTGCAAGTAGTTTAGTATGTGTAAATATTTAATGGAGCTTTGGGAATTTTCTAGCTTTTCTACTTCATCTCTCTGGAATTGGCATAGGTTTTCCACACTATATACAGTGACAGTAGACATTGACACCTGTTTGTCAGCAGAATCCATTTTCCAAACTATCCCACTGTTAAAACAATTGAATTATATAACATGCAAAAACATGCAAAAAAAAATGTCAAGTCCCCCTTTAGGAGCCTCTTTTTCACTCTGGCAAAAAGAAGATAAATATATTTCAAAGCCTGGGTGAACCTTTTCCTGCTTTGGGCAAGAATCTTTTACGGCTATCTGTCTAGCCTATGAATTGTCAGTCCCTGTAGTGAAGGTCAGTAGGTTACATACCTCATGTTAAGAGCAGAGGGTCACTTGCCAAGGATCCCAGCTTAACTCCTGATTCTGCTCAATCTTCCTCAGCACAGAAGTAATACATTTTGTTTTGAGGACTGGAAGGGTTCCCTTTTTAAATCCTGAACAGCTGGTATACCCCATTTGCTCTTAAAATTTCATCTTCCCATTCTTTGCCTATTTTTGGTGAGGAATGTTGGCACATTTTTCTATAGTTAGTCTTCATGTGCATTTTTTGAAAATATAGTAAGAATTAGCTTTGAGTGGGAGGAGGTACAAAATCATCTAGTATTTCCTTCTTCAGACACTTTAAAATACTAATCCAGACATACAAGTTACTTGTCACTGTGGAGTAACTTTTAAAAACAAGTTTCTGTTCCTGAATTAAACTACTAGTAGTGTTTTTGTTTGATTTTTTTTTTTAACCTGAAGAAAATTACATAATCTTTATTGATTCTAATACTGCATTTATTATTTATTCTTTAGCAAACCAAAATGTAGATTTTTTTATTATTTTTTTTATTTTTTTTTAGGGGATGATCCATAATATAAAGTGGAGTTTAGATAGGTTCTTAAATCTTCCTCCTTCCTCCAGCATGAACTTGGACAGAAAGTATTTGTAGACCCTGTCAGCTTTGTTTAAAACTTCAATATAATATTTTAGAGTTTTTTTGTTTTGTTTTGTTTTGTTTTGTTTTGTTTTGTTTTCCAGGCTGCAGTCCTCTTTTACCTTCTTACTAAGAGTTTATTTTCCTTTTGAATTCAGTGGTTATGGTTTCACTTTCATATTTATCTCCACCTCTTTTCTATTAGTTGTCTATCTCCTTTCTGTAAAATCTGTCTCTCTAAGTTTTACTGCTTTTATGGCTTTATTGCTTTTTTTTTTTGTTTAATCTCAGTGTTTGTTTCTCTTTTCTGCTTTTCATCCTCACCTTAATTTTATCAGACATAATATCCCCAGTCAGCATCAAGGAGTGTAAAATGTCCCTCTCTTCCCAGCTCCCCCACATGCTGGAATTCCCAGTAGAATCCCACAATAATTCATTGTCTTAAGTACTCCAGTTTTAACATTACTCGAAATACAACTTTTTAGGTAAACTATACATAAGCATATTCTCTCCTCTGTTTCTTTTGATTAGATATGCTTTATTACCTCTTCTTACACCACACTTGTTAACTTACTGCAGTAGGGATGGATTTTTTCCCCTCCTCCTGACTTCCTAACAGAGTACCTGACAGTTCTGTCACGTGTTTTAAGCTCCCTTCATCTCTTACTTTCATACTTCTAAAATAGAAGCAGCACAAGGAATACATTTGATGCATTCCAACTTATGTATTGACTCTTGTATTTTTAAATAGCAGCAATGAAAACTAAATGGTAGTTTTTCTTTTGACACATTACCAGCCTTGCACCTGTCAGCAGTCTTAAGGAGGCAGGACTGTATCTGCTTAAACTCAATTAACACTTGAAAAGTTATCTTCAAAGGATAGGGATACATTCTTTTTTCTGTAAGTAAAAATTCAGTATTTGTCTAAGAAAGACTCTGAGTTGCCATACATACTTGAAGCTTAAATGATTTCTGGTTTTGGAATTGGGTTTAAAAATCTGTGAGGTAATCTTAAATAATCAATTTTTTTAGGCTGCTGTTACAGGTTTTCATTTGCAAAAATTGTAGATGTTGTTTGAATTTTATTTCTTTATTTGAGTATTTTTATTCTTTATTTGAATTCTGCTTCTGAAGTACCAACTTTTTATAACTGAGTACTAAGCTTGCACGATATATGTTCTATGTAAACTGTTTTGTAAATAGCAAGTTGGAGAGGTTTCCTTGAGGAACAAGTCTTTTTTAAACATTGGTGGAATTCTAGATGTATCTATTCTGGGGTTTATCTCCACAATACTAGATAAGCAACATGTTCATTTAAAAGTATATTGGCAGCACTTTGTAGATGTTCCAAAAGTAAGAAGTTTTGTTTCAATACTTAGCTCTTTGTTTTCCACTTGCAGAGTTGTCGGGACATTTCTTCTTCCTATTTTATTGCTCATTTTTATAGTGTTATTAGAGCTGGTTACTCTTTTCCAGGAAATTCTGAAGTTTCAAGCCTCACCTCTCAAATGGAGAATAGGAGCTTCCAGTATATTCAAACTTTTCCATTTACAGTTTAGTTGTATGAAGTGCTGAATAGGACACAAAGCTCTTGATTTTATTTTTTCTTCCAACAGATGTTTTCAGGACATCTTTTTTCAGAGCTGAAGTGTGTCTCCTTTCCTTTCCTTCCCCTTCCCCCCCCCCAGTAAAATCCTAACAAATTGAAGGCCTATAAATAGATCACTTTTTTATACTTTGAGCTGGATAACTAGGAAAATGTAAGATATGTAAAATGTCTCTCTCTTTTTTTTTTTTTCCAAGTCGTTTAACATCTGATTTTTATTAATCTTGAATCAGTTTTTGATTCATCTATCTTTACAAAATAATTTATATGTTAGAGGACAATTTATTTCTTATTAAACCTCAAAAAAAAAAAAAATTCCTGTGAAAGGAATGCAGAGAACTGAAAGTTAGATGAGTCTGTGGATGAGGAGTTGGAAGGAAGTAATAACTAACTAACTACATGAAGGTCTCCTTCCCCTCCCTGCTTAGGTTAAGAGGCTTTAAGTCACTTTTTTTTTTTTCCAGACTTGTGATTTTGGTTACTTTTGGTAACCAAAATACTTTTGGTTAATGATTTTTTGATAATCCCTACGTGGACAGCAAAGAGAATGTCCTAAAACTTTTTCTTTAACAAAAGTTATCCTTTGCCATAACCATATCTGTAGATGTGAACTCAAGCAATTAAATGCCAAGCTTTTCCATATAATTTCTTTACATCACATTGGCCCAATTAAAAAAAAAAGTACAGTTTCATGATGGTACTTATGGCTTAATAGACATGTTTTCAAGCCATCTATTTATAACTTCTAATTGCTTTTCCTAGTGTTGATCAGGTAGGTGTACAGTTTACCTGGATTTATGTATCAAAATTCCACTGTTCAGACTTAACCTGTGAATAAATAATCTCTATGGATAATATCTGAGATTTTTGGAAGTGTGAGGGAAGAGAAATGTTTGGTTATGCTATGCTTGCAGAGATTAGGATCAGAATGGAGAGTCATATATGCTTTTGGAAGCACCGCTGTTCATGCAGCTTTTTTTGATGTGTTTCTGTTTCTGAAATACTGTTGTCTAGAGTGAAACTTGGCAGTTTCCAAAATATTACTCCTAGTGATCCTTTAGATCAGTTTGCCAGCTCACCACTTTTGAGACTTCAACAGTCTTTTGATAGTCTGATGTTGACTGATCTACCATTGAGGGAATCTACAAATGAGAAAAGATGGGAGTAAACTCCTAGACAGCTAGAATTTTGTGAATATTATTTCTGCTGAGAAACATTGCCAGTGTGTGCCCCCTCATGTTTTCCCTCATGCTCATCCTTTGTCATGCCCTCTCTTCCTCTCCTTTTCAGAAGCACTCTGAAGGATGTTCAGGGGGGCTTGGAGATGACCAGAGCACGTGTTCACAGAACCATAGAATGGTTTGGGTTGGAAGGGACCTTAAAGGTCATCTAGTTTCAACCCCCTGCCATGGGCAGGGACACTTCCCACTAAATCAGGTTGCTCAAAGCCGTGTGTCTCGCTGAACCCTTGGTCTGTAGAGAGCAGATGGAACTGGACTGTGTCCAGTGCTTCTTAAACATATGAGTCCAATGCTATTGAAGGTGTCTCAAGTTACCAACACCATGCATACAGATCTGTAGATGTAACACTGTATATAAAGAAGATATGTTCCCTTATGGACTGATACCTTGTTAAACAAAGTACTACGGAGTACCTCAGATGGCACTAAATGTCTATGAGCAAGAATATCCAGCCTCAGATGATTCACAAGCACAGAAAACAAAAAAATACAGGAAAATGTACCTGTACTTACTGTTTGCAGAAAGAATACTCCTTATTCATGCAGGAAACGCTGACAGTACTTTTTTCATCTTCTGAAATAGCTGACTAGTAAAGCTTACAGTGGGTAGCTACAAAATAATTTTGTGAAAAGTTCAGATAAAAGAAAAATGTGTTGGGGTTGTGGGATTTTCTTTTATTTTGCTTTGCTGGCTGCTGTTAGCAGCTTGTGACTTTTCTACTTTAAATGTGGTATTTTGTTCTTAGATATAACTTAAGTTGTGGAATATGATTTTCTAGGGTGTGATCTAACGCGATGTGGAGTTTCACATGGTGTTTTATCTAATATTTGTTTCGACTGATACTGTTGCCAACAGGGGGAGCAAACACATGAGCCTTAATGTAGTGTTAGTGTTTGGCTGAATTTAATGTTTTCTTTACCCTTGTTTCTCAGCTTTCTTTGTTTTTTTTTGAGGGACTGTATGACTGAGTCATACTTATGTGGTTTGTAGTTTTTGTGTTTTTTTTTTTTTTTAAGAATATGCCACACAACCATTTAGAGAAGTTAATTAATTCCACACCATATCAAATTATGAATGATTGTGAAACAATTACTACATGGAAATTCTTCTGTTGTATTTATCACAACAGGCTTGATGTGACTCTTTCCTTTATATTCCAGGTTCCAAAGTGACGAAAATTGAAGCTACAGTGGTGCCCTGTACACAGATTTCGATGTCATTTTTTGATCGGCTGTACACTGAAGGACTTGTTAGAGAAACTGGACACATTGTGAAATGTTATGATGAGTATTATGATGATATTCTTATCTCTGATGAATTAAGGAAGGTCAGTACAGCAATGAATAATTCTTTCTAATTTCTTGTACTCCGTTAGGTTTCAAAGGACACGTTTTTCAGTATTTTTCCAGTATTTTTTTTTTCTGACACTACCTTTGAAGATAAAAACGGGAATCGAAAGCCATGTGATAGAAATGATTAAAGCACTGCAGTGTCTGAGTATCAAAACAGTGGCTATTTTCCAGTTGGGCCCTCTTATCTTTTCAATTAGGAGAAAAAGGTAAAACCTTCTTCTCCCCACCACTTTGACAAGCACTCACTGCTTGGGGATGCGTGGGGAAATCCAGCTACTCTTTTTTGTAGAAAAACAAGAGGAGCCAATGGAAGGGTCCTATGATACCCAGAGCTGCAGGATCACCCAACCATCCAGGTAGCTTATGAAACTGAGTGCACTCAGTAGCTGCTTCCTGAAGCATTCCTCACCAGGAATGCTGACCATATCATATGTGAAGGTATTTAAGGAAACGTAGCTCCAGATACTTTGAGCTAAGATAAAGGAGAGGAAACTAAGAAAAGAGAAATGATTTTGTGCTGTAAGATTGGAAAAGGACTAAACATAACCCTTAAATAGGCCTGCAAGGTGAAAATTCTGTTTGTCACCTTCCAGTGGAGGTGTTAGAGAGCAGATAATTCTGAAAAAGAATCTCTCTTAAGAGTGTCACCTTCTTAATCAACATGTCTTCATTGTAAGTGTTTCTTTTGACTTCATAAGCTAAAACAAATTTTTATTACTTATGTTTGTTTAGCATTAGCAAAGCATAGTGTGGGAGAACTGGATTTTGCTCTTCCTTGTATATATAATCAACTTAAGTGCTTAATAATTACAGAGTTGCACTCATTTGCACTTGGCAAATCCTTTGAAGACGATGTATTTGAACCAGTGACACTGGTTACAGGATGTGGCCTGAAATACTGGTCTGTCTTGTAAAGTTCTGGGAAAAGCAGAGAACTCAAGCTCATGTTTGAATTTCAGATGTGGTCTGTAGCCTAGCAGTTCAAAATGCTATCTATTTACTTATAAGTTGGGTCTGTGTGAAATGTTTTCTGAAAATTAAGTATATTTGATGTAATAAAGTTAGAGGCAACATTTAAAATGAGTCATTGGATTTTCAGTCTCTCTTCATTTTCCTTCCCTTGGAAGAAATGCGTGACTGCTTTTACAGGGTGAAGGATACACATTGGTTTGTAATGAACATGATTCCTACTTACAAGACTTAAGACGGCAGAAAGAACTAAGAGTCAAATCTTCCACAACTGAACTCAAAAGCTTCAGATTCAATTAGTCAGCACCTTAGAATTGTAGACTGTAGGGGGCAGCAAGCTGTCCAGTGTCCTGGTGTCAGCAGGTGGCAGAGGGTGGCCCTCAGCTGTAAAACTTCATGTTTCATTTCAACCTGGCATGCCTTCGCCTGGTTCAGCTGAGGAGGGGTTGGGATATGTATGTGGTCACCAACAACAGCTGCTGTCCTGATCCTTTGTTACTCAGACGTGTAGTGAAACTATAAAGAGGGCCACAGAGCAGTAAGTTCAAGTCTAGCTTAGACCTGTTTGCCTGCGTCTAGGTTGGTACCTACGTTTTGTTGTCACGCTGAACTACAGTTCCTGCCCACCCTTACAGCTGGAAGTGTCAAGGCTAATCTGTCAAGAACCCTGTGTTCACACAATATTGCAGCAAAAGGCAGGTGGGACACATGGAAGCAGCTGAATAGCATGCCTGGCTTATCCGTGGTACAGATAAACGCTCACTAGACTCTGCAGTAAAGAATGGTGTGAATTTGAGTGATCTCCTCTGGGATTCCTTTAGGAATGGGAGATAACTGTAAAAGCTTAGAGGCAAAAAGCAAATGCGGTCAAAGTTACCAAAGACAAACTAATTGGTAGTGATCAACATACCAGATAGCGCTAGATTATTTTCAGGTTATTGATTGTTTCATTAGGTTGATGAGCAATTAAGCAATGAATCACAAGACTCTTGAAAAATATCCCCTTATGTTTTGTGGGCACGAATCTGACAGTCGTATTGACAGTATTTTAAACCTAATTGTATCATAGGAAGAAGGATTTAGAGAAAAGTACTAATTATTTCCACCCCTTATTCATATAAAACATAATGAACATAACTGTGTGATATACAGCAAAGTAGTTGTTTGTATACTTAATTGAAAATAAGAATTTTTCATCTGTTTAATTTCTTTATTATTTTCTTGTTCCATAAGGTCTTGCTTCTGGAAGATTCGGACCATTACAATATATTCAGTCAATCAGACCGCAAAGAATTTCTGTTCTGTCTTTTTAAGCATCTTTGTATTGGAGGAGTTCTTTGCCAGTTTGAAGACATGCTTGGGCCATACTTAGAAACTACCAAAGCTTTATATAAAGACCTGGTGAGGCAAGTGTTTCCTTTTCTATACAGTTGTGTATGTATGTGCTGGGCATAGATGCTTTGTGTGAATTACTGTAAATTTACTGTGTGTTACTGCTTCAAAAATAGGTCTGTTATTTAATAAATCTGCAAGCTTATTTATGTTCAGCTATTAAAATACCCTACAACAATGGTAGTAGTTCAGTGGCAAAATATATGCAATTTTAATGGCAGTTGTCCTGTATAAAACCTTTTTATTGTATCACAGGAATGGACATTGATGTTTTGTAGTTCACTCCCATTTTAAAGATTTTTGTTTCTGTAGTCCTCTAATGAAAACATCGCATGCCACTGGAACTAGATTGTATTTCCACTGTCGTTGATAAAATATCAAGTTAGTCTTGGATGGATAGTCTTGGACTACTTTCAAGCTGTTCTTGTTTTAGGATTTAAAAACTGAATAACATCAAATTATTTTTTTTTGGTTCTGTTTATGCTTTATTCCATCTGATTATTATTATTTTTAAAAATTCAGTTGGATTTTGGCATTCTTTGCCCCACAGATACACTTCTTGCAGCATATAGCTGTGGAGGAATATGGCTGTTAGCATGACAGTGAGCTAACACATTTTTTTGCCAGGTCTGGTATATGGAATTGTTTGGCATTTATGTATTTTTTTCCTGAGATGAGAGCAATTGATCAAAGATGTCAATTCAGGGGAAAAAAAAAAAAAAAAAAAAAAGCAACTTTCTCCCTTTTTGATATACCCATATGATGACTTCACTGACTGACAAAATAGTTAGTGAGAAATGGAATGTCGTTGTCAGTTATGCATTCCTAGCTGAGCTAATGGGAATATGCAGCTCATCAGCCACGTTACTAAAATTCTATATTGTATTCCTATTCTATACTTTACCACCACAGTATTGATGGAACAGTGTAAAGGACAGTATGAATCTGAACAATAGAAAACAATTGCAGATCTCTGAGATGTGAGATAGCATCCACGCTATCAGAGTTCTTGTACTAAGTAATGCACTGGAGTGAACAAAACAAAGACTTCAAATTGTTTAGAGTAGGAATAGTGTGGGTTTTTTTGTTGTTTTTTGTTTGTTTGTTTGTTTGTTTTTCTCCTTTTTGTTTTTTTTTTTCTCCTCGGCTGTATTTGGAATGGTGAGATTAGCAACTGTTACTTCATCTCCTATTTTAAGTTTATACACAAGCACACTAGAAAAAAAAATCACGTGTAAATTATCTTCCTCTTTGATTCTGTTCTTAAAATGCCATTGGTTAAACTTCAGAGTAAAATGTGTCTGAACAAAGATATGATGAAAGGATTAGATTCAGTGACTCACCTGAATATTTCTTGACTTTTGTAGCACTTGTATGAAGCTTGCTGCATCCAAACAATACGTAAAACAAAATATTTGGCTTCTTTCTTGGCATTTTTTTGTAATACTTAACCAAAGAAGTTTACAAAACCTTAATAACTGCTAAGCAGCCCCCAGATTTTCTAATAGTCAGTACTTTTCAGGGTCTGTGTTGATTTAGTCATATGCTGTTTCCAGTGAATTATTTATAAAATTTATTCTTAATCATTTATAAAATTAATTAAATAAATAAATGATTAAAGTAGCAGTAGAACAGCTGATACTTCTAAAGGAACCTCTGAAACAAAGAAACTATTACAAATATTCCAAGATTTTTTAGAAATAACTAAATTGGGTTGCTGCATTTATTATTTCGAACCTTGGGATTAGTCACCAAAGCTTTCTTACTAGGGTGAACTTCATTTTTGATTTTTCACGTAGAGAGAAATCTAGTGGGTCCTTCAGAAATACATAGTATGATGTAAAACGATCTATCAGTACTTCAGCTCTGCTTTCCCTTTTCTCTTAAACAGTTGCACTTAAACAGGCTGTTCCTTACGCTAATCCTTGGCCTTAGTTCACTGTGCACTGACTACAGCTGTTTCTGCTCTTGTGTTGTTGAGTTGACCCAGGATAAAACACCAAATCTAATCAGTTCCTTCACTTTCTCGCTTCTTTTTGATGATGATTTTTTTTCCCCTAAACAGTTTAAAGTTTTGTTCTGAGCCATTCCTCCTCCTTGCTTTTGTGTCTCCTTAAACGTTTCCTCCTTCTTTCTTTTCCTATGGTAAACTCCGATAAGGATGTTAAGTAGTTCTTGTTATTAAAACAAACAAACACAAAAGCACCTTCCAAAGTCTTCCCCAGAATTTCATCCTCCTTTCATTGTTTGCTTTTCCTACATCCTCAACCCATTCCCTCTTGTCCTATTACATACTTCTGTGACTTTTCTTGTGTGTTACTTTTGTTTTTTGTTTTTCAGTTGTCAGCTACTGTTCTATCCTCCACAGTTTTAAAACGTACCTGTTCACTTCATGTGACATCACTGTTCTTTGATACTTACCTATGGTGTGTCTCTCCATTCCTGTGACTAATGTCTGTAGATGTCTCGCTGCCAGTGGAGCTGGTATTTGCACTGACTAGTACTTGAAAAAACAAGTCACAATGTAACTGTATCTTTTATCTTGATCCTCTCATATTAAATTATTTGTCAATCCAATCAGAAAAGTTTTCAATCTCCACATTTCAGACTTCTTCTCCCCATTAACAGTCACATTTGTCTCCTGCTTTCTCTCTATTCCCTCTGTCCCTGGTTTATCCAAACTGATGATGTGTTTTTTATTTATTTTTTGTTGTTTTTGTTACCACCTTCTTAAGAGAGAAAAAAAACATTGAAACAGTAAACAATGAAGCTCTGAAGAGCTCATGCCAGTCTTGACTTGTTTGATTTCTAATTTCCAGTCTGTGGTCTGTACTGTGTCACTTACTTCATTTTTGCACAATGTATACTAGACAGTAAAACGATGAAATTACTTTCTTATGGCCTGTTATTTTCTGTAAACAATAGCTCATGACAATATTGGTTTCTTAAATTGTTTTACCAGAGGGTTCACCTTAAAATTCCTGTTGAAACTCAACTGTTTTTAAATTCTTCTCTTCTAGACAGTTATCCTGTATGTGGTTTCTTCTCATCTTGGATCACAATCTCATTAGATGCATTGTACTCTTTGTAAAGTGATAAAAACTTGTAAAGTGATGAAAACTTACAGTATTGAGAAGTTCCATAAGCTGTACTTTTTTTTTTTTTTTTTCTCTTGACAGCTCATAAGGCTTGGTAGAAAACAAATTGACAGTATTATTAGTTCTTAGTTGATGTGCATGGAAAAATTAGTCCCTACAGGTGAACTTAGGCCAATCATGGTATGCTTCCAGACTAAACCCACTGGTGTTTGGTCCAAAAATTTTTCTTAAGGGAAGGAGCCTTCGTATGAAGAGTTCCACAAAAATGTCTCTAGTGCTCAGAGCAGTAGACCTATTAGGAGGTTTTCCCTATTCTTTTTCTTACAGTTTCTCCTTGCCATTCCTGAGTTTCAACTCCCAGGCACTAAAGTTCAAAATAGTGTCAAAAGGTTTGATATTTCGTTTTACTAAACCATTTCCATTTATACGGTTTTATAATGAGAGAGTGTAACAATCTTGAAATTAACTGCTCTTACTATTTTACAAGCACTGCTAAGGAATTCCAAATCAAACTATGAAATGTCAGAGGTTTTCTGCTTTGGAAAATGAGTAATAATTGCTTCATAATGAATTTATGAACAACTTGTTGATACTAACCCAGCAGTAATTAACCTGTGACCAACTGAGTCCATCCAGAATTTCAGTCGTGTCCTGTTTAACCTAGAAAAAATCAAAATGATGGCTGTAGTATTTTTGGTTTAGTTAAAGAACACATTTACATCACAAAAGTGTGTTAGTTAAGATATAATTTACAAATCTTTGTGATCTCCTAAGTTGATAAATCTTGTTTTCTCTACTAAACTTGTTTTTTCTGACAGTGTCTCTCACCGGTGGCAGCTACTGTAGTGTCTTGTTGTTATTGTCCTCTTCTCCTTCCTTTTGTGTCTTCTCCTTTCCCTGAAAATAAATGAATTTATGTGAAAGCACTGGGTTGTTCTTTTAATGTTTGGAAAGCCTAGTAAAATATTGTCAGTAAGGTTAGGTTATAAGTTCAATTCAAAGTGAATTGAGACATGATTAGAAAGATTTTTTCTTCATAAACTGAGGATAGATGCACATTGAAATGAAGAAGAAACTTCCATATTCAATGAGTAGCGTAGGACTCAACAATTTGGAAGAAAAACGTAGGTATTATGAAATTATTTTTACAGAAAAAAATATCATCTTCAAGAAGACAAGGCAGTATTTTTCTAAAACCTTTAAAAAAAAAAAGTTTG
This sequence comes from Anas acuta, assembly GCF_963932015.1. Taxonomy (NCBI): domain Eukaryota; kingdom Metazoa; phylum Chordata; class Aves; order Anseriformes; family Anatidae; genus Anas; species Anas acuta. The sequence continues at coordinate 14,567,610 of NC_088979.1, forward strand.
TCAGAGACAACATCCTGGTTTCTTTCAAGCCAGCAAGAGGAGTATCTCATCTGATTTTGGCAGATATGTTATTTTGCCTTAAAATTAACCAAAGTACTAGAAATAAACATTCAGTCTGAAAAATGACTTACAGGAAGCTAACCACAAGAGGAAAATTTCTCAATGCAGCAGAATAAATAGGAAGATTTATTTTCTGTCACTTCTCGCTTTGGTATCCTAGATATATATGTATATAATATAAAAATGTAGAAACCAGAAATTGAAAGCTATTGTTCTCAGATGGAAAAATGTGGAGCCACAGTAACTTAAACACAACTGCAGCTTTTCAGGGTGGTGATGTGTTGTAGAAAGTGTTGACCCCACTACTGCTCTATACCTTGTTCTCAAAAGTTGTCACTCTTCTAGCAGACGTGGTTAAACAGTTCCTGAACTGCTGGAGTTTACAACCCTGTACGTTAGCATAAACTGACATCCATTTTAGTTTATCTTAAAATGCTGGTCTGTAAACTGCAGTGGTTCAGCAGCTGAGTCATGAACCAGTTGAGCTGTCCCTGCTGGGAAGGCACTAATCTCATGAGGGGTGGTAAGGCAGACAACTGGGGCCAGTACCAGTTTCAGCAATGCCATCTTAATCCACTGCTGAGTCTATCAACATGTGAGTTACAGCAAAAAATTCTGAGAAAGCCTTGTTACTGACTCACCACAGGAAAGATCAACTTCACAGTATAGGCTTAATTCATACATGACTGTTGTTACTCTGCAGATGAAATCAGTTAAAGCCAGTTTTTTAACTGGTTAAAGAGGTTGAATCAACAAGAATGGTGCTGGTTGGTCTGGGTTTTGTTTGTCCTCATAAAAAGCATCTTTGTGAAAGCAATGAGATTAGGGAACTGCTCTCATACCTTGGAGTTGGTGCAGTGTACAACTAGACTGTGTTTAACACACACTTTATAGAAATTTGTCTGTTTTGGGGACCTTTCTAGGGAACTTGAACCTGCCTGTGACAAGGCAGGTTCTGAGCTATGTGCTTCTTGGAACTCTGTAAGTATGGGACCTATAAAGCATAATCGGGAAGAAATATAAACATCACTTAAAGCAGACCTGAGGAAAATAATTCATTTAAAAAATATGTTAAGATAATTGCAATAGTATCTTAGTGTGATTGGTAATAGTGACAGAAGAACTGGCAGTCCACAACAAACACATCTAGAAATTGAAAAATTCAGAAATAATACCATCCTGAGTTGCATAGCTGTCCATGCATACATCATTCTAAAGGAGGAAAAATGAATTTAAAACATAATTATATACTGGTTAAAAATGATCTGAAGTTTGCATTTCTTTAAAAATACCACTGCTACCCTTTGTAGTCTGAATTAAGATGTGGTTCACTTTGCAGCTTTTTTTTTTTTCTTGCAGAATATGTGAAAGGCTTTTAACAAAATGTTTAGCTGAGTCACTTTTCATAGCTACCAAAATGCAAACTTCATACTGGATACTTTATACTCTAGGCCTGGGTAATATTACTGAAATTTAGTGGCTGAAAACGGTAAGACCAATTCAGATGAGTAGTTGCATTTTCATCCAATAGTTTTCTGTTGCCATAATATCCATGTTATCTAACAGTGTAGCTCTTCATAGCCAATGTAACATGAGTTGAATTTTAACTATTAATTTGAACTTGATCATATTTGAGCAAGAACAATGAATATGTTAAAATGTATTTTAAATATATTTAATAAGTGTATTTATTGAATGAAGGATTCTAATAATACTGTAAATATTAAGTATGTATTATGTCTCCTGGTTTTCAGTGTTCGAAAGAATCATGAAACAAAAGAAATAAGCATTACTTCAACTGTCTTCAGAGTGTCTGCATATGTAAGTATTAACAATTTTATAGTACAGAATTTTACTGGAAGTGACATGCATAGCATGAAAACATGGAATTGACATTTACACAATGAAAATATAATACTCCATTTTCAAGGGTTATTTTTCCATAGTTGTTGCCATTGTTTATTCATAAACTCATCCCTGATCTCATCCTGCTTGCACTCTTGAGTAACTCTTCATCGATTATCACCAGCTAAAATTTTATTTGGGTAGTTCACTAAAAATAGGTTTACTGGATTACACTTGAAGTCATAATAGTTATCCAGAAACTTCTTTATTAATAAATAAATAAATAAATCAATCTTTAGGTCTGAGTAATTCTATTTTTATATCTACTTAAGATAGAAGTAAGGATTAAGAATCCACTCAACTTTGTATAGTTCTGTTCTTTGAAATGTTGCTACAGCTTTCTGAATAGCTTGTATTGCATCTGTTACCGTAAAGACTGCAAGAAAATTGAGTATATGAAAGGGTGAGAATGGTGAGATGACTGCTAACCTCTTTTCCCCTCCCTTGTCAAGTCTCATTCCTCTCTGTTTCTCTTGCAAAATCATGCATTTACCATCAAGATAAGTTTGAGAACTGGCTGCATGTTTACTAGATTCAGCATACCTGGCGTTTAATTGTTACTACTCCAAAGCCTTCTTGAGTAACCAGAATATGTAAGCAGATAATGTACCTACATCCAAAAGAAATAGCTGATGTCATTTCAGACTGTGCAAACTTCCCTTTAGGTTGCCAATACCCTGGTTGTTCATCTGTGGGTCATCATCTTTTATGTAGTATGTGTAATTCATAGAAGGCTTCTAAAATGTTTTCTAAAAATAAGTACCTTACTTATGTATCACAGTTCACCTTTCTACTGGGCTGCAGACTTTAATAAAAAAAATAAAGTAAAAAATGTAAACAAACAAACAAAAAACACCACAACTGATAATATTATATTTTACTGTTATTACCATTTTTCCCCCTATCTTTGAATCAAATATATGGACACGAACTTTGCAGACTGCTGCTGTGTTTAGGTACATGTTTAGATATTTAAGAGCTCCCATGGCTGTCTTTGTCATACGTTAAATATCGTCAGTATTAACAACAACAACAACAAAAGGCATCCTTCAGTAACTTTTTTGAAAACAAAGAAGTGGATGGACAAAAGAAAATCCAGTGTAAATACATAGTATGTTATCCTTGCTGTAGCCTTGGTGGGAAAATTTGGCTTTCCTGCATATTCTGAAAAATTGTGAGGTGAAGGAAAGTTCTAAAATTCTAGTTTGCTCTAAAGAAATCTTGAATAAACTTCCCTGAAAACAGACAGAGTCTTAAGCAATTGGGTCTGGATTGTCTGATGGTTCTGTGAAACAAAACTCTACTTAGAAATTAACAGAAAGGTACTTAATAGAACACAAATGTCTTGTGCATTAGAGGAAAACTTTCTCTCAAAGAGACAAACACATTTCTGCAGTAGATGTAGTTTCTGAATTCATTTGGTAAATAACTGTAGAGTATCGTGTGATAATGTTGAGGTAACAATTTATAAGCCATATTTTCTTGATTTGTACCTGAAAGAAATGGACATACCCTTGTAGCCTGACATAAAGGAAAGCTGTTTTGGTAAAGGTGACTTGAACTGCAGCTGAGAAGTTAGAAGAAGCCATATTTTTGCAAGCTGCATTAATAAATGGATAAATAAATACTTGTATATTTGCACAAGTATAAACGGAATCAGGACTTAATTTTATGTAACACCATCCTGATACCATCACTTTCTTTTTACTTAGTTTTTAACTTTTAGCTAATGAGCCCTCATTTTGTAAACAATATCTAGAAAAAGAACATTACTAAAATCAGGTAATCAGAAAGTAAACTGTCATTGATATTGTATGAAAATTGTGAGTAGTGCCTCCTTTTTAGAAAGTCTGTGTCGATAGAGCTATAATTCTGGTGTGATTATATCAAAATCAGTGATGTAAACTTATGTAATCTCTGAAAGGGGTATGCTTAAAAAGCAGTTTGGAACAAATTTAATCCTGAAGTAGTCAAATCTCTCAATCTTGATACTTAAAGGTATTAGGGTGTACTTATAAATGTCTACAGATCTGTTTAGCATCAGAACTTTGTAGACCTGGCTATCATAAGAGAAATCATTTTAAATCTTGGGGCTGGTGAAATTTTGTTACAGATGAAGTATTTGGATGGTGATTGCTATTTTATAATCTTTTTTTTTTTTTTTTTATCTGAAACCTAACTATACCAATGTTAGAAATCATTGTAATAAATAACTTACTCAAAAATTCTTCTTAAAAAACTGTTGATTAAAGGATGCTGTTCTGCACGATGTTCAGCAGTATCATTTTTTCTGTATTAAGCTATGCATGTGCTCTTTTTCAGTCATCTGCACATGATCTGTATTCCTACAAAGAAAAAGTAAAATGACCCCACTCTGTATCAGTACATTAAATCATTTCACCCACTACATGTCTGAACTGAAGTCCAAATTGCAGATAGAATTGGTATGATCCTTTATGCACCCAATTGCTATAAGGAGCAGAATAAATCCATATAAATTCCAGTGCCTCTATGGTCAAATCCTTTAATTTTGTTGTTGTTGTTTTAATGGCCTCTTTACTAACTAAAATAAATTTAAGGACCCTTTTAACTTGATCAGATTTATTTTTTTCCTCATACCAGGTTTGCTATACTCTGGAGTTTCTTGAAATGCCTTATCACTAAGAAGTTATTTTTGTTCTTGAGTTGATGTGCAAACTTGTCTTTAAACAGTCAAAAACTGAGCTGACATAGATCAACTCTGGACTGCAGAAATGGGATCTTCAGTAGGAATAGAAAATAAGTTTAATCTAACCAGCAATCACATCTTGACACTGGTCTCTTGCTTTCTTTCTGTTTTGTGCATGAACTTAAGTTACTTTTGGATCAAACTCCAAGGCATTGTGATGCTGAGTACTGTAAAACTGTAAAGCTTGCTCTCCTTACTGTTATTGAGAATCCAACATTGGATACACAAGGATCCCGGTAAAACATCTGTAGAGAGTTAGGTGTCTTAAAATTGGAGCTACAGAGTTTGTATGCTGTGTTCCTTAAAAATAGAATGCTATTTTTAGCTTGTGGTATTTGACTACCACCAGAAAATGCAGTGAATAGACGCATAAAATCTCTACCTGTCTTAAACAATGCTTTTACAGTGGTGCTTATCTTCATTTAAGATGTATGGTCCTGAATTTAGGTTCCCTCAAAGGAAGTTGTTAGAACATATAGTAGGGGGTTCATCCTCTTGAAAAAAATAGAGAAATTGGGGTGCCAGCAACAGCTACTGGATAAAATTCATAGATGGTCTTTGGAGCAGAAATTGGAACCCAGATCTCTTCCTTTAAGCTGACTGATTACAGTTTCCATGATTTCTTGGTCCAAAAAAAAAAAAAAAAAGACATTATTTTATGCAAGGGAAGAGAGCTTCAACAAAAGACTGTGATAGATGTTCCTCTCATATGGAATAGTCTTTAGTTGAGGAGTTTAAATTTTTCCTGGAGAAAATGGAAAATACATGCATTATATGAATTCCCTCAGAACCTATATCTCTTCAAATGTGTTGTATAAAGGTGTTGAGGAGTGGCATGACACTATAGTGTGCCAAAGACAGTAGGTGTCAGCTACATATTGTTGATTTTTTAGATGTTCAACTACCACAATGAATGCACCAAACAAACAAACACCTCTCTAAATCCCCCCTCTAGTTCCTGTGTACCTGGATTTGAAGTGGGTGTTGAGCTGTGCCGCCCTGTCAAGGCTGAAGCCTCTCTTGACATGCACAGAAGTAGGACATTAAATGGAAGAGCCCAGTTCTTGCAGTGTCTGGTGCCAGCTGAACGTGTTTTTTCAGAATTAGGATTTGGTAGCTAGGTGTCTAGGTTCTCTTCAGATGCTTTTAGCGAGTTGGTGCACAAATTGCTTTTGATAACAGTTCAAAGTTGTTAATAATAAGTTGTTAGTAAGTGCAGGTTCAGTGAGGGTTTTCCTTAAGTATTTGAGACTGAACGGATGCATTAGTAAATGTTCATTGAGGAAGACTCATTGATAGAAGAGCTTTACATACTTAGTCCCTAAATAAATTTGCATTTTGATGAAACGTGTTGGGATCCTTGTATACTCAATCATCTGTATTTTAGGTTTGTATCGTGTTAAGCCTGTGTTTACGTGCCTAACTTTGCATTTTATATTAGTAGTGCATTTAAAGACTGTAAGGTTACTGGGATGGGTAAAAGCACTGTGCCTGCTGGAGCGTCGGGATCCGAAGGGAGACAGACCCTGCACGCAAACCAGCGTTTGTCCCATCGTGCCATGAAGCCAGGCGCTGGGGCAAAGCGCTGCGTTTCGCCCAGCTTTGAGGAATGCCCTGCCCGGCCTCCACGTCGCCATTACCATGCTTCTTTTCGCTTCCTCCCAGGACGAGGCCGGCCTGCGGTACCCCTCGGGCAGCAGCCACGAGCAGACCTTCTCCTACTTGGCGGTGGACCCCTGGCAGCGCCACGTGCACGCCCTGTACCACTGCTACGGGGTCAGCGCGCTCTGCCCCTAAAGCACCCCCCGCTTATGGGGTCGGGACCCCCCACACCTTTCTGCGAGGCCGAGGGAGAGTTGTGCATAGCCTAACACAGCCCCGGGGCTGCGCGGGGCTGTTAATTAATTAAAGGCGCTTCTCCTCCTCCTCCTCGTCTTCCTCTTCCTCGCCCCGGGGGGGTGCTGGGGGTGCTTGGGGGGTGCTGGAGGTCGTGGGCCCGGCTCAGCTGCAGCCCCTTGCTGGGTGTGGGGGTGTTGGGGGGGGTTGTGGTTTTTTTTTGGGGGGGGGATATTGGGGGCGCCCCCCCCCCTTCGGGGGTGGCGGGGGAGGGGAGCGCGGGCGCCTGGAAGTTGGGAGAGGAGCTGGGGGGGGGGGGGTAAAAGTTGTGGTTGGCGGCGCGGCCCCGCGGCTGGGGAGCGCGGGCGGGCGGGACAGGGGAGGGGGGGGAGGCGGGCGCGCACAGAGGGGCGCCGGGCAGGAGGGGCGAGCCCGGCCACAAAAGAGACTGCGGGGTGCGAGGGGGGTCCGGGCTGGGGGGGGTCCGGGCGGCGAACCCCCTTTTTTCACCCCTCCAAACCCCTCCTGCTGTCCGGCGGTACGGGCGGGCGCAGGCAGGCGGGCCGCTGCCCGTGTGGGATCCGGTGCGGGCGGGCTCAGGAGGGGCGGAGCCGGGAGCCGAAAGCGCTTCGGGCGGGCGTAACTGCGAACTTTTGTTTGGCGTCCGCCGCCACTTCGCTTCCGCCGCCGGGACGGAGGCGCCGGCCGGGCTGGGCCGGGCTGGGGCCGGGGGGGCAGAGCAGAGCAGAGCCGTCGGGCCGCCCGGCTTTCCCCGCTCAGGGCTTAACGAAACCCCCGGAGCCAGCAGGACCGAGCCGCGGGGCATGCGGGGCCGCCGAGCCGGGCTGTGAGCCGCCCAGCCCAGCCCCGCGCCGCTCAGCGCCGGGGGGTCCCGCCGGAGCCATGGATCCCGGGCAGCCCCCAGCGCAGCAGCCTCAGCAGCAGCAGCCGCCGGCGGCAGCGCAGCCCCCGGCCTCGCAGCAGGCTCCCCCGCAGCCCCCCGGAGCCGTGGTGGTGGCGGCGGCGGGGGGGACCCCGGGCGGCGGGGCTCAGCCCCCCGGGGGGGGTCCGCCGCCGGCGGGCCACCAGATCGTCCATGTGCGGGGCGACTCGGAGACCGACCTGGAGGCGCTCTTCAACGCCGTCATGAACCCCAAGGGGGCCAACGTGCCGCACACGCTGCCCATGCGGCTGAGGAAGCTGCCCGACTCCTTCTTCAAGCCGCCCGAGCCCAAAGCCCACTCCCGGCAGGTGAGGGGGGGGGGGCCCGGGGGGCTGGGGGGGTGGTCCCGGTGCTGCCCACCCCGGGGTGCGGGGAAGGGGCTGGTGCGGGACCCCGGGGTGCTGGCTGCCTTCCTCCCTCCCCCCATTCTTCCTCCTCCTCTTCTTTAGGGGGGGTCCCCAAACTTGTCCCGGCCCTGCAGTGCTCGGTCCCGTCTGTGGGAGGCCGTGCCAAACTTTTTTTTCCGCTCCCCCCCCCCGTCCGTCTCTCCCAAACAATATGGATGGAGCGGCGCTTCCACCATTTCGCCGCCTGGGCAGGCTGAGGGCTGAGCCCTCCCTCCCCCGGTGCGAGCAGGGCCGGGGCCGGGGGCACGGCGCCGCCCCAAATGGGGGGGGGGACCGGGACACGGCCCGTGCCCACCGCCAGGGGGTCACCGAGGGCCGGGCTCGGCGGCCCAGCTGGGGAATAAATGGGGTTTCGGGAAATCAAGGGGGTTTTGGGAAATAATTGGGGTTTCTGGTCGCCTCTTGGCCCCGGGGGGGGGGGGGGGGGGGGGGCAGCAGGAGGGAGGCTGCCCTTCCATGGGGTCAGCCAGCCCCTCCGTGATCCTGCCCAGTTCTGGGGCTGGGGGTTTTACGGCTCGCCTTGGGGTTGATTCATTTTTCCAAAGACTCGAAAATCAGCCCGGCCTTTCTGTTGGGAGGCCGAAAAGAAAATAGGGAGCGGGGTGGGGCTGAGTTGTCTCTGTAGTTTGTTCTCTTGCTCCCGAGTTGCAGGCTGACATCGCCGGGCCGCGGGACGGGAGCGGAAAGTTGCTGCGCCGAGCGCTCTCCCCCTTGTGCGAGCGCCGTGGCGGTGTGCTGGTGCACGGACGTGAGCTGGCCCACGCTCAGCGGCTGCTGTGCCGTGTTCGCTGCGGGAACTGCAGCTAAATGGCCTTCGAAACGCAGTGAACTTGCGGGACGGGACGTTCACCCAGCTTCTTGTGCTTGTAAGCTCGGTGTTGTCCCGCCGGGGTACGTTACCCCACGTCTGTAACACCCGCTCCTCAGCTGGGCCGTTGCCCCTCATCTCTGTCAGCATTTCCATAAACATAAACCTGAAATTCAGCTGCAACCAGAGAATCATTTACTTCATTGTTGGCCGTCTTATATTAAAAGACCGCTTTCATTTTCCATTTTTCGTTCAGTTGTGCCATAGCGATATAGTTGAATGGGAGAGGGCTTCACGTTTCTGTAGCTCCCAACAACTAAAGCACCCCAAATTCAGTTGAATTGCAACTTTCGTGTTGTGTTTATACCCCAAAGTAAAGTAGTTCGGTTCCAGTGCACCGTGTGAAGCTTGGAGCGTGCTCACGCACAGCTGGAGCAGAAAGCCTCCCTGAGTTGTAAATGGGGCCTCGTGTATGGTGCAATCCTTTGCGTAGGGAGGTGTGGCAAGGGCCGAGCCGTGCATCTTATTGTAGGTGGCCATGTTGTTCTGGTGTATCCGCAGAACTAATTAACCAGTCAACGTATAGAAAAGCTACCGTTTTAACCCAGTTTTCAGAGCTGCCTTTTCTCTTTAGTAGTGGATGCGAGTTTACTACTGGCAGAGGAGCCGTGGGCACCTCAGGCTGGCAGCTCGTGGGAATGGCTTTGTGAGTCACTTCTGACTGACCGGTTACACCGTGCGCGGAAGCTTGCTTTAGATAAAGCTCAGGCAGGCTCTTTGTAAGCTCCCGATACCCTTAAAGTGCAGTTTGTGCAAGGGTTAGGAAATTCTCTATTCAGTCCCGTGTAGCTTTTTGTTGTTGAGCTCAGGAGTCTTCCTCTCGGAGCTGGCTGCAGTCAGTGGGCCTGTCTGTGTTGCTCTTCTCCTTGTGCAATCCTTTAAAGCCGTGTGGAGGGTGTGTGAGGGATGTCCTTGCACCCTGAACCCCCGTTTCAACAGGAGAGTGTGAAACTAACTCCCCCGGCAGGACGGGGGTGCGATGGGGATGGGTGGGTGCAGTCCAGCAGTGAACCACGCAGCTTGCTGTGTGTGGTCTGCTGCCTGCAGACGTGGTTTCTTCTTAAGCCCACACCAAGGATTAAGAACTTCAGTTTTCAAAATAAAACTAAAAAGAGTTATTTATAGTTAATACTGACTTTTACAAGGACTTACGCCGATTAACCAACCCAGTTCAAGACTATTGAACAGCAACAACTGCAAAATGAGCAGAGCATGGGAAATGACTAACTTTGGAGTTTCTTCTGAAAGATTCACTTAATGTGAAATGTCTTCTAATAGATGTATTTCTGCTAAAGTACAAAAATCTGACGGGAAATACCTTCATTCCTGACAGGCCAGCACTGATGCAGGGACAGCAGGAGCCCTGACCCCTCAGCATGTCCGAGCTCATTCCTCACCAGCATCGCTGCAGCTGGGTGCTGTTTCTCCGGGGACACTTACACCCTCGGGAGTAGTGACTGGACCCGGAGCTCCATCTTCTCAACATCTCCGCCAGTCTTCCTTTGAGATCCCTGATGATGTACCTTTGCCACCAGGTTGGGAGATGGCAAAGACACCATCTGGACAGAGATACTTTCTTAAGTAAGTAAAACTTGTTTTCGTTTATCTGTATCTTCTTTTTTTGCGGTCTCTGAATTTTAGTAAAGTTCATTGTGTTTAAAGTACATATTTTAAAAACACTCCTTATGTGTAGTAGGAGAGGAGATCCTGCCACTGAGGAATTTCTCCCACATCAACACTACTGTTTCTGAAAATTGTATGTTGTTCTGTGAATATTTATCCTATCTAAATCTCAGCTGAAGAATGTCATCCATTATATTGTATACTAAAAATCAGTGAAAAGCATGTTGTGATTTTTAAACAACATGACCTTTGGGTTTGCTGGATCTTGCCAGAGTTCTCATTCAGGTCAAAATACACTTTACCTTATTTTCATGATACAGATTAACTTTAGACTATTATAGTGAGGCTATACCAGGACCTCTTGGTTTGTCAATAAGTACAATTGTGTAAGTAAAGAGTCAAAACATTGCTGCCTACTCTATTCACGAGGAAGTTAATTTATGTGTTTGATTGCAGTACTGTAACTCTTAACTCATTTGCGTTCCCTGCAGTGAAAGGGAAATTGCAGAATTTCTAACAGAATCACAGAATATCTAGGTTGGAAGAGACCTCAAGATCATCGAGTCCAATCTCTGACCTAACACTAACAGTCCCCACTAAACCATATCCCTAAGCTCTACATCTAAACGTCTTTTAAAGACTTCCAGGGATGGGGACTCCACCACTTCCCTGGGCAGCCTGTTCCAGTGCCTAACAACCCTTTCAGTAAAGAAGTTCTTCCTAACATCTAACCTAAAACTCCCCTGGCGCAACTTAAGCCCATTCCCCCTCGTTCCGTCACCAGGCATGTGGGAGAACAGGCCAACCCCCACCTCGCTACAGCCTCCTTTAAGGTATCTGTAGAGAGCAATAAGGTCGCCCCTGAGCCTCCTTTTCTCCAGGAAGATTGTTTCTTAACATTGTTTCTTGTTCCTGTGGCTTTTTCACACAGTGAAATTAGTATCACCTTTTCTGTAACTGAGGAGAGGTTACATATGCCAGCCATCTGACAGCTAGTCCATCAGGGAGCATTTTCTTTTTTGCCATTTCTGAAACAGCAGGAGCTTGTCCTTCTTTCTGCAAGCGTGCCCACCATGACGCATAATTGGCCCTCAAATATTTTGACTATATTTTGAACTTTTTATTTAACTGGAAGGCTCTAAATAACCCATTGTGTGTCATTTTCAGGGCTGGGAGAGGGGAGGGGCAGCACAGTGTGTTATTTATGTAAAACTTGTTTCTGCCAAGTAAAACATCTGTATTCCTACCTTTCTTGCTAAAAACCAACATTGTCATTAATACCTCCATTTGATTGAAGTATTTGAGCTTATAGCTTTTAAAACTAATTTATGTTGTCTGCAGTAAGAATGGATATCACAGAACTTGTTAAAACTTTCTTGTTCCTATAGTGGTGGTGCTTTCATACAGAGAAATTAGTGTCAGTTTTTAAAACCAAAAATAGATTACAGCAATTGTCTGAAATTAGTCGAGCCTAAATGTTACTGTTGAAAGCCATCATTTTGTGTTAGGAAAACAAAAATGAGCATTACGTAAAGATGTCGAAGATGTGGTATTTTCTTTGGTGCAGTTTAACAAATCAGCATATTCTAGAATGTGTGAACTTCAGTGGGCACGAGTAGAATTTCTTGGAACAATGTGAGTTTATGCCATTTGAGATTGGTAGCTCATTAGGCCTTGAGGAAAGCACAGATAGAATTTTGAAACGAAAAGCAAACTTTCTTGTTTAGACTGTGTTAGTGAAAGCTCTTAAAGAACAACTTATGAAACCTGAAAAACAGATACTTGCTTTTTAAGTTTTACTCTTACAAATGTTTTTGTTAATGTAGTGTTTTTTTGCAGAAAGTAGACCAACTTAAGAGATACAAAGTGTCTTTACACAAAAAGTTGATTTTTAAATTATGCTTATTCAGGTGAAATCAGAGTGAAAGTTTTGATCCTGGAAAGCTTTTGTGCAGGTTCATTATTACCACAAAAAAAAAAAATCTTTTCCTTTTTTTTTTCTACAAGTTTCTTGTCCTTTCTTGGTGTTCTGGTATCCATTTCAAAGGGTCAGGTTTCAGCAAGAACAATAAAGAGCCTGAGACTGGAAAGTACACACAAGTCTGGCAAACTCATCTGCATGTGCAAGATCGTTTGTTCTCAAGCAGACATCCAAAGTAAATGATTGAAAGAGCTGCTAGCTGTGAAGGATGTGTCTTGAAGGGGAAAGGAGTGGAAACAAACCAGGTTGTTAGGAATAAAAATAAAGGCTGTACTTTCTGAACCTCTCTCTGCTGGGTCACATGCTGACCTTGGGAGATTTTAAACAGCTTAATGGGCTGTTTTCTTTTGGCTTTCCTTGGGTGATGCAGTGGTATGGAGAGGCTAATGAGGACAGTTCTGAAGGCTCAGTTCACACTTTCGAAGTACATTTCTGGTTCTTAAAAGATTGTTTAATATTGTCTACAGGTGAGATCCCCCCAACTTCACTGGAGTTCATGAAGATTTGTAAGAAAAAAAACACTCAGTGTTTTCAAGTACTAGCAAAATGTTTTCTTTGTATGCTTAAGAAATTCAAAGAATTTCTGAGAATTAATTTTAAGTAGCAAGTTTGTATTTCAGAAGCTTTTCTCATTGTTGAGTGATAAGTTCAATTTCATACGTGCAAACTTGTTAAAATCATGTCTTGTCTAGTTATACCTTACGTTTTTGCTCAGAGCATGAGGACTGAGATTCCTGATGCTAAATAAATTTAATGTGGTTCCTTCTATACTGATTTTTGGTCTCTCTTCCAAGTATTCAGCTTTTTTGTTGGATTGGCTGCATTGCTCTTTGTTTCCATTTGTTCCGTAGCCACTCCATGAACGGTCTGGTAATCAGGCTCTAGAAAGATCTTTGCAGAATAGGTAACAGTATTAGATTTTTTCCAGATGTCAGTAAGCCTTATGGTTATAGTTATCATAATACGCTACATTGTAAACTGAATAATTTAAAAGTGAGTTTCATACTTAATACTGTAAGGATTTTAGTCGCTTCCACTAACCAAAAGGTAAAGCACCACAAGTATAGTGGTTTGTGCAAAGAGATAAATTAAAAAACAATAAGTATGGGGGGGAAATACCTGTCTGGCCTAATAAATGCATGTGTTTATGTGTATATAGGCCAGATACATGCCACGCACCTATCAGTGCCTACTGAAAGAGGGTGAGAGTGGAAGTGTAGAGTGATCCAGAATTATTCTGGTAAATCAGTCTGTCATCTAGATAAACAGTCCCCTTTATGCATGAATGGCCAACGTATGATTTCCACTCATTAGCGTTCATCTTGCTGTTATGAGAAGGACTCTCGAGTGTAATTTTCTGTTAATGAAAATGCAGATGGTTTTGGCCGGTGAGTTCAAACACGCTTGCTATCCAGCTGGTAAAACTAATTCTATTTTTTACTGAAACTGCTACTTAAATAGAACTTATTAGTTGAGACTTGCCTGGTTTCTAAGTGGTCATAGCTGAGTCATCCCGGCATTGTTGTGCGGTAGGCTTTAGCCCATTCTTAAGCATGCAGTCAAAGAGACTTGCTTGGTTTCTGTGGCGATGTCAACTGCATTGCTTTTTAACCACTTCCTGTTAGCCAGCTGCTGGTTGACATTTCAGTGAACTATGGAGAAAGATAGTGGATCACTCTCTAGGCAAAAGAAAATATGCCGCAGGAGGAGCAGGCGGCAGTTCCCCAAAGCAGAACTGTGTACGGGCTCCGTTCGATTTTTGGAATTCCTCCTGTGCCATTTTAACTCAGCCTTACGCTTTTAATCCTTTCAGAGGTCGTGCAATACTTCACATTTTGTCGTGTGGGGAAAAGTTAGCTGATTGTCCAGCAAACAAGTCTTGTAATTACTTTTCCTACAGGAAGTAGTTCTTGCAAGCAGTTTATCAACAACTTCCTATTTTTTCTGTGAAGTGTTGAATGACTTCCTGAAGGAGGCCAAGGTGGTTTTCATTAGTATCTGTGGGCGTGTTTGAGGTGTTTACCCATCTGGCAGAAACCTTAAAAATAGATCGTTGTTACACATTTCTTTCTTACTCCACACAGAGCCATGACCGTACGGAGTGAAGCTGAATGGTTTTAAGATACCGAACGGTTTTAAGATAACAGGGAGCTATGGTTCATTTCTTTAACTCATGGGACTCTGTGTGTACAAGAATATTATGTCATACATGACAAATAACCAGCAATGCTGTTTTAAATTTCTTTCACATCTCTATTTTTGCCCCTGTCTGGAACCAACTGCTTCAGCAATATCATCTGCTCCCTTCATTCTCCTCTCCTCCCCACCCTTCTAACCTTCTAGGGCAGAAAATGTTTGTTGGAAAAATTGCTGCCACAGTTGTATATTTTTTTTGAATACCTAAATATTCTGGGGAATTGTGTATTTAGAATCATTAGTTATGGGAGCTCCTCTGTTTGTGGTTCTATAGTTTAGGCTAGTTTGGCATTGAAAGAGATGTACTGTTGGAAACCAAACCTGCAACCACTGCTTTTGGCTGGCTTGACTACTTTTTCATACTTACACTAAAAAGAAATGGAAGTTTTTTCTGTGTGCTAAATTCTATTTGTAATATGTCAAACTCATTTCATCTTTATATTGGTGATTTCTGACTTTATGAAAGTATTCATGAGATCGTTGATCTAAAAAATTCCATGAGATTTGTGCAGCGGAAAATGGGCACTGTCAGTTTCAGAACGTAGCTAGAGAAGAGAAATACTAACTCAAATGCTTTTGAAGTAGAACACACTGTGGTATGTTTTTTGGCAATTTAAGACTTTGGGTCTTGGAAGACCAAGTACTAGAGCGTATATCTTTCCTTCTGCCTCTTACTTGAAGAAACCTGAAATTTGTTTTGTGAAAAAAACTATTTTGAACGTACACTTGTACTAAAGATTTCCATATCTTTAAAAGGGAGGAAGAAGAAGAAGAAGCAGAAGGGCAAGCCTGTGTTATTTGTGTTAGTACTGAGCCTGAGCTGGAAGGAGGATGAAAGCACACCTCCAGTTCTCTCGATTCAGAGAACGTGCAGCCAGCTCACTGGGTGGGCATCGGTGAAAGAAATGGCACAGGGTGCTTTTCCTGTGTTTGATTTTGTTTTGCCTAAGAAAAATTGCAGAGGTACTGATAATATCTTTGCATTCAATATACTGCCATACAAGATAATTTTATAAGACTCTTCCAAAAACAGTTTTATTAAGCTGATGTGATTTTTTGGTAAACAAAATATATACCCTGTGGTTTTCATTAACATATTTTCCTTTTATTTATAAGTGTGTTTATATTAATTATTCTCAGAAAAAAATAGAACCGGGGACAAATACAGAATCTGTAGTTAGTTTTAAGATAATTAAATTCTTTGAGGATGTTTTTTTTTAATTGGCTGTTGATCTGTACCTTTCTTCCTCCCACAGGTTTTGCCTCTCAATATATCTCTTAAAAATAATCTTTGTGCTTTATAGTGTCTGATTCAGTGCCTACTGGAACTTTTCCATGAATTCTGAAAAGCATTGGATCAAACCTCCACTGAGAGCTGCTAGTGCTGTAGGGGAGCATGGGCCAACTGTAGAAGATGATGAATATGGTTCTTACAAATCTAAATTGGATCCGAATACACACACACTGGAGAGAGAGAAAGCAGTGGCATACTTATGAAATTAAGATTGTGTTAACACAATTTTCATTAAGGCAGAAAAAAGGGGTTGTTTCAAGTATCAAACATAAAAACTAAACCTTTCAATTTCCGTTATGGAGTTGGTCAGAATTAGTACTTATTTATCTATTGAGAATACTTTTGGTTTATATACTTGGAATGTATAATACTGTTTTATAGCCATGCGTACATATCTCCTACATTTAATTTGAAATGAGTTTATGTTACTGGGGTCTGAAAACTGTAATGTGGTGACTGCTACAATTGTGACTAAATTCTTTACTATGTCTTTTATAATGAGAAATCTTAGAGTCTCTCTCTGATCAGTAATAAGAAGCATCTGATATAGGGTTAATCAGGATTCTATATAAAGTATGCTTCTGCTATTCCACACAAGATTTTGTCAGGTTGTATTTGTTTAAAAGTAGTAGCATCAAGCTCCATGGGAGCAATTACGCCACTATGGAATCACTTCTGTTTGCTCAGGTCTTGACCTTTTCTAAAGACAAACAAGAATTTGATATAAATCAAGATGAGTATCTTCTGGACTCTCTTATCCTTTACCCTTTCTTCTGAGTGTTGAAGATGACAAAGAATTATAGAAGGTTTTCTTTAGTAGTCTTTTGGTTTGTAGCATAGTGTAACCTGTAACTCATCAACCACAATATGGAAATTCCCACTCAGTAGAGAGCAGTAAAATAAAATGATATTAATTTAAAAGCTCTGATAAATCCAAGACAGACACTACCCTACCAGTTTTTACAAACATTATTTCTAATGGGTAAATGCAATTTAACTCTAAGTAGTACGTGGCAAAAATCCGACCTTTTAATAAGATTAATCTCTTGCTTTGTTATCTCTCCTCCTCTGCAAATGAAGAAAATCAGTAGGTTGAAAATTTCATATGCAAAGCCTCCACTTCCATCTGCACTTGTGGCACAACAACTGCATGTTTTTAAAAGCTAGCACAGAGCAAGCAGAGTGGGTTTTTCACACAGTTTGCCCATCTTTACAGTAGACTTTCAGAGAAAGGAACTTTTTATTTACTGGACATGCTGAAATGTTTACCTGCGGGACCTGAACTGGGTCACGTGTAAAATGAAAGCAAGAGTACTTGTCCCTAGTTTGCTCCCAAATAAACATTTTCATATATCAGACATCAGCAATTACTGGGTGATTTCCTGGAGATCAAGGTGTTTTACTCAGGGTTAAAGTACAAGAGTAACTGTTTAAAAACTGCTCTGGTATTAATTGCAAACAGTTTCGGTCAGACTCTTGATTAAGACTATCCTCCCACTGCCAGCCAACCAAAGGAAAAAAGAAATGAGGTAAATGGCTATAGAGAGATGTCAGCCAAATCAGAGATGTTTCTCCTCTTTTTATATGTGGCCAGACCACTGCATGTGTTTATCTTCACAGCTGGGAACAAATTCAGATGATGTAATTCGATTTGGTTTAACCTTTTGAAACTGATAGCAGCTCAGTTCTATTAATTTTGTTTCCTAACGTTTTTGTAAATTGCAGTGTATTTGTATTTGTTTGTACAGTCCAAACACACATACGCGGTAAAACTCATTAATGGTATATCTCAGATTTCACTATTTTATATAAAAGTTGTTCCCTCTTTTTTTTTTTTCTTTCCTTCCAAAAAAGCTGTGTGTGATTATGTAACCCCCCTAATATTTAAATGACTCAATTTCTTCAGTAATTCCTAGAGAAATTTTCCCTTGGTTGAATGCGGGAAATTTACGTGAATCTTCTATGAGTAGCAGTAGTCCTCTGGCGGGTGTCCCTAGGACGTGACCAAGATCACAGCATCACAAAATGGTGGGAAGGGACCTTGGGGTCCATTTGGTCCCAGCCATGCTCAAGCAGGGATACCCAGAGCAGGCTGCCCAGGACCATGTCCAGGCGGCTTTTGAAGGTCTCCGAAAAATGGCAGGGAGACTCCACCACTTTTCAAAGGCCTCCCAACTAAAAGATAGCATCGAGTTGTGGAAGAAAGACAGGACTGTCTGCAGGGGAAGCTTGACGTTTGAGGAGTTCACATAATGTGAAACCTTCTTGGGAGGAGGCTGTGCTGGAATGTTAGCAGATAAATGCCGTGTAATGGCAGGACATAGTCTCACAACCAGCTTGCTGAACTTCATTTTTGTGTAAGGGGATATTTGGAAATTTACCAGATAAAATATATTTCAGTGTGTTTAAATAGGAATCTAGAGCATGGGGACGTTTGTCTTTTTTATGAAAACTCTACTTCATACATATGTATATATACAGACATACATGTATATATTATATATGTGTGTATATACATGTTTGTTTGCTAATTAACACTGGAGTTTTGTTTGGAGAACAGGAGTTTTTGGAAGGCATAACCAGACTGTGCCCCTGTTTCACAGCCTCCTGAAGTGCTTCCTGGAGTTTCTTTTCTGGGATTCGCTCACCTGGTGTTTAATCTGGTTTTAACAAAGTTACTTCAGGCGGTGTTTCAGGCAAGTATAGCCAAGGTTTTCTAAATTGCTGGTTAAGTCAAACTAATAATATAAAGCTGCCTTGTAAAGCAGGACCTTTACCAGTGTGCTGCGTGTCAGTCATGGCAGTTGCTAAGGAAACAAAGCTGTCCTGAAAACAGTCGTGGACTTTGCTTTAATTTCACTAATGAGACTTTGCTGTGTCATAGTGAAAGACCAGATCCCTTTTGTTGAGACTCTGGCATGCGGTTTGTTAACTTAGATTGGTGTTAGCAGTAAGTTTAGTTATTGATTATTACACTGAGGTTGGGAAGCCAGTTGTGTTGTTTTTTTCTTTCTCCTGCTGAACTGTTTTATAGGGAAGTCAAGTAAAGGTCATTTACTATTGCTAGTTTATCTCCAAAGGGTTCTGATTTATGGAGAGCTTTGTTGGTAGTCTGTCTGCGCTGCATGAGTTTATTCAAATAGTTATTGCTTTAAGGATGTCTTTCCCTTTCTAATTACCTGTTGTAACTGAAATGTTAAGTAAACTTTTTGTCTTTTCCGGATATGTTGTAAAATTAGCCATCTGTGACGTAGTAGTACGTTATCTGAAAGCAAACAAGCACGGGTTGTATATGCAAAATGGAATTCTTTGGGTAAAGGAAAGAAGCGCAACTCACTAAGTGGCCTTTAATTCCAGGTATACTTTCTCATAGGACCTCAAAAAATTCTTCGTTGTTTCATGATCCTTTTCAAAACCTTGATTGGCAAATCCTCTACAACTACTTTTCTTTCAAAATATACATGGTCTCTTTAGAATGGTAAGAGAGAATAAAGTTTCTTTCCACATTTACTGTGTTGATGGTATAGTTGGAGGACTTTAAATACCTGATACTCACAATTCAGCGGTGTTCTTTAATACTTCGTTATTGAAAAAATCTTTATCAGACTGAACAGCTTTACATTAAGTATAGGAAATGAGGTACAGTTACAAAAGTGTAATCTGAAATATAAAAGGTCGTTAGAAAGAAAAGGTAAAATTAAAGAATCACTGTCCCAATAAAAGTTTTCTTAGCATGAGGTCTACTAATAAGGCTAATTATTAGTGGAAATCTTACTGTTTGTAACAAAATGTAACAGGACTGAGTGGTACAGCACAGATTGCATGCGTTTCCCTTGTTTACAAGGGACGGTGCATGGACTTTTTGTTCTCTAGCCTGAGTTTAAAAATGTTTTTGTAATAAAGACATGCAGTGATAGCTGTGTATCAAACATGAATCTTCGCGTCCTAGCTGGTAGTCTAAGAAGCACCTTCTATGCCTGACTTTATAGGCCGTTTCTGTATATATAACAAAAACATGTTTCTGGAAATGAAGAAATAGTGTGTGTTAATTGGAGCCTAGCTGTCCCTTGATGTCTCTGCTTGCCGTTAGGTCGGGATAAATTATGCCTGTTTAACAGCAAAAAGTTTTAAACTCTCCCAGTCTTAGTGAGAGCATCCGATGGCACATTCCCTGGCTGCAGTGCTTTGTAGGAATGAGCCTGACTAAGCTAAAACCGCTTGCGTTCTGGTTTGTGAATGGGTAGGTTTTGAGAGCTTTTTCGTAGGCTGCTGTTGACATAATCACATTACCATCAGTGTTGATCCATGTTTCACTTTCCTACTTCTGTCCCTAAATACACAAGTACTTAATTTCCATCTTTATGGGATACTTACACTCTTCTAGCCAGTCAGTTTAACATTTGGACTGAAACAAGCGTTCCCTTTCTTTCATAGCTGGTCTTTCAGGTTTTTCCTTACAGGAATCATAGTCTGAAGCTGTTCTAAAGCACAACTATGATATTGGGACCAAGTGATTACTAGATAATGGAGGATAGGAACTTCCAGATTTGTAGTGTTAAGAGAACTGTTACAATCTGTATGCTTGTGAGTTTTTGTTTTTGCCATTTTTTTTTTTCACCATAATGACTAATAACTGAAAAAAATCTATTGGTATTTCACAATATCCTGATAATTTAGTCACTGGCTAGGCATAAGGAAGAAAAACGGGAAACAAACCTTAGCATAACCATTTAGTTAAAAATTAACATTTTAAGTATCCTTATTAACAAGGTCAAAGGAAGTTTTAATTATATTCTTCAAAAATTATTTTGCAACTCAAATCTGTGCCCGTTTTTTATTCTCTGTTAGGTGGGTCCTAACACGATCAGCTTTGTGTTATAGACATTTGTGGAGGAATTTGGACCATTCATTGTTTTCTTGATGAGTTAAATGTCAGTTGTGCATGGCAATGTCTCCAGGAAAAATGATTCTTAATTCAATTTAGAAGCTGTGGTGCCCATTGTCCAACTTCTGGTTTTAAGGTTGCGTCGGAATGGGGGTGGGCAGGAGGGGAGCTTTTTTCTTCTGGCACAGCTATTTGTGTGGCTTTTGCTCAGGGCTACAATTTGAGTCCTGTTTATGCTGTGATGGTGAGCAACTCGGAGGTTGCGTGTGAACTGTAATTGATTCCTCCACTCCGCAGTCCTCTCGCAGGAGGAGCGCAGCCCCTGCCCTCTGCCAAGTTTTGCCCTCTCAGAATGTCTTCAGATGCTTGCTCTGTGAAACTGAAGGGAAAGGATTTAAAATGCTTTCTAAACCAAGGTAATAGCTTACTTACCCAGTTGTTGAGAGAGTTGCAGTAAAGTGAAGATTGCTGGCTTTTGGAATGGATAAATTTAATGTAAATAAGCTTATATGAAGAAATCTTTATTCCCCACAGGAAGACATTAAGCACTTTTTTTGTGCTCACAGAACAAGTTCGTTTGTGTGGAATTTATTTGAAATACAGGAGATTCTGGTGCTTGTTGCCCTGCCAGGATCTGCATATTTTTTTTTTCCTTTAACTTTGTAAAACTGTTTATATGAGAGAGATTTGCAAGCTTATGAGTTTGCTTTTACATGATGCCTTTAATTCTTAAGTATCTGGAATAACTATCGTATACTTATCTCTGCAGGTAAAGGTATTTGATCTGTATTGCCCTTACCCGCAGCTGCGGTATAAAGTCATGAGAGCTTAGACTAGTAGCCGTTCAGTTACTTGCCCGCTGTTGATTAAAATATCCCCGTCCCATCTACCGTATGTAGTAGGTATGTGTGTACTTTGTCTTGATTTAGTCCAACTGCAAGATGCGCGTTGTGTAAAAGAAACAGATGCACGTGTTACTTTGTTGTACAGGATGTGGTTCGGTTCTTGACTTCCAACTAAAATCTTTGTCTATTTTTCAAGCTGCAGAAAAATAAATAAGATGTGAATTCTTGGAAGCAGTTACTTTATCAAACTGATGAGTCAAAAAAAAAATTATGAAAAGAAGATACACAGGCTGCAGTGCTATAGCGACTGGCTCTGTCCCATTGTTCTGCTTCATAAAGCAATCTTCATTTTCACTTTGATAGCGCCAGTTGCTTTTCATTGAGGTTAGTATATAACTTGCATCATGGGCAATATTTCTGTTAAAGGAAAAATACATTTTTTCCAAGCTATTAGGCTAGTTAGGCCGTGTTCCTGCCCAGTATTTCAGAGAACCTATTAGCTGTTACCTCTCTGGTGGATCCTACAGATCCAATATTTGGCTTTTGGCAGACACAGAAGGGCTGACCTCCGGAATCAGACACTAATTTTTTAGCGTTGTTTCATATAGGTAGCTTTTGTGTAATACATCTAAGGTATAAATATAATGATTATGTGAAGGAAATAAATCAGATGTTGTATGGTTGATGTGGAGATAAGAAATGAGAATACTAGCAGTAGGGAGGCAGTTAGAAGTAGCCATGCTGTTCTCCCAAAGTCTTTATCTACTGTTTTTGATTAGAAGTTCAGTTTTTAAAACCTAGCAACTACTGAGCCCTGCCAGCTTTGCTCTCATAAGATGGTTTATTAGCAGCATCTCTGTAAACGTATCCATGATGACTAAGAAACCTATCCATGACGGACTAAGAACAACTCGGGTATATGTGATACTCTTTCTGAGTACTCTCTGGTTTACAACTGCTTTCATTCCAGGAGTATCCTGAGCCAGGTATGGTTTCTGTCTATCTCTGTCCTCCAAGACTTGTGCTGTCTCCCCTTGAGACCATGTAAGCTTTTAGCATCTGCTGTGTGCTTTGGCAAGAAATTTCTCTCTGGCCATCCATCCACTGCATGAAGAAACGCCTTTTTCTGTTTTAAACTTGGCTTCCATCAGCTTCAATCAGTGGTGCCCAGTTCTTATTTTGGAAGTGACAATGAACAGTTGATGCTTGTCCATGCTGCTCAAGATTGATCTTCTCTGCAAATTATCTTTTTTTTTGAAACTCGAGTCCTAATCTGCTGCGTCTTCTGGGGCAGAAGCTTTTTTTTCCCCCTTCAGTGATCCCTGTAGCCCTTCTGTGAGCCTCTTGCAGTTTTTCTTATTTTTAAGATGTTGTGCAGCACCCATCATTCTGAACCTTCCATCTTAAACAACAACAAAAAAAAGGTAATCTCATGTTCGTTTTATTCCGTCTGGTGTTTATTGTCCTTTGACTATGTATGTTTTTTTTCAGTTCTTTGCAGTCAGCAGATGAACTTCTATCTCTGGGAGACTTTGTGCTGCTGTTGGGCTTCTTTTTCCAGCACAGATCCTAGTGCATAGGCCCCTGTGGAAGTTGACCAGGCCTATCTGTGTTGTAAAAGCTACCGACTTCTACTTCCTGGTTCTTATTAGTATTAATTGCTCACATCGTATCAGGACCTATCCTTATTCTGTAGCTGCCTTTTTAACAAAAGAAACAAAAAAAACTTTACTGTTCCTAATCACATCTTCTAGTCATCAGTTTCTGAAACGTTATGCCTGCTATTATTGCTGTGTCTCTAGAAGTTTTCCTAATGAATTTTGAGATACAAACTCTTAACGTTGGTGCATTTGCTTTGAAATGGAAAGGTCTTTACTTCATTGCCATGTGTAGGATCTGCTCCAACAATAGTGTGGTGGTGTGAAAATGATATGTTGTTAATATAATTAAAAAACAAAAACAAAAAAAAAAACAACACCCTGAGAGATTCGTTTCCAGAATGAAGTATCTGTCTTTTAGCTGATACTGCACACATACGTGTAGGTTTTTAATTGAATGCATATGTTGTTGGAGAAGTAAGCAATACCAAGGTATTTGGAAGACAGGTAATTTCTTCACATGTGTCGTTCCAGTAATGCTAAAAGAATGTCAGTCTGAACTTTGCTTTGGAATTGACATTTCAAATTCTGCTTTTGAATTCAATTACAAAATAACTGCTGTCAATACTGTGAATTATTTTAGTTTATCGTCACTGGATACGTACTGCACAACACTGAAGAATAGTGACTACATGTCAAGACAGTTTTCTTACCAAAATAAGAGTATTTGGCACTAATTAAGATTGTCAACCAGTGGTAACTATCTTTTGATAGTTGAGTTTGTTGTTTCCATATGTGGTGATCAGTAATTGTATAATAAGGGGCAATCATCTGGGTCTTCTAAAACACCACCACCAAACAAACAAACAAAACCCTTGTGTGATTCAAGTTCAAGTGAGATGAAAACGTTCTTCTCCGAGCAGTGAAGGTTGATTGAATTGATATAGGAGGTTCAGGATTGTTAGGAATCTTAAGTAGACTGGAAGATGCAAAGAGCTGTGGATGTGCCATATGATCTAGATATGTTTGTGTTTTTTTTTCCTTCTCTAAGTTCACAAATGCAAATGTTTGTGTCTTAATTGCTACGTAGCCAATATAGTGTTTAATGAAGGTTGGTCATCTCTCCAACCTTATGCTCAGAGCAGAACGTGGCTAACGCTAGATCAGGCCAGGTGTGACTGTTCAGCCAAGTCTGGAGAACCTCCAAGGGTGGAGATCCCACAGCCCTTCTTCCTCCTGTTAATATGCTCCTTCACAAAAAGGCTCTATACAGCAGAGTAAAGCCTATAGCATAGATTCTGGTGGACAGCTCACACCTAATGACTACTAAAACGGGGTGTAGTTTCTCTTCAAACCAAGCAAATGAAGTGGCATGCTTTTGGGTAGGATTTTCTTATTGTCTCGTATGTAGAGTTCAATTATTTATACAGGGACTTGCCTTCCTGGAGTGCTTGAATGATGTATATTGGTTTTCTAGGTTATTGCTCAGTGTTGTGATTTGCATTTATGCAATTCCTTTAATTTGCTTGGAGCTCTGATAGGTTACTGAGTATGGAGCACAGTAATCCCATTTCAACTAGCACACGAGATGACTTCTTCAGTGATCGGAGCTGCGTGTTAAGTCATAATAGCAGGGAATTGTATTCAAAGTAGAAGAAATTGCTGCTTGCCTATGAAATCATCCTCCGTGTTTGTTCTCCTGGTGTTCTGTAATTATGGGTTTCTGGACTAGATAGAACAGATTAAAATATAAATCCACGGGGGAAGTATGTCCTTTATTTTCAATGTAGTTTGATTATGTATACATAGTTTAAAAAAAAAAAAAAGTCTTGCAAGTGTAACCTCACAGCTGAATACAAGGATAGATATGGGTTCAGCTACCATTGAGGTGGCCACAATCACACACAGAGATGGCCATTATGTTTGCCATAGTTTGTTGTCTGTTTTGGGAGCTACTTTGTAGTTCTTATTGCTACAGTTGGTCTTAATTTTTCCTGTGAGTCAGTAGTGGTACCGGTCATGCATGGTACGTGAGATGGGAGTAAAACTCATGGGAAGGCAGGGCATGATATGGTTAAATGTGTTCTATGTTCGCATCAAGTTTGAGGAGTGGAAAAAAAAAAACAAAACAGCTTTGTAGACTTTGAGAAAGTGTCTTGAGTTTCAGAGCTGTAGTGCTGGCATAGTTATTTGTGAAGTTACACCATGAGCCACACACAAAGCATTTTTTCTGGTATGGTATTTTTTTTCAACTGATTGGTTCTCTGCCCCAGTTCATGGCGAGGCTGCTTAGAGGAGGTGGTAGAGGTGGGCTGTGCATGAGAATAAACGAAGCCCCTTACAGCAGTGCTGCTGCTGCAGAGATGTGCGTGGAGTCACTCTGTCTGACACAGAAATCCAGTTTTACTTCACAGTGTAGTGACTTGTTTTAACTAATGTGTAGCTGATGGCTTTTAGTAATTTGATCCAATATTCAATATAACATAAACCAACTAGTTCTTAAACTTTTAAAATAATTGTATAGCACTAGTGACTTTTAACAGAATTGTAGTAAATGAGAGTGACAGTTTGTTGGTTTTTTTTGTGTGTTGTACTGTTCCTCCTCTTATGTCCTGTGCATTGTTTGTAATATCTTAAAACATTAGAATCAGTTTTGGAGCCAATAAAACAGTTCTGTTTTGCTCTTTGGAACATAGTAAACGTGTTTTTGATGTTTTGAGTAGTGTTTTTTTTTTTTTTTTTTTTGAATTACTATCAATACTATATATAATATAACATATTAACATTTCCTATGGAGAGATAGAGGGATGTTATATTACTCTATCTTTGGCAGCTTCAGACTGGCTTTGATGCATTTGTATTGTCTGCAATAAATATATCTGAGATTTCACAGGAGTCTGTTTTTACTGTATTGAAATGATATTTTTAACAACTGTATAATGGCTGTATTGAATTATAAAACTACACTTACAGGAGAAACTGTATAAATATTTAAAAAACAAGCTTTATTTAAATGTCTCCTTCTAATTCTTGACTCTAGTTTCTAAGCAATATTCTTCTGTTGCTAGTTGCAAACAAATTCACTGTGACTTTTAAACACAGTCATTACAAGAGTAAGCAAGCAATAGGCATAACATTTACAATTTGTCTTCCTTGAATCCGAGTTCTGTTATGAACCTCCAGAAAAGGGATCTTTTTGTGTTTTCCTGTTAAGCCTCTATGCACAGCCTGTGATGACGATGCTCAACAAAACCAGCTACTCTTAATCTAAAATTCAGGGAGCTGGCATAGTTAATATTTTTGAGAATTATAGTGAAAGAAAGCCTACCGAGTTTCACTTGTAACATTGCATTTTGAGATATTTGATTTTAAGAAAGAAACAACAGCAACAAAAACCTCCTTGTATATGAGTTCCTGTAGGTATGTTATCTGCACATCTTTCTGTTGTGGAATTTACATTTCCATGCTCCGTATGGAAGCACAGATTTCATTGAATGGAGGAATTTGAAACGTGGCCCAAGGCTTTCTATTTCTGTGTCTAACAGTAAATGTTGGTCGTTTACTAGTACTATGTCATACGTACATGGGTGGTGGTATGGATGAGTTGGTATAAAAAGACTTATTTTTTTAAATACAACTATGCATTAATGTATAGCTTAGTATGAACTTCAAAATAGCAAATAAAATAATGGGAAAAAGCAGTTCTTAAACAGCTGTATGGAGAAGGGAAACAACAAAAAACAGGTGTTTGTCCGGCTTGTAAACTGAAATTGGGAAAGTTTTATTGC
Source organism: Anas acuta (assembly GCF_963932015.1). Taxonomy (NCBI): domain Eukaryota; kingdom Metazoa; phylum Chordata; class Aves; order Anseriformes; family Anatidae; genus Anas; species Anas acuta. The sequence goes on from NC_088979.1 coordinate 14,594,567, forward strand.
AGACATCTGTGTAGAGTTAGCACCTTCCTGTTCCACAAAAACTGAACCAAGGTTCAGTAATTCCAGTCCATTCCAGTCCCACCAATATATATCATAGTTAATTGGGACAGGCAAGTTTTTTTTTAAATAATATGTATGTGTTTAATATCTATTTTTTATATATATATATATTTAAGTAAGCATATATATATATATAAAAAACAATACTTAGCTGTAATCTAGTATACATTCTGTAACTGATACTCGAATGTCCATGGTTGTTTTTAAACACTTCTAACAGTATTCATAACTTAGCTTTGCTGTGGTTATAAGCTTGATGTTTGAACTAAGTTTAACTGAAGTCAGCAAGGTGTGTGGGTATTTTATTTATATTTTTGTGTTTTATTTATTTTAAACAGCTACCTTGGTATTGAGCTATCAGTCAGTGTGATGTGTTATGCTAATGTAGCTAACATCTATTTTGAAACTCAATTTTCTTGCCTTTGTACAGAATCTTTTTTTTTTTTTTCCTTGTAATTTATCAGAATCAAAACATTACTGCTAAACTGGAAGACCTGAAATAGAGTCTTTTGTAAACAGCACTGGGAGGTAGATAGCTTGGATTTTTATCAGTCCGTATTTTATGTAAAATTATATCAGTATATTTAAGCCTGTGAATGCTGAACAGGATTTTGGTCTGTCCAGTGCTTTGATGGGATTTTAAATCTGGATGAAATAAATACACTAGTGTAACAACTATTAACAAGGGATCAGACTACTAATTTCAGTTTGTTAACACTACAGATTTTGTGCACCTTGTGTTCAAAATTATGATGGGAAAAGCATGACTTCTGAGTCACTTTTAATACTCCTGCAAAGCTATTTCCAGTAATAACTTAATCAAAGCATACTCTCAATAAAATGGAGGAAAATAAGCTCTTATAAAATAAGTGATTGAGATCTAAGGATTATTTTTCAATTGAAAAATAATCTAGTTGCCCTATTTTAAGTGGGATATTTCACACAGAAGCTAGTTTACTTATGCTGTACAACTCTTCAGTAGTAGTTCTGTTGCAACTATGGTCCAGCTAAAACCAGAGTTAGTCCTGCCAGTCCTCAGAATTCTTGTCAGGATGCACATGTAAGCAAAAATCTTAAATGTAGAAGTGTATATCGGTGGAACAATTAATAAACGTACCAAGTTTTAGTAAGAAAAGGGCAATACCATAACTCTGTTAAAAGTTGTGCAGGTACAGTTATTTGTTGATGAGCTTGCAAGTTCCCGAAGCACAGCTACCAGCAGAATTGCAGTGTGGAGCAAGGTCCAAACTCATAGTGCAGGTAACGTGGGGAGGGCTTTCAGGGAAACTGCAGCAGAAGGGAACTGAGAAATAATGCAGAACTGGCAGTTCCTCATTTCTTTCCCTTGTGTACGAAACAAAGTTGTTCCACAAAAGCAATAGAACAGGCAATGATTTAACTTAGTTGTAAGTAATAATGATGGTTTGAAATAATTGCATGCCTATACAGTATGATGGTGTGTTACTCTTCTCAGCAGCATAACTAGCATGCTACTATTTCCTGCAGTGGAGCTGGGCTTGATTTAGCAGCCTGAGGGATCAGCTTCTCTTATACGATGTTTTTTGCTCTGAAAATACAGGTGGTTTGTTCCCCATAGGCCGATCAAGCAGGATGATTTAAAAAAAATAACAAAAACAAAAAACACTGAGTATCTGACAAACAGGAGTTGATGTGGGGAAGCAAGAAAAGAAGGGATGTGTAGGTGTATGTCTGCTAGTATAGGAATTGGTCACGGTTTATTCTTGGAGGAATTGATGATAACAAAAAAAAATCTAGCCTGTACCATTGTCTGTCATCGGATATTCTAGATGTTTGTAAGTGTGAATACACATTGATATTTTACGAACTGTAAAAAGTTCAGTGCTTTTTTAGTCTCTTCTCTGTTCCTTGTGTAAATAGTTGCTGTAGTTGTGGTTAATCTCAAAAAACAGAATAAAAACTGAAGCTGTTCCTTGCTATACATGTACACAGCTCCTTCTTGATTTATGACTTGTTCTTCCAGTTGACCTGCTTGGTTTAACTGCTGTGCTGTGTAAAACTAAAGTAAACTTAGAATGTTTTAATTAACTTTTCTACTACATGATGATAGAGCAAATAGTTTCAGTGCGTGTGTTCATTACAGAAAGATGTATTCAACTCTGATGGGAGAATGAAAGGTTGACAGCAGATACATAAATGAGAAGGTAAACAATTTAATTTTATTCAGAAGTTGGAATTAAAAACCAAATTTGTTTTAAGAAATAAATGTCACTAAAATTCTCGATGTTCAATATAGAACTTCAGTGATTGACACACCCATGGAGTGAAAAGGTCTAACAGTGTTATATTTGTGTGTTGTGTAAATCCAGTTAAGGACTTATATATATCGTATATAGCGTGACATTTCTGTTCTTTCAAAGCAGTGTGATTACCAGATGTGATTTACAGGTTGTAGTTGTGATTCTGGATTTTTTTTTTTGTATTTGAGGTTATTCTGTGAGGTAGAGTTGTCTATCTTTAATAGTCTTTATGGGGTAACTTTTTATGCAGCTTAGCCAGTATGACCAAAATCTTTAATAAAAAAAAAAAAAGGAAGAGATCTTGGTTATGAGTTATATGTATTTTTATACCCTAGGTTGTGACTTATTTTTTTCATTTTATAAGCACTAGATGCACCATTGGTTATAATGTCACCCAGTAGACTATAAAAATTAATGGCTTTAATTTCCTTTTTAAATAATGCTCTGTATCAAGACACATACCTTTTGATTTTGCAGTTAACTGAAGCTAATGTACAGGTTGATTTTTATGTGACTGAGTACTTCCTTCTTCAGTGAGTGATTTGGTGTTAACATTATTAAAATCAATTACCAGAAGTCTGATACGTTAACACTTGTTACTCAATCTGCTTCTGTTTGGAGAATCCATTTTCATTCCAAGGTTATGTTTTACTTCATACCAAGAAACATATTAAGAACTGAGTAACCAAGTCAGGCTTTTCTTTAAAGAAAAAGGAAAGGGTCAAAAGGGTAATTTATTTAATCAATGCTTATACCATGCGGTTCAGAAGCCAGCAGTGGATTTCTGTTGATTTTGATAATTTGCTGATTCTTGTAAGGAAAGCCTGGAAACTTCAGATCTTTATTTTTGGTTTGTCTTTGACTGCTTATTTAGTCCATCAGTAGTTATTTACTGCACAAGTATTTCAAGGGTGCAGAAGAAACTGGCAGTTAAGATTGAAAAAGCTCAAAGTTGTGGTAGGTTTGATTCTAAAAATGTGTACACACAAACAACAGAATTGTGTGTGTGTGAGTGGTCTTACATCTGTTAGGCTGTTTAAGTAGACTAACTTAATTTTCTGTGGTATTGCAAGCCTTCGAACTTTTGCACTGACTGCTTTTGCAAATACACATTAACACAACTTGGAATTCAACCTGCTGTTTTTTTACTGATTCATCAGATTTTAGACCGTGCGAACAAGTCCAACCTGACCTTGAAATTTAAATGGTGCCCTTTTAGGCTGATGCACCTTCCAGCAAAAGGAAGATAATTTAATTTGGAAGCAGTAGAGATGGTTGTCACCTAGTCTGGCCTTCTCGATGTAGGCCATATACTGTCATTCATGAATTTCTCTGACGATATATAAATGTATTCTTGCCAAATCATGTCCTGTTTAAATGTTTGCTTTCACTGGAGTGATGCAAGAGCCATGCAGAAGAAATTGAGGATCATTTCCATATGAAATGGAGTTAGGATTCTGAAATGAGTTTCTCTTCTGAGAGACCATACAGAATACTGGATTTGTGTTATTGGTGGAACGCAAAAGTAATGGAAAAGAAATGGAAATAATGTGTAACGTTAACTCCTCTCTGAGAAAGGTGTAAACTCAGCATAGGTTTTAGTGCTTGAACACTTCGGAGAATTTAATCTACTAAAATGTAGACATCACTTTAATTTAAAAAAGCTTGAATATTCCAGTGTGAGATTTAAGATTTTAATTTTTTATCTAGAATATGATCAAAGAACGTGTGTCAGACAAAAATGGGTCCCTGCAGTCTGAAAAGGCGACAGCTTGCATATTGACTGTGTTTTTCAAAGTCAATGCAAGCTATCCAAACTAATTGTGAAGCCAATTTTAATTGGTATATAAGAATTGGTTTGAAACTTCCCACCTTCTTGTGGAGTTAATTAGACAGTCATGTTTTATTAAGTAATATTATTTAAAACAAAAATGAATTTGTTACTTCACAGCTGTTTGTGGTAGAGAGAAGTCAGTGGATTAAATTTGAGGCCTAGTTTTCTTGACGGGGATTTCATAACATTTCCCACACAGTACTTTACTTGTCTCAGACTTTGGATAAATATGTGTCTAGATTTCTGTGGCTTCAGTAATTGCCTGTTTGTTTGCTGAAGCTCTGGTTTGTGACTTCCTTTAGTGAGGCTATTCAAATTTGAGAGGTGGGTTGTAAGAATAAAAGTGCACTTGTGTACGTGTATAAAACGCGCTTAGTGGTCAGTAAATGGAACTGAAGATCAGCATCTCGTGTCACTTTGGCAATGGTTGTAATTCTGATTAAAAGACAATACACTAAAAGCATTTATCAACCATTTGAAAAGAAGACGCGCTGATTCTTGAAAGGGAAATAGAGACTGAAATTGAAAAGGAAATTTGGTTTTCTTGTGGTAGTGCCAGTCTGATAGGCACATAATGTTCCTTCCTTCTTGAGGGAGCAGAGCAAAGCAGTCATACAAAGACATGTTTTAACAGCATCTTGGTAGACACAACCACGTGTTAACTCTGAGTTTAACCATGTTTTGAAGAGTTCTGGGAAGTAAGGCTTCAACATTATCTATGAGGCTGAATGATGAGAATTTTTGAATAAATGGTGTGGGGAAATACATGCTACATACTGAAATTATTATAAAACTTATTACTGCCTGAGGGTACACTTCACAACAAAAGCATTAATTAAAAGCAGTATTGCCCTGGCAAGACGTGGAGAACAAGATCTGTTCTTGTAACAGAAGCATAATTGCAGTCTTGTCAAAATATCATTAGACCCTGTGGCAACTGAAAGAACATCTTCCCAACATGGCTTGGCTTTTTGGAGTCCATTTTTTATACTTTAATTTAATAGTTTTCTATTTACAACTTCTTTAATTTTTGCAGTTGAGTTGAATAAGGGTATTTTAGTGAAGATCAGGAAAAAGCGAAACAAATGGAACCAGATACTCTTCAGCATGTTATTAAAGGGAGTAATGTGTTTTTGCAAAGCTGTTTTATCCTCCTACGGTATAAATCTGATGGAAGCTTGATGTGGAAAATTAGAGGGGAGAGAGGCAGTGGAAGAAAGACACAGTGGTTGTTAATTTAACCCTCTGTTGTTGTAGAAGGTTGTTTTCAACTTGAGTTGATTAAGCACGAGAGCTGGCAGACTATCTGACACAGGTTTTATCAGCAGTGTTTTAGATGCAGTGTGCTCAACCATATCGGTCATGAATCCAACAACTGTTGTATATACTTGAATGCATCGTTTTGAAGGCAGTCTCTACAGTAAGACATTGCTTTGGAAAAGGGAAAGTGTTTTGTTGTTGAGTACTATCTTGTTGGGATACTGATGACAAAAAAACAAGTTCAAAGAGTCTTCATTATATTAAATGTAATAATATTAAAAGTAAACTCATTAAATGACCATCCTGTACAGAAAGATTAGGTACATAAGCATATGGATGTCTTTAATGCTTGGCTTGACTTTTTGTGTTCCTGTTTTTGGTGGCTGTTGGGTTTATTTTGTTCTGTGGTTTATAGGTACTTTTAGACCAATCACCTGGTCTAAAAGCTATCAGTTGATCAACTAATCACAGTTGTTTTATGGCATTGTGACGCCTTCAGTTCTGTTAGTTTCAGAAAGCATAGTGTAAATGTTTTTGGTATGTTCCCTGTCTCTTCTCTCCCCCAAACCAATCAACAGCTTTTGGGATTTAATAGTGTTGATCTCTGAGCTGTTTCTTTTCATCAGTTTTGGGGAAGGTAGGAGAAATATTAAACAAAATTGTTTGGTGGCTCCTAGGTTAGTGAACTTCATATTTCTAAAGCTGCTAATAGAAAAGCTTGAGTCGGTTTGCCTTTTTAAACAAATAGTAATTGAACCACTTCAATTCCTAAAATTCACCAGTTATTTTGATAGTTGGCATAGAAATGCTGAAAAACTCAAGTTCTATTTCACTTCATGACTTGTTTGCTGTGTAAATCCTTGTCTTATTTTCTGATCTCCCATTTTTTCTACACATGCCTTTTCTTGGAAGTATTTTTCATCAATATGAATAAAAAGTAATCTGGAGCATCCAATGAATGTTTGTTTAAATTAGTTCTTAATTGACAGTTTCTCAGACTTTAACCAGATTTCTTTCTTGTCCAAACATTGCTCTTTGGCAGTTGTAGCATTTGCTACAATGCAAGAACTGCTGCTCATGTGGTGTGTATTGGTGACGTGAGTCTGGTTTCCGGCTTTCCTGCTAGCTTAGTCCCTTCAGTCTTGGATTTCTGAAATACAAACCTAAAAAACCTGTTGACTCTCAGGTTCTTTAAAAATGCTTGGACTTTCTGGTGAGTCAGTTTTCATATGAATATGTGCATTTTAATAGTTTCTGAAATGCACAGTTTCTATGTATTTTCAAGTTTTCTGGTTTGGGAAATGCTAAGAAAATAAAAATGGATAAAAGCATTTGTGGTTTAGAAACTGTAGCCTGTAGGAAAAGATTAGTCTTGACAATAGAGCATTGTCTATTGAGTCAATTAAGCATGTAGGTTTAGCTAGCTTGGGAACAAGTTCCAGCATGTGACGTTGTAAATAGCATTCTCACATAACAAATGTAGGCTTGGTAAGTGGGCCATAATTTCCCCTGCCACTTCATCGGGTTTTTTGAGTCAACTGTACTGATGCTGTTAGAGTCTTTCTGATGACTGTCTTAGGTTGCTGCTACTACATGCTCAGGGAGTGTTGGATCAAGATAAGGCTAAGTTGGTCGAAGTGTTGTCTTGCTGATGTTTTTCTGCTTATCCATACGCAGAAATGGGAATGTGGGATGCAGGTACTCAAAATGCTGATTCTTCTACCTGTCCCACTTGTTCACTTGAATACATTTTAAACACCTAGTCACTTTATCAGGCAAGACATATGAACAACTAGAAGAACTTACCCCATCCCTGAAGGTGTTCAAGGTCAGGCTGGATGGGGCCTTGGCCGACCTGATCTAGTGGGTGGCATCTCTGCCTGTGGTGGGGGGATGGAGTTAGATGATCTTTAAGGTCCCTTCCAACCCAAGCGATTCTATGATTATATGAACTGAATATCTCTATAGATTGTCAGGGCAGCTGAATTTCACCTCAATCACCTTCTCATTTCCCTTTCTCAAAGTAAGGATTGAAAATGATGAAAAAGGGCTCAAAGGTAGAGATATGGTCAGGGACACCGCTCACCAATTGTTATCAAAGGCAAAAAAAAAAAAAAAGTGAGATTAATGTAATTTATAGCCTGTCTCTAGCGGACCAGTGAGAGCTAAAAGCAAACTAGAAACACCTTCCCTCCTATCCACCCTGTTCTACCTCATCCCCCTGAGCAGTGCAGGGCAATGGGGGCTGCGGTCAGCCTGCGGGGGCTGCCCACAGGCTGCAGCTCTTCAGGAACTGATCCCACACGGCTCCGTCCCACGGGGTCCATCCCCCAGGAGCAAACTGCTCCAGCACGGGTCCCCCACGGGTGGGGGCAGCTCCCCCCAGACCCCCTGCTCCTGCGTGGGCTCCTCTCCACGGGCTGCAGCTCCGGCCCGGGGCCTGCTCCTGCGGGGGCTCTCCATGGGCCGCAGCCTCCTCCAGGCCACATCCACCTGCTCCAGCGGGGGCTCCTCCACCCATGGGGGGGCTGCAGCGTGGAGATCTGCTCCATGTGGGACCCATGGGCTGCAGGGGGACAGCCTGCTCCACCAGGGGCCTCACCACAGGCTACAGGGGAACTTGTGCTGCCTGGAGCACCTTGTGCCCTCCTGCTGCACTCCCCTTGGGGACTGCAGGGCTGCTTCTGGGCTCTGCTCACAGAGGCCACCCTATAGCCCCTTGCCACCAAAACCTTTCCATGTAAGCTCCATACAATTGGTGATACAAAAATCATGGCAAACTAAAGGACTCCTTCTCCGCATAAAGCAGGCAGTGGGAGGAAAACCTTGTTTCTGTAGCTTTTACCTTTCACATCAGGCCTGTCTTCATTGTTGGTTATATTTTTTTTGTCATTTGGATTTGGCTTTGTACTAAAACAACCTTTTTTCCTCTTTTCACTCCTTCTAATACTGTTGTATTTGATGGGGAATTATTAGAGGTGGATCTTAAGCATGATCATCAGGTCAGCATTCTCATTCTATTTATGAGAATAGAAAGGCAGCAAATATTTAAGTAGTTTTGCGAGACTGCTACTTTCAGGTAGGTTTTGTGATGTGCCTCATGGATTGACCTGTTGCAGACATGGAACTATGTAATCTCTAGCAGAATAATACTCTGCTGTGTTAAATGCTGCCATTTTTGGATTGTGATCTGCCTACACCTCTAGAAGTCTCAGCTTTTGGTGAAATGTAACAAATATGATTGCTGTTAAAGATAAAAGCATGATACAAAGATTCTCTGGCATGTCTGTTTTTAGCAACAAACATGTAGGAGCAGTGTGGTCAAGCTGCCTAACTAGAAAAAAAAGTTAACTGCATTTTGGCTACTTTAGGGGATATTACATTCCAGGTTCTGAAATGGTGTACGTTTCTTAAGGATGACATTCACCACTTGGACAGTAAGCCAGTGGTCTCCAAAGTGGATGGCATGTTTTCAACTCCTGTTGAGGTGTGGGAAGAAAGTTTTTTTGGTACTATAAATAAGTCAAAATATATATATATATAGCTTTAATCTTCTCTTTTTTTTTTTTTTTTTTAATTTCTGGTTTTGTATATGTTTTGTACTCTGTATAATAAATCCATGCGGTCATACATCTATATAACTTACAAATATGCAATATGTATATAACTTACAAATATGCATATACTGGGGATGTGTGCTCCGAGCTTTTATTGATGGGGTGCATGATCAAAAAAGTTTGGAGACCACTGGTCTAGAATTTTCGTGTGTTGGGTTCTTTGTCCTGCTTTCTTACTATTGGCAAATCTCTCATATTCTCATATAGCGTTATTTTAAAACATTAGGAGCAAAGTACTTCGCAGTTTTGTTTTTAGTTGGTTGGATTAACCTGTGCTGGTATATGTAAGGTTGTATGGAGTGAACAATAAGCCTATGGAAAGATGACTTTGATTCAGTTGTGCTGGTGTAGAAAAATTGTAGTAGTTTCATTTTTAAATGACGTCAGAATTTATGTTTCCAATAAATGCTGGCCATGTTTAAACAAAATAATGTTACGTTTACTGATGTTTATAGGCTGACTTAAAAAAAAAAAAAAAGTCATTGAGTTAAAGTAAGAAGAAGGAGAAGATCAGATGTGGTATTTGGCAGGTTGAGACATCCTTGTTCCTGAAATAGAAATAGTGAAACTAATTGATTTTACTGTATCCTTGCTTCTGTTCTTCTTTGTCTGTTCTTAATAGTCTGTGTGATCAATTTACATAAACTTGTTAATTTAGAAAGCATGAACTTATTGAGCTGTTGATTACATAGTAAGTCATAAAACTGAAAGAAACTGAAGCACCTAATGAAATGTTTTAGCTTTTTGCCATACTCAAAACTCTTTTCAGTTCAGATTTTGAGAAAGATAGATGTTCAAGCTCTTTTTAGTAATCTTGTTCTAATTTTAATTTGCTCAGAGAAGGACAGTAATTCTGGACATCTTTCCTCTGTACAGTTTCAGGATTGATATAGGTCACATGGTACTACATCCACATGATGGATTTTTGCGTAACTGGAGTCTTGTGTCAGGGAAATACTCAGCATTTTCTTAAAAATATCTTTTTGAAGGGGGTTGCTTTCAGAAGTTGTCTGGGAAGTTCTGCCTGCATTACATACAGCGGAAAGAAGGGGCTGGTTGCAGTGTGCCCGGTCCTTGGCCCAGTTGTGTCATCGTTAAAGAATTACTGCAATCTGAACCTTTAACATAAAAACTTAGGAAAACATAGTCCAAAGCTTTAGCCTCCTCCCATGCTTTAGATTTGAGTAGGGTCTTGGTCTTGCTGCTGATAGAGATTTTTTTTTGTTCATTTATTAGTTTCTAAAGTTGTTTTTGATACTCTGGGATATTTTAAGTATTTTCAGATTTTTTTCAAGTCCTGTATCTGTAATACAGGACTTGCAATAAAGCAATGCTGCTTCACCTCTTCTGGTTGCTGAATAAAACTCCATAGACAGGAGTGGGTTAATGGAGGAGGGTTAACAAAGTCATGCATCTCAGGCCTCTCAGAAAATGAAATTTCATCAGCAAAGCCCCTTAGCGTGGATTCAGGAGGTGATGGCAAAAAGAAAGTTTCTGCCAAAACACTTGTGTCATCTGGGTTGCAGGCAGGGCAGGAGAAGTGCCTTCGCTGGGTGAAGGACACGCCAGGGGAGACCTGTGCCCACTTGGCAACATCAGCCAGAAGGTAAGAGGTCATCTCCCCAGCTGAGGTGGTCAGAGGTGAGGGTGGTGAGGCCCTGGGACAGGTTGCCCAGAGAAGCTGTGGATGCCCCCATCCCTGGAGGTGTTCAAGGCCAGGCTAGTTCGGCCTTGATCAGCCTGATCTAGTGGGAGGTGTCTCTGCCTATGGCAGGGGGTTGAATTAGATGGTCTTTAAAAGGTCCCTTCCAACCCAACCCATTTTGTGATTCTATGAAAGGTGCGCTTGTGCCCACTGGCCAGATAATGGATGTCCAGCTTTTGCCACTCTGACTGATGCTTTCTTCTCTCAGGTTTCATTGTCACAGCACACAGGGAGGATGAACAGTCTGATGGAGCTGTAAATAAGTATTTTTGGTGATTATGCCTTGTGCTGGCCGTGTGCGTGGCCTTTGTGTGGGAGCTCAAGCGATCTTTGTGGGGTCAGTAGGTGCTCACAGTCCAGGCCCTTGTACCCTCCCCAAATAGGCTTGGGAAGTGCAAGGCTTGGTCATAAAAGCTGTCCTACAAATGAGGAAAAGAGAAATGTGGCGTTGTGTGCACATGTACCTTTTGTTGTGCTATTAATACCTTTTGCTTTTTGTTACGGTATGGCCGTCGTGAGGATTTCTCCTGCTCTCCTGATGCTTCTGCATTTCAGTGTGGGCTTGGTGAAGCAGTCCAGAGACCCTCTGAGGTGTCTGTACAGAATCCCACTTCTATGCTTTTTTCTTTTTTTTATTCCTTCCTTAACAATGCAATTTTACTGGTTTTGGCTTAATTCCTTGAGGATGTTCTAGTTGTCAGCCGCCTACTGCTGTCTTCCAATACAGGGGCTGTTTTCCATGTTTCAGGATGGCTGTGGAAGCACAAGAAGCCTGTTGATTCCTCCTCGGATGAGAGGGCTGTAGCGTAGGGCCTCTCTTACTGCATGTTGGTAAATCTTGCGAGTACTGAAACAGTGAGGCTGCACAACTTGACTACTGCTGGAAGTACTTTGACTCCTGGTAACATAATGAACTCAAAACAGCTGCAGAGGTGCATTCAGCATCAAACACACGGGCTGACTTTTAATTAGCTACACCTGTCCAAACATGGGTGATGGCACTGGAGGCAGAACTTGACACCTACAGTTATGCAGAGAGGAGGGAGCCTGGCTTAGCTTCCAGGGTGGTAAGAAAGCTTTTTGAACAATGCTGGGAGTCAGTTTCAGTTCTGAAGTGATACAGAATGGTAGCACCAAATACGAAATCTCAAAATCTCCCTTTTCAAAATAGAAAATCTGTGGTATTTTCATCTGCTTACACTAGCGTTGAATCTGCTTCTTTGAAGTAGATGCTTCAGAGAGGCTAGGTCTTTCATTGTCTGTACTACTAGTTAGGTTTTTGATGCTTAAGAGAAAAACTAAATAGTTGTGGTTGCCTCTGGATTGGTAGATTTGACTTTATAGAAAGCATTGAGTGTATTTAATCAACCATCTGAAATGTACCGAGTGTTTTGCTGGGTATTCCAAGATACCTTCCTTACTTGACTTTAGGACCTAGAAGTGGTTGGGGTCCGGTGCCTGTAAATAAACATTTATTATTCTGCAAAGTTTTAGAAACGACTCCTGCGTGATGCCGCTCCTGAGCGGGAAGGTGCTACAAATGCAGGCTGTGATTAGCTGGCTTCGTTTCAAGCTTCATTAAGAGGGTGTGACCTGTGGGTTCCAGTTGATTAAATCCAGAGATGGGGCAAGTAAACATCTTAAGAAACAACCATTTTCCAGACCAAGGCAGACCAGTATGCAATTGTTCATATTCTTAGAAAAAGCACACTCATTGACATATTTTCTTTAGAATTTTGGATGAGAAGGGAGGGTCAAGAAAATGAGCGTATAGCGAAGTTTTTCTTTGAGTATTCCAGGAAGAAATCAAACATTTTAGAGTGCTGGATTTTCAGGCTGCTGAAAAAAGTAGAACTTCAGAGTGTTTTTGACTGTCTCCATAGAAATTCCTTCCTCCCCCACCATGTTCTTTCATATTTAGTTTCCATAACCAGCGCACTATTGTGAAGGAGGGGAAATGCAGGGTAACTGCAGGGAAGCCAGCCAATCACTCCGGCATCAGAGCAGACTCCAGGGCTTGTGGAGCTAACCTTTCTGACCTTCACAAGGGGCCTCTCTGAGGAGAGCCATTTTTCCTGCCTTGTAATGGTAAAGAAAAAACTTGGCAACTGCTTTGATCAGCAAAGCAAAAACAAGGAGAGCAAGGAGCAAATGGGCAGCTTTGTGCACAAAACTGCTAAGTCAGTGCTTGGCTTTCTCTGCTCGGGAGCAGTGTTACCACCTTAAACAGAACACATGCACATTTCTGTAGGGTCTGGGGAGGGCTGTTGTACAGTTTTAGAAAATCCTTCTGCTCAAATAAGGGAAAATTGTGGTCATTACCAGTTGCAGTGGGGTGAAAGTGTTTCATCTACTAGTTGGGCAATGTGAGAGTGAGGGAGCTTTTCCTTTCTCATTTTTTTGGGCAGGATTTTCAAAAGAAGGCCTTGCACAATACTTTTAAAAAATAATTCTGGTACTGAGGGGCAGACGTTTCTTGTATGCAGCTGGCATATATTTTTACTGTGCTATTTATTGCTTTCCAACTTTTGATGGTGTTTTTCTCAGTTGATGCCTACAATGCATTTCAGATGCCTAGTGGAAGAAACAGTGGTTTTACTTTACAAGTATGTAAGGTTTTGTTTTAACTTGTACTGATTTAAAAAAATCAGTTCTTATATTGCTAATATTTTATATTAGCTTTTAGCTTCACTTCTTCCTTGTGTTCTCTTTTACTGTTCTTCAGCTGCAGATCTCTAAATGCAGCTGTATCCTTCTGACACAGTTCCTAGTCTCTCTGGTAAGTGGTGTTCCTGCTGTGTGATAGTTTTCTGCTCAGCACATGGCGTTAGTTCTTCCACCTGAACTTAAGTGCTCTGTATCCTTCCTCTGCCTGTGAGTAGCACAGGGTTGTTGTTGTTTTTATTCAGCACTTCCTTCCATTTCAGTGAGAGTCTGCCTCACAATTCAGTTTGCCAGACAATTTCTGTCCAGTGAACTCAGGCTTTGTTCAGTCTCTGCAAGAATTCTTCCTGTGGTTTGTAAATTTTGCAAATTTCCACCTCCTTCCTTTGCTACCTCAGTTTCTCTTCATGCCACTTGGCTCCTTAGCAGATTTTGATATTCCAGATTGCCAGATTCCTGTGCAAGTCATGTTTCCTCTTTTAGACTTCAACCATTCACTTTCTTTTGATGTTTCATCCTTTCCTCAGCCACTCCCTAGTTAATCACCCCTAGTACCGTGCTGAGGTGGTTGACAGTGATTTTTCTTCTTTCCTACTTGTCTGAAAACAAGCAATCAGCTCCACAGCTCTGAGGCCAGGTAAGCTGCTTGCAGGTCTGTGTTGTTCTGGAGCAGTGCCCTTTGATTTTATGGAAGTGGAGAAATTTAAATGAGTTTTACCATCTAACAAAATAGCTACAGGTTTTCAGTAATTAAACAGTTTTAGATCCTCGCATAGTTCTGGACAGGATGCAAGCTCTTTTTCCACTAAGATAATTTATTTCTGTGCAAACTCTTTTTCAGCACCTTTCACCTGCAGGGCATCTGTTCCTCCAACACCTGCAGTGGTGCTCAGATAAGATACTTGGTATCTGATGAAGATACACAGGAAATGGGCTTGCTTGAAATCCCTCCTCACCAATCCGTTTCCAAGTGAGACAAGGCTGAGCGGCTCCACCAGCAGGTTTAGTTCTCTTGCCCATGGTGCACGGTCTTACTGCGGGTACTGTATTTAGGGGGGCAGACCCAACATCTGCCTGCTGCCTCCCCCTTTGATTTTATTGACAAAAATCAGTGCAGAGCTGTTCCTGGCCAGTTCAGCATGCAGGAGGAGCGTGCCCGCAGCCCTCCCCTGCTCCTGGCTGATGTGGAGGCGATACTGGCAGCACCAGCTTCCAGCCGGCTCTGGGCGTGCTCCAGCACAGAGCGCGGCGGTGTTTGGCTGTTGGGATGGTGCCTGCCATCCAAGCAGCTGTTCCCTGTGCTAGAAGGTACGTGGGTTACCAGACAGACTGCTGGATTAAAGGGCTACAGCAATCAAGGCTTGTTTAGGTAGTGGAGTAAGACCGAAATACTGAAGAGCTCAGAAAGCAGTGAAGTCAGAGATGAGGAGGAAGGGAGCACAGAGAAATGGGGACTGAAATAAAGCCACTCAACTCCATGGCCTTGCTCACTTTCCTACAGTTTCACATTGGATGTGTTTTTTTTTCCTGTGGCCTATTCTTTGCCTTTTGTTATGCTGTTGCATTTTTCTTCATCAACACAAAATAAGAAAGAAGGTTTCTTGTAGAGTAGAACATGGTATCAGATCTGTAACAGTCCCTTTCTCATTAGAACATAAATATTTTGTAACAATTTCCTGAACAGATTTCTGAAAATATGTATAAAATATAATAAGCTCTGAGAGAATAACTAGAAGTTTTAATGTGCAAGCTTTTAGAACTAACAAAATGTATTTTTTTATGTATAGTTTACTTTTAAAAGGTCTTGAGATAAAACTTGATGTTATGACCTGTGTAGTGATTCAAAATGATTGCAGGATAAATTTTAAAGATAACACTAACTGGTGCATGTTTGCCACTGAGCTCTGAGAGCATGATAAATTCTGGAAGGAAGTTGCTGGGTAAGTAGTGACCCACAGCTCAGAAGGCATTTGCCAAGTGCTTGTTTACTTTCTTGGCCTTTCAGTGTAAAACTAAGAAACTGGGAGCTGAAGAGAGCAGGGTGGTTTGTTTCCTTCTTCCATGGCTGTGATTAGAAACTGGATGTGAGAAAATGACATCTGTTTTTAAAAACTTGCGGTAAGTGATGACTAGCAGCAGTTGATTCAGATCACTAAAACAGATCAGGCATTTTGTGAGGAAAATGAAAATTACTGGAGTGGGGCAGGCTGAGGGGATTGCAGATGACTTGTAAGGAATATTACTGAAAAAGATAGTGGGGTTTGTTCTCTTGATATATCCTCCTTTTTGCCTGTAAGGACTGATTTATACCTCCTGATCTGGAGATTACGATATAGATGATAATCTAGATCACTGACTTTAAAGGGCAGTAGTGGAGACACCGGTTTGCTGTGACAATGGGTTCCTGTGATGGAGCAGTGCTATCACTGCAGTCATTTGCAGTTCACGCTGCTTGTCCTGGCAGGTGTGTCAGTAACCTATAACCTATGTAGAGGCTTGCCCATGAGAAGTTGATGTGGAATTGGAGTGAAGGTTGTTCAGGATTATTCCATTAACTGTGATCAGGATTATTCCATTAACTGTGATCTCATCACTGCTTAAAATTCAGAAAAGTTGGATTCTATTGCTCAGTTCCTGAAATCACTGGTAGGACAGCACACATTGGCACTTCTGAGATCCCTGTCAGTGTAGCTCCAAACACAGGTTATAAAACAAATACATTATTCCCCAGAATCTTACGTTCTAGTTACAGAACAAGTCAAATCCAAGCAAATAGGCAAGGCAGAACTTCAGCATACGAGATTGTTGCAGTTACATCTTTGCTTTATGTGAGGGACTTAAAAATACAGAACTGTGGCCACCTGGTTGGTAAGCCCAGATCAAAAGTAGCCCTGAAAAGTGAGGACACTTTAGGCTACAGAAAGTCAATCTTTTAGTAGAGATTAAAGGCTCTCAGTTTGTCCAAGAATTCGGAGTGGAGCCCTGGAAGAAGGGTCCTGCACTGACAAGCGAATTTCTGAAGCAGTTGGTGAATTTTGCAGGCAAAGAAAGGAAAAGCTGGAAGCTGATAATGTTGGCTTTTGGAACTGAAAGGGAGTGGAGGAAAGGGATGGGTCACAGGGAAGTGCTGACTAATGGTCAGCAAACACTCAAAGGGAGTTCTTGTGTTTAAAAGCTGGCCTCACTTCCTAAAAGGAAAATAAAACCCAAACTGTTCAAGCATGAAATTTGGCCTGTGGAAGTCTGAGCTGGACTGCTAGAAGCTGGGGAGAGGCTACGCTGGAAGGAGGGCTTGATTAGGATAACGCTTTTAGCCATTAAACTTCTGGTGTGACCTGGGTTCTTGTCTCTCTTTTTGGGTAGGGTCTATTTTATTAGAGAAACCTCATCTTTATCGGTGTTACTATCTTTATTATACTGGAGAAGTCTGTAACTAGTAAGCCGGAGTTTAAATGGTAAACATACATTTTTTTAATAAGTAAATTAAAAAACAAACAAACAAAAAACAGATATTACATTTTTCCCCCTTATTCCTATGCCTCCCCTCCCGCCCTCTGTAATGGCTGAACGCTGATTGTGGTAAGTGGTGGATGAAGACTGAAGGAATTCCAAACCTGGAATTAATTGATACTAAGTTAAGGTGATAATATTCATTAATTAGGATTTATTTGTTACTTCAACTCTACTGGAAATCCCATGCTGAAATTTAGTGAAAGTTGGAGATCCAGTATATTTGCTTAGTGGTCTGTTTTGTGCCTAAGGATAGGGTTGAACCGTTCCTAAATAAGTACTTCACTGTACGTATTGATAAGACACGTTAGTTACTGTTCCTGGTAAAGATAAAAATGTTACATATCCCTTGTACTTTAAGAATCATTAGTAATTTAACTGATGTGATTTTAACTAAACTGCACATCACAATTTATAATTTTTATTTTTCATTCCCTGTACACCAAAAGATATGCAGAAAGCAAGTCAAATTACTGCAAATCAAATGTATAAGAGCTGAGGTATTGGTATCACAATGTTGATTTCATGGAATAAAGTAAAACTTAAGAACTCTTTAAAAGACTGTTCTTAGAAGTTGCATGGGTCTTTACTTTTTGCTTCTAGAGAGAAAGTAGGGTTTGTTTTGCTGTTGGTGATTTCACTGTCTTAAGTTTCTCTGTTGCTTCCACATGTCTAATAATATAAAGATTTCTATTGCTGTTTCAAATGGAAATTTTCCATTTGATGTTTTTTGAATGTTTGCAATGAAATTTGAGTTCAAAATCAGTTTTACCTTGCATTATTGATTTAACACCATGGGCTTCTAAAATACTTCTTTAGCTGATGCTCTTTGAACTCTGTGGTGGAAGGACTGTAGATCCTGGAACTTGAAAGTCCTCAGATTTAAAACCATTTTTAGCTCAGTATTAAAATAAATGTAGTAGTTCTAATATTTATGTATACAGTATACTTAGTTATTTTAGCTATCATTTTAAACTGTTTACGCTAAGTTGTGTAATTTCTTCCTACACTTTTGCTCTGTATCATCTTTTCCGGCTCAGGTTAAATGGGTAAATAAAAACAACTTCTCAGAGCACAGCCTTTAGACAATATGTCATATCTGGGTGCAGAGAAATCTGTTGCTTCTGGTGCTTTGCAACTTGGGAAATCAGTTTGCAGGGGGGTTGAAGCATGGTGATGGAAAGGGAATAATCTGCTGGTGAAAAATACAAAGTACTGTATTGCCTACAGCTGGCTGAGCAGATAGCTCACAGGTACCAGCTCAGGCAGCATCATGCCTGGAAGATTTTCTTCTTTGTTTTACGTGGCAATCTTTAAAGTCTTCAGGGACGTGAATAATTGCCTCCAACCTCAGTGGCACGTAGTGTCTGAACTGGAAGTGGAACAAGCTCTGCCTGAGACGTGATCGTAAGGAGGAGTCAGAAAGGGAAGGAAAAATCCAGTAACACAGGAAGTGGAAGTGGAAAGGGGGGGTGAAAGAATACTGAATAAGAAGGAAAAACTAAACATTAACAGCGTGAGATGGGTACAGTAGCCAAAACACTGAATTATGGAGAAAGGAAATAAAGGAGTTGTGGTGTGGGGGTTGTTTTTTATTTATTTATTTTTTTAGTCTCAAATGAGGAAAAGTAACCTATAAGGCTGTCTATATGACTAAAGCTGGGAACATCTAAACAGGTGATTGACTTAAGGTGTGAAGTGCTTGTTCTGAAGCATGTATTTAAAAGTAGTTGATGATATTAATTTGGCAAGAAAAACAGTTCCATTTGTTTTTTCAGCAAAATGCTGTGCATTTGTTTCCAGTAGGCCCTACCTAATGGTTTTGTAGCCAGCCCATCCTGTCAGGGCCATCTGGGAGCGATCATTGTCTGAACACTCAAGCAACCAGTCTGAACTGCCCTCTGAGACTTCCTACTTAGAGCAATAAGGAAACAAGCTAAAGAATCTTTTTATCTTCATATTTTGTTTTCCTTGGTGGTGGCTAGCCTAAGGGTTATTCAGCAGGATTGCAAGGAACCCCCTTTAGATCCTCAGGCAGCTGGCTGTAGCAGCTTTTATTGCAGCGTGCTTAGGCAAGCCTCTCTGACTTGCAACCTTCAGGCAACCAAAAACAGGTATATGGAAGGGGGCATAAAACTGGCTCCTGCGCATGCAGAGATGCATTTGATTTCCCTCTTGCTTTTTGTCTCCTTTATGAGCTGACTGGGGAGAGAGACATGAGATAGAATCTCAGAGATAAAAGGACAGGAAAGTGATAAGGGATTCTATGGCACATGGCTCCTCAAAATGGTCTGCCCTTCCCCTAATAACGTGAAAGTTAGTGTTTCTGTAATCTCCTCTTTATTGTTACAGAAAACAAAACGGTTGCATCTGGAG
Organism: Anas acuta; assembly: GCF_963932015.1. Classification (NCBI taxonomy): domain Eukaryota; kingdom Metazoa; phylum Chordata; class Aves; order Anseriformes; family Anatidae; genus Anas; species Anas acuta. The sequence goes on from NC_088979.1 coordinate 14,613,872, forward strand.
AAGGTCTTCTCTGTGCTTGCTAAGTAGGGGCGTAGGAGGGCATCCGTAAAGTTAAAAGAACCCATTAACTTGGAATAGCGGTGGAGACAGCTCTTCCTTTAGGTTTGCCCTCAGTGGTATCGCAATCTCTCTCATTTAAAGTTAAGAAACATGAATTTTGAGCATGTTGAGTGGCTCAGCCATAGGGAAACAAACTTCTTAACTTTGGGGGCTGGGTGGAGAGAAGGGGGAGGTTTCCTTTAAATATAGTCTTCTGTGGGACTGTGAGAGGGCAAGTTTAAATAAAATCAAATAAATCTGATGATACCAACTGTGATACCAGCATTTGGTCCTCTACAGAATTTGGAAAATGACTGAGTTGATACAAAGAAAGTAAAAGCCAGGTCTTTTCTTTTTAATCTCTGCAATACTACCGATTCTTACAGTTTTCAAAGTAATGGGAAGAGCCCTGGAAATTGAAGTGTCCTCATTTCTTTCATCTCAAACTTGGAAAAGAATATCATTTCATTTGGAAGATCCAAAGAGAAATCCAAGAATCATGTTTTTCATAAGCCATTTAAATGTTTTTAAGTTTTAAGTGTTGTGGTACTAACTCCTGGGTTTCTTTTTTGTACATGAGGTCCTTGAGTGCAGAGTAGGAAGAGGGACAGGAGGAAAAAAGAACAAATCCAGAGATCAGCATATCATGACTTCCATTTTTACTTGACAAATGGCAGTTGTTTTACAAGCACATTATAATAAAAGTGAGTCTACCTTTAGCAAAGCTTTGCTCCTGTTGTGCCTTCATCTCGTGTTAGTCATGCCCGTATGGTTAGACTGCCTACTGCCCCTGTCCATTTTAGGATTATATGCTCCCCTGAAGTTCAGGGAGAGCCTTCCTGAAAGTGCCTTCCTAAGAAGGGCTGTGCTTGTCTGCCACCCCCAAAAAGTGATTAGACAAATCAGAGCAGTGAGCCTAATACTCAATCCCCAGTGTATCTGCATTATGTGCTGTCTGCATACAGGCTGGTGCTAATAGAAGCTGCCTTTGAATACTCTGTTTTAAACACAGCATTTTGTGTATCTTTTAAAAACTCTTATTCCATAACTCATATTCCATGTACCAATGTCTGTGGCTTTATGGGACATGTTTGCAGGAATTTGCTGGTTCTTAGCATCTTGCAGGCTGGATCTACTTCAGGAACAAATTCCAGAGGGGGGTCTGTTGGAGAATGTGCCTCACTCCTAGTGAGTTTGTGCAAAATGTATTTCTGTACTAATTTGGCTTTTGTCAGCACCATTGAAGTCATTTAGGTGCTCCTTACTGCATTGCTCTAGTTCAGCTTTAGATCATTCATGTGTGGAATGAATTTCTGCTGCCTAGGACTGTACTTAATGAAGCATCGTGTGTATCTGGCCCAGGTCTGACACTCTAGGTTTTACACTCTAAGGGGACACGGCTCTGACGGGCTCTTCCCACCTGGTAATGTAGCTGTCAACAGCAATGTTGTGCCCATCATTCTTCTAATACACTTTGCTTATGTTCTTTCTCAAAGTTAATGAAATTGCAGCTGTGGCACAACATAATTGCACACTTACCAGTTGCATGTTGATTTGGGGATGTGCTTTTGCAAGCTGTAAGTAGGATAGAGCTGTGTGTATCATCCTATCACCAGCGTGCTCTGTCATCGTATGCTGGTGGTGTGGTTTGGTGAGGACATCAGCAGCAGTGTCAATCAAGTAGTCCAACACAAGCTTTGCCTGGTTAACATACAGATCTGATGAGGGGAAAAAAAAACAAAAAAACATGTTATGTATTGCTACAATATTCAGAAACTTTGTTCCTATTTCTGTGAAGCAGTTGGGCCATGCCCACCTTGAGATGGATCATGGTAGGAATTTTAGTTCCTTTCTGCAATTTCTAGGAGGAAGTCAGATTAAGAGGCTGTCAGTTTTACTGCTGTGTACCCGATCTTAATCTGTAATAATCCTGGAGCCTAGGGAAATTTTGCAAGATAATGGGAGAGGACAAGTGGAAGCTATGCTTTTCCAGCAATAGGTGGAGTATCATCTCTCTGCAGATGCTATTTCCATTGCTGTGAACAACACTTTTTCCTTCTGTTGATTTTATTTAAATAATAAAAAAATACATTTTTTATTATTCAGAAAGAGAAATGTAAGGTTCTTAAAGGATCTTTGGTCATTTTGAGCGTATCTTCTTGTATAACTCTGGTTTGAATTTAGGAAAGTGTTTATGGAGTATTGGATTGAGATAGAGATCATTGCTAACAACAGAGCTCATTTACCCTTCAGCCTTTTCTTCTTACTGTTGCTGCTTGGCATTGAAATTTGTGTCATCCCAGTGTTTTAATGCAGGTAAGGTGTAAATCTGTAACGCTGTTACACTGTTGGCAAAGAACTGTCCTTTGCTCTTAAGTTAGCAACCCCTAATTAAAAATGGCCCATAGAGCTGAAGACTTGATTTCACATTTCAATCCTTCCATTTTGGAAGTACCGTTAATAGGGTAGAAAAAAGGATGGACAAAGTAAGTCATAGCTTCCACCCCCAGGAAAAGCTGAATCCACTCCGTTCTGTGTAATAATGTCCTGAGCATCGTATCAGTCATAACGCAGAAATCTCTACGTCCTATTTTCCAGTTTTCAAGAGTAGTAATAAAAGCAGTTCAGACTGAGACTGTTTTTACTCTAAACTTTTTCTTTTATCCCATTTTTAAGTTGAACCTTAGAAAATGGATGGGCTAGGGGACCCAACAGATACAGTGTCAGATTTTGGCCTTTTAGCTGTTACCACCCTTCTTAGACATTTGTATTCACCTCTGCTCTTGAATTAGTAGATCCTGTCACTTTCACAACTGTTCTACAGTCATACTGCCACATTTTTCATGCTCCTGTAGAGGTTAGGCCTCTGCGAAAGTGGATATTCTGGTTTCCTCTCTGCCTGCTAGCTCTATTTACAGGTTGGTTATCTTGCAGGTAACCCAAACTGCTTAGACACAGGCCAAGTTTGTATAAGATTTGGCACAGGGTTTAGTTTGAAATTAATTTTTGTGTGTGAGAGGCAGTTTATGGCGGTTCCAAGAGCAGAAATGCTCGGTAAGTTTCTCCTGGTGCCAGCAGAAGAACCAGCTTTCAGTATATACATCCTGTCCGGATGTACTGAAATACACGGGTGAGAGCTCTAAAAACCTTTCACATCGTTACACATTAGTTAGCCTGAGGAAACCAGGTGGTTAAGAAGACAAGGGGAAAAATCTGGAAGAACAGAACTTGTGGCTCAGTCATTTAGGATAAAACAGAATCAGAGGTGAGGTGTTTGCTGATGTGTTCACATTTGGGGTATAATGAAAAGCTGAAGTTTCACACCAACTTTAGAAAATACTTAATCTTTGCTTTGTGCCACTTACTCATGTTACACAGACTGTCTTATTCATCCCCAAATATATAAAAAGTGCATGAGGCCTGGTCACCAGTTTTGGTAGGTCTGTCACAATGCGGTCAGTGGTACGTGCTTGTGTTCTTACTTTGTTTCCAATAAAACAGGACTTCCAGTGAATTCTTAAAATAGTCCTGGAAATCTCAACACCAAAATCCAAGTTAGTCATTGTGACTTCACTAGACGGTGGAAATAATTTTCTCATGCAGGCATAAAATATAAGACTTGTCTACCTAGTAAAACATAGAAGCATGACTGTATCGACAGATACTAAGCTAGTTCTTTAGGCATGCTTTCGTATTGAACAACAGCTTGCCTTTCTGAACGTTTGTGCCTATTTATTTTTCTTGGAATGTTCTTTAATGAAGTCATGTCCAAACTGCAAAGAGAAGTGATGGGTTGTTTATTCTGTCTTGTGTACGTCCTTTCATGTGTAGATCAGGCCTTTTCAGTGTTTGCTATTGCAGAAATTTTATATATTATGTTCATCTGGTACCTAAGATTAAAACATCTTTTCTTCCTAATGGCACATTTTTTTTTTTATTTTTTTTTTTTTACACATTTTAGGGTAATGATTTGGCAATTTCTGACTTGCTCACATTAATAATATCTTTTCTGAGAGGAACCATTCTTGTAAAATGAAAATTCTCACTGCAGATGACATAGAGGTGCACACTATATATAAGGAATATTTATGCCGATTTGGGGACAAAAAGAGGAAGAAATAATCATGATTTTGTAATGACTGAGAATTCTGTTAAATGAACAAAGTCCTCAACATGCTTTGGGAAGTGTGTGTTGAGCAACAGGGCTGCAGTTGCAGTACTCCTCCAGAATACCAAAACTGAAGGCCTTTTAGGTAATATTTATCGCTGGTGACTGTGGTTGCATATAACTCCAGGACTGCAGTGGGTATGCAACTCCTAAGGAATGAAACTTTTACTGGAGGATTTAAGTACATTTTGAGTGTCTTTTTTGTGTTAGCTCACTTCTGACTTGGCTTCCAGTAATACCATTCACTTCTCTTCAGTGGAGCTACTACAACAGTACAAAGGTGAAGGTGTATCATGCTACTGCAGGGGCAGATCAGTTCTCCATTTTTAGGAATGGCTGTATTTTATTAGTCTTTCAGCACCTAAGGGTGATTTTAAGTAGGAAGTAACAGATGTGGTGGTGTGTGTTTGTTTGTTTCTTTTTTTTTAAATTCAGTTAAGAATTGAATACCACAAATCTGGCATGTGATAGTGTTTAATGCCAAAAAGATTTCTTTCACATAAGAACTACAGCTCTTGCTAACTGCAGAAATGCGCTTAGCATGAAAAAAACAAACAAACAAAGCACATTTTATTAAAAGTTATAATACATATATAGGGGGGAACAGCTTGATTGTCTTCATAATGCATAGCGCTTAAAGTGCTTTTTGGTTGAGGTTGTTTCTTAGAACAATCACTCTTCTTGATACCAGAATTGATACATGTTTGCTAGCAAATATTTAACATATTCTGGGTGTTTTGGTTTTGTGCACACAGTGCAGAGCTGTGATTCTACCTCATGAGTAGGTTTAATTTTAATCTTACAGTACTGTACTAGGTATAAGGACTGATTTGATACGTCACTTTTTTAATGAGGTTGACAGTAGTACTTTATCAAAATGTGGCTCAGATCACCTTTACTAAGTGTAAGGGTTGGGGCAGTTGGCAGCTAATGGAGCTGCTATGGAAAAATTCTGTTCAGTGCAGGGAAAGATGATGTGGGGTTGGTGCCAGTGTTCTTGTTTTAGACCTTCCCTGTGCTGCTACTCAAAACAGGGGTAAACATCTCTACCTGCAGAGAGTGTCCTGCTTCCATACTTACACTGATAATGAGGAATGCATGATGTTTATAGTAAGTTACCGTGGCACACATACTGCAGATATTTAACAAAATTAAAGCCTGTTGTTGTTACTGTAGTACTGGGATTTACTTAAACCTTTCATCCTCAGAAATGGGTGCCTGCCTGCTCTGCATTCCTCTGTTTGATTAGCATGATTTGGAAGCTGGGGGAAAGAATTAATGCGTTGTGATGCTTGGGGTGTTTTTTTTATATGTAGCATCCAAAAACTCAGGATACGGCACAGAGAGGTGAGGTATGTGTGTGGACTATGGTTTGAGGAAAAATGGAGAATTTTTGAGTGAAGGTGTTGGGAAAATGTATATGTAGGCCAGGAAACAGAAAGCTGAGTGGGATGGGACAAAGTTTGCCTTATTGAACCAGCCTTGTGATTTGTATGACTCGAACATAATCAGCTTGATTGCTTTGAGGCTTTTCTTTTGTGGCTCTTTGTTCTAAGAATCCTGGCTGGAGCTGTGCTGGTAAAGTAAGGAACATGCTGACTTCCCTCAAGTGATATTCAGCTGGGGAAAAGTCGGAAGCTGCTGCTGTCTAAAATAGCTAACCACGTTAACAAGCCCATCTGAACATTAACTGTACTTTGCATGGTATACTTGCGCAGTTTTGAGGATCTGATAATGCTGCCTTTGTGCTCAAAATTGGCAGTGGTTCTGAGATGGCTTCTTCCACAGTCCCTTCATCTGTCCCGTGCTCAGATATGTTTGGAAAAGTTTGGTGAATATCGTTTCTGTGTGTCCCTACAGGTAACTATAAAATGGTTCTGTAATGCAGTGAGGCAACATTTTTCCCTCTGTTTTGTGCTCTGCATTCAAATAGGGTATAAAAACAAAGGCCATAAAATATGTACCCTAGGTATACGTTTTATAACTGTGTAGTTTTGCAAGTATTTTTATAGGAGTTAAATGGAAATAAAAAATGTGCAATCATGGGCGCAGTGGTGTTTTCCCAGTTTCCTCTGTTCCCAGAACCGAACTGAGCAAATATAACAAATTAGAAATAGAGGGGAGGAGTGGCACATGCTGGTACTGTAACTTAAACACAGTCTGTGAAGCATTACTGTGCAGTGTTTTTACATCTGTATTATCTTTTCCTGCTTTCATTGCTTTGCAAAACTGACCGGCAGAAAAATGAAATTTTTTTTGGAAAAAAAGTTTTATGTACATTCCAGTATATATATGGCAGTCTTTACTATGTTTTTCCCTGTTCTATAAATAAACAGGCTAAAAAGGAAATAAAGAAGCCTCGCTGCATGTGGCATGTTTCTCGGTTAAGCTGCATGTTGAAAAATGTATGTGAGCAAAGACATAGTATGCTTAATAGTACCTGCATTAAATGAGCTGTATCATGGAAAGTAACACCATGGCAGTGATACCATTTTAATTAAACCTTTAGTAACAGGGGGGCTTCCTGTCCACAAGGGAAAGCTGGCATTACTTGCCACGCGTAGACAAAGTAAGGCTTTGTTTACCCTTAGATTTTTGTAAAATAATATTCCTGCCTGTTTTGTGATCATACTAGAATATGGCTTTAAATTCTTGGCCTGAAATCATGTGTGTTTAGAGAGGGTAAAATACAAGGGAGAAGATACTTAGCTTAAAATAAAATTTGTTTTTGAAAATCACTTTGTGATACCTTCTACTTTCTAATAATTGTTAAAGGGACTTCATGTTACAATATGATAAATAATTGTATACCAGTAATTATTTTGGTGACTAATGACCCATTTTATGATCCTCTGAAGTTGTAGTTATTAATTTTCACTTGTTTGAGATCATTAGGTATTAACAGAATTTAGTATTCCAGGAAAAAAAAATATATTTTTGAACACAAACGGACATGTTAAAAACACTAATTCAGCAGAATGTGGTTTCATTAATTGAAGTCAAGGGTTTCAGTAGTAAGTTCCTAGACACAGTAACTGGTTGCTTGGGGCGGAGAGATGTTCTGTTTTGTTAAGCCAGTTTGACCCAGGAGGAGATCTTAATTTATGACCAGTGCTCTGGGGTGCTGTGGCCATGCAAATACATCAAGTTTGAGATTCAACTCCTCTGATGTCAGTGGATCTGACCTAATTACCTTAGGTTCCTTTCTCAATGCAGAAAATAGGCCTGATTCACCTTCAGTACATTCCTTAAATTTATCAAATGAACATCCTAACAGTGCTCTTCTAGGTTCCTTCCTATTTAGTAGGGAGCGGGGTGACAAGGTCAGATGTACACAAAGATGTAGATGTTGAGGTGACCAAGTCTGAATTATCTGTCCCTGTAAAATAATACAGTACCACCTCCTAAGCTTAGGTATGCCTTAAAGTAGCATTAATTATGCAGTAAATCTTCCCAATTCACAACTGTGATTTAATCCCGATGTAAAGATGTAAAATGTGTAGCCTGACTAGTAGTTCTGTACAAATACGTACTGATCCACAAAGGATATGTACAAAACCATGCAAAACATGGGTACAAACACAAATACAAATTGGAGTACCTAGTTTTGAATTTAGCTCACCACTGGACTCTACATTGCAACTTTAAATGTAGCATTTTTTGTTGGAGGAAGTGAAAATGCGCATTCCATATAATCCAAAAAGAGAGAACTTTGGTTACTGTAAGGAAAGAATGGCACCAAGTTAGCGATGTCTTGGATTCTAATGGATGTAGGGCTACTTGGATATGAGTTTGAATTGATACCAATTTGAAATGAATTGATAACAAGCCTTGCTGTCAAAGCTTAGCATGCATTAGTTTTATTTTTGTTCCACATGTACTTTTCAGAGCAATCTCAATTAATGGCATCAAGATACTGTGATGCTTGTTTGTGAATAGCCTGCATTTGTTATTCATTAGATTAGCAAAGCATGCTAATCACATACTCAAAAGGTGAAGTAATCATTCATTACACTTTGTGTTTTCATTGACTTAAATAGTTTTGTGAATGACAGTGGTGAATGTATTTTCCAGGGCTTTTTTTCTTTTCAAAACAGATAAATCAAAGCTCCCAAAGTGTTGTAATTAGGTTCTAGAGAGGACTAAGTTGAGTTCCTGGGCAATCCAGCTGTCCTCATCTTTTCACATGAAGTTGAAAGGCTACTGAACATCACTTTTTTTTTTTTAATTACTGCTCTAGTGTGACTGAACATCTCTGTGGTAACTTAAGTAACCAGCCCTCGGTGGGGAGGGGAGTAGGCCTCAAATAATCTGAGGATGCGGTCTACGCACAGAAAGTTTGGGAAGACTGATGATTACTCACCAGCCAGTTCATTACAGCTCCCCAGGCACTGGATGTGAACTCATCACGCCAAGTTACTCGACTGTGCTTGAGATTCCAGGCATAACTGGCTCGGTTTGAAAGACTGAAGTCGTGTTTAAAAATGACAAGTAACTAAACAAGAAAGGGAGATAATGTTTAGCTCATGGATATGTTATGGTACAATAATCTAGGTTCCAGTATTCGTCTTGAGCCACATCTGACCATTGCTGCAGCTCTAATCGCTACAGCTCTTTGCTGGGAAAGTGATGGTGACCAGAGTAAAGGGTTTGAGAGTTCTTTGGCGAGAATCCAAAAGTTCTTGTTTGGTTTTGAATGTGGCTGCTGTTGGCAGCCTTAACCTTTTGTTGCTAAACTTTATGAGCTAGCAGGTCATTATTGTGAATGTCTGACTGTCCTAACTCTGGCTTTGTTTCCTCAGTCATATTGATCAAACAACAACATGGCAAGATCCGAGGAAGGCCATGCTTTCCCAGATGAATGTCACAGCTCCCACCAGTCCTCCCGTGCAACAGAACTTAATGAACTCAGCATCAGGTAAGCAAAATCTGTGTTTTGTGGAGAAGGTCATACAAATGAAGATACTGGTAGCTATTTTAATCCTCAGGGTTGTTGTAGGGGTGTTGAAATCTCACAGTTGTCTGTTTAGTTTGAAATGTTAAACAAAAAACCTGATGCATCAAACGAGAGGCTGATACTTGAGGTAAGAGAACACGTAACGTTTGTCAGCAAAAAGTATACTGTAGTTTCTAGGTCTGCATAAAAAGTATGCTTCAAATGTTTTTAAAGAAAGTGAATTCCTGCATTTGTTTCTTCTGAATGAAATGTTGTTATATAAGTGTAATTTTACATTAAAGTTAGTGCTTCTGCAATATTTTTCTGCCTCCCCTTGCTCACTTACTATACTTGGTGTCCTCCTGTATATTTATATTTCTCGCATTTGTAATAGACAACACACTTTTTTGTCTTTACTAAACAAAGCAAACACCTGGAAATTCTGAAGCAGAGACCTTTTGGTTTTCTTCTCCAATCATTTTCAAAATCCTGTATTGTGATTGTTCCTCTAGCTGAGGAAATAGGATATCTTTTCCTGGAATTAGAATTGTTTTTCAGCTAGCTTAGGGGAGGCTGTTATTAGACACAGTAATAAAGTGTGTTTGTTCTTACTCTAAAATCTGCTACATGTTTTCATAGCTCTATTGTCCTGATGATGCAGAGAGCAAGCAGGTAAATTTGGCCCCATGCTAGTTTTGCTGCTGCACTCTTCTCTATGCTTTGTCACCGTCTGTCTCTGGGGTTCACATTTTATTTATTTTTTGTCTGATTTCATTTTGTGTATGTCTGTTGTTCCTGTATTTCACAAAGGTTGGTCTTTGGTGCTGCTTTTTGTTGTCCATTTAGACAGCTTTGTTTCTTGCTGCAATTCATACGCTGCAGACAATACTGAAAGATTAACAGACATGACCAAACTGTGCTGTTCATGGCTGAGTATTAGAGGGTAAGCTGATCAAAAGTTTTGCTGGCTAGGCCAGGAGGTTGGATTATCCTGAAACAAATGAAAGAGGCCTGTTCAAGTTCAGGAAGTCATGATTCAGAGCAATTAAGCTCTCAGTCTCTAATGTGAAAATACAATCTGTGATTATTTTTTTCTGTAAATATATCCCAGGAAACTACAGCAATAGAGATGATGTGTTTTAGTAGGGCTCTTTCTAAAGAACAGGGAATAGGAGAAAGAAAACAACTTCTCTGTCTGTTCTTTTCTTTGGTTTATCTTCTTGTTTATACTAAAACTAGCTGCTGACTGTTTGAATGCTGACACATTCTGTGTTTTAAGATAACTCCTCAAACCTTCCATTGCATCATAGAATTAACAGGAAAAAGTGGTGATAGTGAAGTAGGACACATTTTGTACGCTTATTAAAATAAGTATAAAATACTTAGAAAAAATAAAGAAAATGATTAGTTGTTAGGGGTAAAAATCTAAAAGAATAGCAATTCTCAAGGATTATTTCGAAAAGAAAATGAAGAAATTAAATGTAATCACAAAAGTGCGAGCAAGTAATCTTGCATAGATCTTGCTGCTCATGTGGTAAAGAAGAAATGAAAATTTGTTGTGGGTTATCTTGTGGCCTGAGAAGGATTTTATTTGAATACAAATTTATTGAGCATTCCTTTTTTTATGTCATAAATGATACTGTATTGAATACAAACTGAAATCTTGTAAAGGGTTTTTCCCCAGTGCTTTGACCATGTGCATGAAGAAACCAAAACTTCTCTGTATATTGATAATTACATGTTTAAATGGTGCCTTTTTTTTTTTTTACACTTAAATCACTTGTAGTAATATGGCTTAGAACTGACTCTTTGGGTGCATCCCTTTAACTTGATTGTGTTTAACAAAAAGCTATTTTGAATTAAATAATATTGAATCTATATTTTTTGTGTAATTCTATTTCTTATACTTGATTTGGTAAATCTTCATGTACTAACTTAAAATTTTAACTGTGTAATTGTTTTTACTAAAGCTTTTTATATGTGGGTTTGTTATTTTCTTCTACTGAATTTATGGTAATTTGTACTTCCTTGGTGGCTCATAAAGAATGAGAGAAATGGAAAAACCAAGTAACTATCCCCTCAGCACAGTGGAATTTAAATTTGAGTGCTAGCATCGTATAGATAGGACTGCTTAATGTTCTAATTTGGAAATTCATCCTCAAGAACTGGGAAATAAAGTTGAGACCTTCAAGTCAAATTTTTTCCTGTTATGAAATACTGCTGGCAGTGAAACATGCGCTAGTGCTTTGAGAGCCTTTCAGGAAAGATGGTAGGAAAATCCAAGTAAGCACTGTGACAGCTGGGGGTCAGTGACCAGCAAAAAAAAAATAAAAAAAAAATTGTCTAAAATGCCACAAGAGGAAGTTTTTCTTTCTATACAGTTCATCCTTGTATAGCACCAATTAATTGTAGCCCTTAATCAGAAGTTACTGATCGACTTTTAGTGTATGTAATTGCAGACTGCCATAGGAGCTTGCGAGTAAAGTTGCTGTGGTAAAATACAAAAGCAAAGATTTTTAGGGGCTGCCTTAAGAACCATTAGAGACTTAAATTAGGTAGAGTTAAGAACAGAAAAACAAACCGAAGAGGGAGGGATACACAGGCCTTGGAAAGCTGCTGCATATTGAAGATAAACCTGTTGTCTTTTCTGGATAAGCAGTATAAATGGAGCTCAGGGGAAGTCGGAAGACAGCAAAACGAAAAGATTAGTGGAAAGGATGAAGGCAAGTCAAAAAAGTAATTGGAATCAAGATTGGCGTTGGGAGGATGTAGTTGGAGATTTTAAGGTTGTTTTTCTTGAGAAATCCCATCTCTTGAGGCAGAGACTGTGAGAGAGCAGCCAGGTATCTTGCTGCAAGTTATGTTTCTTTAAGGAAATTAAAGTCATCTGAATGAGCTTCATCTATTCCTAGATAGGAATGTGAATGAAGTGCTATATGAATGATATATATATATATATATATATATATATATATATATATAATATGTAAGCATATATTATTTACAGGAGGGTGTCAGTATGTGAAAGGGAGGATGGTTTTGGTTTGGTTCTTTGATGCGTTTTTGTCCCAGTTCTGCTGTACTTGGCTTACTCAACTAAATCACGTAATCAGCTAAAACATTTTGTGCCACATGTATGTGGAGAAGCATGGTGTGTTTTTAGATGCCATTTGTTGTTTAATCTTCTACTAAATATGATTGCATTTTTGTAGCAATAATGGAAAGAAACATGCCTATTAATTTTAAATATGCAATGTATATAAAAATTAGCTTTAACTATTCTGATTTTTGGTGCATTTCTAACATTTTTTTTCCCTAAAGGTGCTGCAGGAAAACATATGTTGTTCTCTCTTTATTTTTAATCTTAAGAACATATGTAGTAATAAAATTATAGTTATTCTGAGGACCTGTCCTGTACAGTTCCTACTGAAGTAATGAAACATGAAACAAAGAAATGAAACAATGCCTTTTTGTTATATAATTACCAGTTGAGATAATATAGATGGGATAAGTAAATGTGTATTTATATACTTCCCTTCTTCAGATAATTTTATTTCCTGAGTCATGCTTAACACAGCACTGCTTACTTCAGCCTCTTCTGCTTGCACATAGACATTAGATCATTGGCTTTGGAGCAGATTCCCTGTCTTTGTCGTCTTTCATCTTTCCCTTGCATTGCAGTTTGGAATTGGGCTTCCTGGTGAAAATTTGTAGCCATAGTGTTATTGCATTGCCCCTTCAGGTAAGGTTTTGGTGTCATGTTAAAGATCAGTAGGAAAATAGACTAATTCGTAACTTAAGGTGTGGGTTTTTTCTTCCTTTGTGGGAGAGGGAGAATTATGCTAATAACTAAAACAAGTTCTTGCTCTTCTCTTAGATCCTTGCTCACTTCAGTTGCAGATTTCCCTTCTGTGTAACCAGTTGTACTACAAATGCTGCTTTGTGCACAGTCAACACCACGTATGCTCTGTTGTGAAACTCAAGTTTCGAAGTATATGCATGACAGTAATGTTCACTCCTTACTGCCTTGCCATTTTATAATAATATCCTTTTGTAAGCTGTGCTCAGTTGATGAGATAAACTTGGACTCCTGGTGAATTCTGTAGATTTCGATATCGTTTTAAAAAGTTTGGGAATCGCAGTGATTTCACAGATTAGGAAAGTCCTTAAAGATCAAAGTATTGGGTGATTCCTGCTGTGAATTAGAGGATTTCATTTCCTTGGTTGTCAGTGCATTTTCTTTAATAGCTAACTACAGATACTCTCTAATATGCATTAGTCTTGTGATTAAAAAAAAAAAAAAGCTTTATTTACATTTTATACTTACACATCAGAAACTGTAGGGACTTGTATTTACTTTTGTATCTCAGTGTAGGTTGAATTTATGTTTTTGCTTTGGTAACTCTGTTGCCTTCTATCTGCCAGCAGTGAGCTCTGCTTTGTGTTCAAGGTTCATTGCATTTCACGGCAAAAATGGTGTACCGAGAAACTAAAAACAAAAAATGAAGACTTGCACTGAATGGAGGCATGCACATGGACTTTTAAAATTGCATGTATTTACGTTAAGTTACAGCAATATATAAATATTTAGTTCTAGAGGTATGCATTATCAGTAGTTCCCTAGATTCCAACTTCCAAAACGTAAGCCATCGTTAGTTAAAGGATAAACAGAAAAAAAATACCAAAAAAAAAATACTTCAGTAAACGGGGAGTTGAACTAGAAGGCTTGTCTCTCACTGTGCAAATAATTTAATAGAAATGGAATTTTGTGGTTGTATTTGATTGACCTAGGAGGCATCAAACAGAGCTAGTAGGAGACCATGCCACAAGGATATTGTTGCTGCTAAATGTTTATGAAAGTTCAGGGGGACAATGGAGAAGTATCTGAAAGACAGATATCTACCTTGGCACCTAGTAAATAGACAGAATGTGACTGAGGAAATCACCTGAGGTACCTGGAGGCCAAGGGATTCATAGTCACTATGCTTTCTAGATTTAGCTGTGATTTAGGAGTCTGACAGTAAACAGTCTCCTTTCAGTCATTTATCAGTCATTCAGTGATTTAGTAAGGGCTGTCCATCCTCCCAGGCTAAGTGCCTGTGCTAGACAGATTCCTGGTTAGACCCAGAATGGCTGTTACTGCATTATATGGGCTACAGTAATTACGGGAGTTTTAGTGAAAAGGTCTGAACATCAGCATTACTGAGCTTACATAGCTTATGTTTTAGGTGACTTAAGTTAATTCTGGGAATTCTGTTCCTGTTGAGCCTTTGGAGATGTGGAGACGTAATTGCACAGGAGTGCAATCAGACTTGAAAGTCTTTGATTTCGTAACTGCTCACAAAACTAAATGGGAATTACAGAGGTGATAGCTGTACAAACCAATTTTTAATTCACCATTTCAATGTGTAGGGATGTCAGCAGAACACGAGCATTTTACTGGCTAGAGAAGAAAGCAACATAGTGGTTGGTTAATGTCAAAAGCTTCTAGGACAAACCTATTTCTGCAGCTGTTGATGGCACTTCACGAAGACCACTGGCTACTCTGACAGCCAGGTGAGCAGACAGACCTTTACTCCTTTACTGTCCTGTCTGCAGTTGTGTGTTTTATTTAGAAAGAACCTTGGCCAGGTTTGTCTAGTAAATTAATGTTCATCAGATCATTGAATCTAGTAAGCAGAATTCTTCCAGGAGGTAGGTGGACTGATCAGCTCCTGGCATCCTGCTTCAAAGGCATTTTATCCTTTCTTTTTACAAAGAAACATGCCAGACCAGAATATGCTTTACTCAATGTTCAAGAGGACTGACACCCCAAGGGTAGTTTTGTTTTTTCCTAGAGCCAGCTGGTTTTTGGCTTTGCAGTTCAAAAGAGAGATTCTTGCTGAGTTTCATCTTCTAGGGATGTGTGGCTTTGAAGGACTCTGGGGCAAACAGTGGTTAGAAGGTCTGCCCGCATGGCTAGGGTGTTGGCTTAGCAGTCAAGGAATATTTTCGGTTCATCAGATTTTACAGTTGGATGATATGGGGCATGTACCCACGGTATAAAATAGCATCTGATTAGCTTGGCTGCTTTTGGGGTGTAGTTACTAAGTACAGGGTTCTTTGCACTTGAGCTTTGAATTCTGCATAAAAGTCCTGTTAACCCTGGATGTGGTAGGATTTTTGAATGCTTTCTGGCGTTGTCACTCTTTCTTGCTGTTCTGTTCAACAGCCTCAGATAAAAGCTGAGGTAGTGGTGTTACTTGTCTGCAGCACTTAAAGCTTGTGAGCATTAAGAGGAAGAAAGGAAAATCCAGTGCCTGTATACCAGTTTTCCTCATTTGGCAGCATGTAGTTCTCTGATAGTGGAATAGAGGGTTTGCTAGAGAAAGGCATAGCTTCTGGGGCCAAAATGAGGGAGTTAGAAATGTAGTTTGTAGGGGATTTTTTGGGCCAAAGACTACAGTAAGAAATTCTTGTCCTGGTTACGCCTTGGGATATTACTGAAATGCAATTGAATGATGATTTTACTCTCTTGACATTCCTCCAGGAATGTCTTTTGAGATTAAGCAAAAAAATCTATCCTCCGCCCTCCCAAGGCTTTAAACAATGAAAATCTTCAGCAGTAGCACAAGTGTAGAACAGTGAGACAGACAAAGAGCTAACATACTTTGAATGTGGATATAGTAGGTACTTCAGGCATATATTTTAGTTTCTGGGTGTATGTCTAAATCTTGTGTGAAATGACAATCTTTGTGGATAATGTATCTTCTGCAGAGTGGTCTCTGAGTCTAGCAGAGGGGTGGCTTTTGCTAGTGTGTTACTGTCTTACGTTGAGGAACTTTGGAAAGAGAGGTTGTACATGATGCAAAATATAGATGAATGTCCATGATCATACAGAGATGGGAAGGAGACGTTTCTGAACTGTAGAGCACTGAAGGGTTATTTCCTCCAAAGCTGATATTTGGACCTCAGGACTCTGTGTTCAGACAATAGCTTTGGACTCCAGAATGCTGTCGCACAACTGCGTTTACCATTGCCTAAATGTAGGTTTCCCTGAATGTGCCTTTCTGTGCATAGAGATGTAGCACTGCTGGTCGTAGCGCTTTGTCTCTGTCTGCTGCTGGTGTTTTCTTACCTTGACGTTGCTTTTTTGCATCCTGTTCTTCAGATTTGTGTTTGTGCTTGCTTAAGCCTTTAACAATTTTACAGCAAGTTACAGTGTGAAGAAAAGTGCAAATAAGTCTTGTCACTTGTTTAACTGCTTGTGAAGGATCAGGGAAATAGTATTTCTGAAACTTGTCACTATTGCTGCTGCTGCTGGGCCTTAATCACTAGCTAAACTTTCCCATGAAAGGTAGAATATCTATGCTGCTTCTTTTTTTCTGGTGCTCATGCTGGTTTCATTCTGGCAGGCTTGACTTATTGCTGGTTTTGTACTATAATGCTATAGCAAAAGATAGTGTCAAAAGCATACAAAAGGATGCAAACAAATTATAAAATAAGACTCCAAATCCTAAATCAATATGATAGTGCTTTCTGTGCTTTGATTTCCCACTCGCCATTTCATTGTCCTTATCCCAGAAATGTTAGACGTGAGCCTGAAACTCCTTTGCTTCATGTACTGTTATATATGTAAAATGTTGGAATTTTTTTTAGATCAATTTCAGCTGGAGCAAACAAGAGCCCGCCATGAACTCCTTCCTTCTATATTGCAGGCCCACTCCCCGATGGATGGGAACAAGCTATGACCCAGGATGGAGAAATTTACTACATAAACCATAAGAACAAGACAACATCTTGGCTAGACCCAAGGCTTGACCCACGCTTTGGTAAAAGTTCATCTCGCTTCAGAATTTTTGATTCACTTCAGTTCACTTAGCTTGAATTACACAGGCATAGTTTGAAAACTCTTTATAGTATAATTAAAATAGATTTTTAATTTGAAACATAGACCTTATTTAAATCCTTATTTTAAAAGTAAAATATAAAAAGATTAGCACACATCCTGTAGGAATATGTCACCTAACGTAGGTGTTGGGATTTTGCCATATGATCCATAGAGTTCCCAAACTTTAGAAATAATTTATCTAAAGACAGTCTCAGCCAAGTTCAGTCTTCCCTTAAACTTGCAATTCTTTACTATGGAAGATTCTTTTAATTCCTAAATAAATACTTACTTTCCTATGCACTACCCTAAGGGAGGGTATTGTCAAATAATAATTTATGCTATTTAAATACACTTGAAACATATACCAGCTTATAATTCCAGCTTGTCACAGTGATGATCATGATGAAACTTTGTTTTAAACAATACAGAGATAAATGTTTAGATGTGTCATTTCTACTTTAACCTCCTTTGTGTGAGGTAAAAAATATTAAGCAGACTATTATTATTTAAAATGGAAATAGTAACTTAAATTAGGCATCACAAGGTGTAGATCTAAATACGTAACAAAATAGGACTGGTATCAGCTTTTTGCAATTCTTTGATCTATATGAAAAGCAGAGCTGCAAGCACTTCAATAAAGTATTGGCACTGATGAATACAAATAGCAGTAACATTAAGAGAATGGTTTACTAGATGGTCCAAGGGATTGTTCCGATGTATTTAAGGTGGTATTACAACTTCGGTTTTTCTTTAAAGTCATGATCTCTGTATGTGTGAGTTTTATTAGATGCATTAATTTGCCCGTGATTTGTTTTCCCAACAACTTAGTATTTTAAGTTCTTTTGGATTTCAGTTAACTTTTCCAGAGACATGGAAGGAACAGTAGGGGTAAAAAAAAAAAAAAAAAAAAAAAAAATCATTGTGGTTTTCAAGCTTTAGTTTTGGACTCGGTGCAACTAAATGAAAACAGTGTGCAGATCACTGAGTAGGTCAGGCTGAGGGGATACAAAGCCTTTGAAGCTTTACAGGGGTTGACCTAACAACAACTGTGGGCCCCTTTTGGGAGAGGCATTAACTCCATGAATGCCATATAAACACAGAGCTGCAGAACTCAACAGTCACTGTTCTGTTTTGCTTTTCTGAAACGGCTGTTAGAAATTTCAGCTTTTTTGTTTTGTAGGCTTGAGCGCTCACATTAAACATCCGTTTGCTCTTATGGAAATCATTAGGTTGTCACACTTTGTTTATAAACTGCTCTCTGGTTTGTAGACAGGTCGAACCACTGTGCAACTTGAGCACAAAGGTGGGGCGTATATTGAAGGTTGTCAGCTTTGGCAAGCGTCCATGCTGGCTTTAACAGAGTTGTGGACCTGTTTGCGTGTTGTGAGAGGAGTGTGTGGGTAATTGGCAACTCACAATTACATAATCAGGTGAATAAGGCTGAAAAGGAAGCAGTCATTTTGAAAATCAATGTTACCTTTTGCATTTAAAATGGGCAGGTCAATTATATTCACTTAAGTAATCTTGCAAGATATGCATTTTGCTCTTCTTTGCATTACTGTGCAGTTTCGGATGATGAGCTGGATATACCAGCTGGAATTAAAAAGGAGTGTGGGGGGGAAGGCTTTAATTGGCAAAGGTCGTGAGTGAGATGAATCTTACTTATCAGAACTACGTTGTGCTCCTTTGTAAATACTGCAGCCTAACCGTAAGGGTAAAAGCTACTTGTCTTGTGCATACTGAAACTCCCTCAAATGTGAAGTCTGTGCAGTTAAACTGAAAGAAGTTAGAAATGTCCAAAAGGCTGCATAAGGGTTTCTTGCTGCATAGCTTCCCTTTTTGGGCCCACTGTGTATGTGTATCCCAGACAGGCTTGAGTATATGCCAAGGCTCTTTATTTTGTGGTCGGACTTTTAATCTGTTCCAGACCTTTTCAGTCAAAGAGCTCAAGTGTAACTGAAAGGGGCAGGAAAGAAGAAGGAAAAAAAAAAAAAAAGCATGTGGGCTCTTCTGATCTAGAGTGACGGCAAATAGAGACAAGCTGCTAGCTGCTGTTGAGCTTGAAGGAGTTTTCCTTGAAATCTGAAGTTGTACACATCGTATTGTGGTTTATGTTTTTGTCATTCAAGCCAAGAAAATACTGAATCTTTTTCCTGATGCTTTCTCACTTGTGACCTTCAGAAACCACTCCAGCAAAGAAGAAAAAATCAGTTTGACAGAGCTAACTTAGCAAGCCTTGCATTTATTTATCATGTAGAGATCCTCGACTAATAAGTGCTGTGACCCTAAATAGACCATGAATGACTCAGAAGTTTACCTTTTAATGCTTAATGCAGGTTGAAAATCCCCACTCCCAGCCCCCCAGATCACCTTATTTATTTTCTGTCACTGTGTTTTAATACAAGGACTTGGATTTCATTATTTTTTTGGTCTACTAACACTTTCTGAAGGCAACCTAGGTGGATTCTTCTTTGTAATAGTAAAGTCTTCGATCATTACAATACTAACATTAATTGAAAATGACAAAGTTCATTTCTTCCTCAGTAGTACCCCTCTGAGTGATCTGAAGAACCACTGAAAACAGTAAAACTGTTGAATGGTATGTGCAAACATACTCTTCTATTTCAGTATTCAGAAAGGGAAGGTTTCAAGAGTCTTTGCCTTTACTGATTTTGAATTCCCAGCTTCCAAGGAGACAGCCCTTATTTCTCTGTGTTTTGCTCATCACTTGGCAGCTTTGTATTCATCTTTCTTTTCTGCAGTAGGTATGCATATACTTTTTTAAAAGTACTGCTCGGAATCTTCCATTAATGTGGCTGGAAAAGAGGGAGGAAGGAGGATCAGGTTAAAGAAATTGTTTTAGGCAGACATACCTACTGACTTATTTGGTAAAGGGAATTCGGGTATTGCGTTCCTGCCTCTAAACAAAAAATAAAAGGGTGCTGTTGATATGGATTCTTTCTTGAAGCAGGCCTTTAAGACGGTGCATCAGATAAGAGTTTCTGTCAGAATACTGTGCTGTGGAGTAGGCTGAGTCTCAAATCTGAGTGCTTCAAGTTGAAGATAAGGGTTTCGATCAGAGACCCAAATCTAACACCTTTGAAGTGGGCCAGAGGTCTTCAGCTACACTGCTTAAACGGCACAGAAGTCTTGTTGGCTCACTCAGATGTTGATCCTCCCAAGGTTACGTATTTGGCATTAGAATAGTTGTGAGTTAGGAGAATTGACAAAGCTTAAAGTCTAGGAGAGGACGAAATATGAAAGAAGGGTCTTCTCATGCCAAGTACAGACAAATTGTAGAAGATTAGATGGGATCAAAGGATGGGGGTTGGGAAGGGGCTTCCTTAGGCCTGTGTCAGCAGGATTCTTTGTGCTAGTGAAGCATCTGGTACAAACATGCTGTCCAGCCTTTAGCGGTGCCTCTACAGGCCCCATAGGAAAGGGCTTCAAGTTACTATTTTTAAGGTTACATATTTAAGAGAAACAGTCAGGTCAAGCTCGTGTTTTGTGATGTTTTGTCTTTTACTAGCTTATGCTACTGTGCATTGTTCATTCTTCACAGATCCTGATGTTTTTGTAGGCCTCCCAAACAGCATTGATACGTTTTCTTGATAGTCAAAGGCTGTCTCGGTGCGAAGCAGGTCAGCTAAGCACCCTTGAGTGGCCAGAGCTACTGAAGCAGAAGAACATCTGCTTTTTCTATAAAATTAAATTTCCTAGAACCACTTGAAGTTTGGAATTATTCAACTTTATTGCTACAGGTTTCCGAAAGTTGGCTTTCGTATCAAATACTGTTAAAGGAATTTTAACTGTTAGTTCAGTTTGCAGACGGCAGGGCTGGTTTTTGAAACACAAGGAGAAATAATTTGCCTTTGGTGAACTTGAAGTGGGAAAATATTGGAAACTGGCATTTAATTTGCATCTTTATTGGGTTAATACAAGTCTTACATTTGAACGTAGTACTCTGTTAGAGAAGGTAGGCAAACCTTTCTGCAGGAATTGGAATAAAACACATTACTGTTTGTTTTCTTATTTTATTCTAAACTTCAGTTTTACAGGCTTGTTATTAACGATCAGACTAATGTTATATATCCCAGACTTTTTCCTTCTGTTCTTTCATATGTTGGAGCTGCCAAATGGGGTATGAAGCAAGAGATGTGGCAACGATTTCAATCCGAGGTCACAACTCCCACTTAGGGATCATGTTAAGATTTTGTGAAGGTCTATATGAATTTTGGATGAGGAGGAAGAGATGGCAAGACGGTGTTTAACATCATTATGGAAAATGCCACAGGGGCTTGGTGTACAGTAGCTGCTTAAACTACACAAGTAGGAAAAGGAGTAATGATGACAGTTGGAGTGCAGAGAACACACATCAGGACTTTGTTTCCTTCTTTCATAATCCAGGAACTTTATATCTTTAAAACAACAAAAAGGGTGTGCTCAGGACTACTGAAGGAGATTAAAAGGTGGTATTCCGTATTGTTTTCTTATCCCTTACCCGTCTAACACTTTAATATGTGTTTCTTCATATTAGTTTGTAGTAGCCTCACTGAGGCAGATTTGTGGACAGGACAGAGATAGACCTCTAGTCTGGAGAATCTTTTATTATCTTTTTATCTGGTCTTAAAGTGACCCAGGCCTTCTGCCTAGTCACAGTGGCCTTTCAGATTTTGCAGGTTCCAGATCCACCTTCCATTTTTGTGCAAAAGCAGAACGTGAGCAACAGTTGGTTTTGATCTGCAAATTTAAAGTTATATTGGCTTTACGTGCTCTGTCACTAAAACAAAATGGATTTGACTCATCTGAGAGGTCTGTTACTAGATTTTTCACTTTCCTGCTTCTGTCTTTCCAGAAGGACAATTTCAGGAGATCATTTAGGATGGGGACTAGACTTATTTTGGTATGACTGTCAGAATGTGTACATACTAAGCAACATCAATATTCACTGAACCAGTGGCTTCTGTCAAAGTAAGTTCATTGTGTATCTGTAAGCCAGACAAAATTTCACTGGTAAGCATCCCATTGTTTTCGAGATGCTGCCCTTATAAAATGTGACAGTAAATGCTTATTAGTTGTTCATTATCTATCAGAAATCTTGTTTTGTTCACAAGCAGTATGTATTTAGACCTCTTTACTGAATGGAGTTCATTGAATCTGCCCACAAGTACTGTGTGAACTACTTTATGTAGAATATTTAGTGTACTAATAAAAAGGAGAAAAAATAAAACCTTTTATGGAAGATTTCTTGGGACAATAGGTTTACGTGAGTTTACACTTCCTCTTTTCAGAATTATTTAAACCAGTTTGAGAAAGATTTGTTGGTAATGGTATCTTTATGCCAGTATAGTTAATGTATATACCTCCACTGTTGTGGATGAACATAGCTAGAACAACTTTGACAGTAAAAGAAATCTGTACTCCTAATAAGGCCGTTTTATCCACCATGTTCTTCTAGCACTGCAGTTTTTCTCTGTTAATGAACAAGCTATGTTAGAAATTAAAGGTGCATCGTTTATCTGTAATCTAAATATATATACACACAATAATTATATACTCTATATCTAATCATACATAATCTAAAATTCAAAGAAGCATTAGCTTTCTTCTTTCCCTCCTTGAATTCAGGCGTGTTGAAACATGATTTCAGTTTCTTATATAGAATGTAGTTTTATACTGCTTCTTGATAGAACACTGATTTTTTTTAATAACAGTTTTTGCCAGGTTGTATAACTCCTGTTTAATAATTTCTAATGGATTTATAGTGGAGATTAAAAAAAAAAAAAAGCAGGTGTGTGCATGTTTTTACACCAGGTATGTGGACCTCAAAAAGTGGACAAATGAATTAAAGGAAATGTCCATTTAAAAACAAACCAAAAAAAAAAAAAAAGGAAAAAAGAATTATGAGAAATTATACAAAAGCTCACAATTTGGCCTAATTAACTCAGGAAGTGTTATGTGAGGGAACATACCTTCATGTATAGCTCTTTGCTGATTAAACTTTGGTCTAAAATGCAGGCCAGCTTTTGATGAAATATATTTTGACAGATCTTCAGTTGACAGGCATGGAGTCAGAGATGCTGTAGGGTCTTAACGATGGTCAATCAATCAAGCTGTGGCAACTCTGCATTCTAGAGTACAAGAAGACTCATAAAAAAGCAATGGCAGCTTTATGAAAACAAAACAAAGAACCT
This sequence comes from Anas acuta, assembly GCF_963932015.1. Taxonomy (NCBI): domain Eukaryota; kingdom Metazoa; phylum Chordata; class Aves; order Anseriformes; family Anatidae; genus Anas; species Anas acuta. The sequence goes on from NC_088979.1 coordinate 14,637,079, forward strand.
ATAATTCATAGTTTTTTTAATCAGTGGGAACCACAGTGATACAAAAAAAAAAAAAAAAGAAAAATATTGATTTGATTTGAGTAGAAATAATAAATGCAGAGTAATCAATCCACAGTTTGGCCATGCTTCTGTAATAGTGTTTTCATTAGATATTTCTTGTTTTAACCAAGAGTCTAGCTCTGGAGTATGCGAATATTTCTTTTTACCTATGATGCTAAGATTTCCTTTTATGTTTACTGCAGCAAAGATGTAGCTTTTCCCCCTCACTTTTAGCTTCTGAATTCTCAGATTAATCAAAATTGAAAACAACAGAATATTTTCTGGATTTTTAGGTTGCATTATAACAGCAGCATTAAGAAACACCAAATGGGATTTCCTTTAAGTAATATAGGAATGCAGTTCGAAACATGGCTTGTATTCTGATAAGCCAAGAAATTGTTGTACCAAGTCTCTCTAAAAAGGCACTTGGAACAAGCTTTAATTACTTCCGAGACGTGTTCTTTTAGATCCTGCTGGTAACTTTCTTCACAGCTCTTTTCAGTTTGATCAGAGGATTTTTGCCTCTGTTGCAGTGGTACAAGCTAGCATCGTTAAAAAGCCAAGCCATAACCAAACAGATCCACAAAGAACTGTCTAACTTCCAAGTGCAGCTAAAGGGGAAAAGTGCTCTTTTTTTAGTTCCTGCAACAAAATATTGATTCTGACTGTTACGAACAGTAAGTTACAGTTTGTCCAGATACTGAGCGCTTTTGTTTGTTTGCTTAAATAAATGTCTTTGCATTTGGAGATGGAAATTAGCTTTGGTTTTCAAGAGTGAACTGATAAAAACAAAAGGGAGACCTTCAGACATTCAGCTGTGTCTCGTAATCAGCAAGGGTGCTCTACAGCAGTGTTTGCATGTGATCCAGCATGGGGAAAGGTACTGTGTTGCTGCAAACTGTCAGCGCCCTGGGACGTGATTTAAATTGGCATAGGATCTCGGGAGAGAATTAGCCTTTTATGTTTGAGTTGTTACCAATATGCTGGCCTTTTCTCTCTAGCACCAATGCCTGGTAATTGTTTCTCTTTTTTTTTTTTCCGTTAACGTTATAGACAGCGGTCTAAACTCCTTTCAGTAACTGTCAAGTATTATCTGCTACAGTACAGAACAGGCTTTTTGCTGTTAAGTTTAGGTGGTAGAACGCTTAATATATAACATTTGAAGACCACTAATTCCTAAACGGTTCTCAAAAGCATATTGCAGCTATTATGATAGGCTGCATTCTGCAGATTGTGAATCTAAGCCATATTATAGGACTGCACGATCTTTTTTACTGTCTTAAGTTGCCCGTGTTTTTTAACTTGTGTGCCCCTCCTCCTCCTCTCTCCAATCCCCCTCTTCTAGAAACAAAGACTTGTTTGTTCCTCCTCTGCCTGTGAGGTCTTTGCACCCACACAGTGAAGGCTGCAGAGCCCCTTATTTAAATGCTTTCCATACCCTTGGAAGGTAAGGAACAGGATGCATCAGAAAACTGATAAGTCCTAACTCTTATAGATAACTGAAGTTCTTTGACTTTGAATTCAAGGTATTTAAAAAGAGCTGTGTGTGTCTGGATCATGACAAACCTGTGAGGTGTGAAAAAATTAAATGTGCATATAGGAGATCTCACTGATAAGCATATTCTCTAGAGTGCGAATGTCTGTAGTTATGTCCCTAGTAAGTAATGGTTGGAGAATTGAGATTTAAACAGAAAACACACGTGCACGCACAAAACAACTTCAAAGCCTCTGTTTTTCCCTGTCACTTGAAACAAGTTTTTTTTTCCCCTTTTTAATTAAATAATGTATTGGAAATGGTAGAAAACTACATTCTTCTTTGTTTACCTTGAAGATTGCATAACTGTGTAATGAGCCAAGATCGCTGATCTTAGTAGTGTTTTTTTCTTCCACTAAGTCTTCACCTGGATGTATTTGCTGGTTGAGTTTTATTAAGTCTTTTTTAATCTCCAAACTTGAATTTCATAGGTAAAATATTCCCATTACATGAAAATACCTTTATGATCTGTTGAGAGAACAGTTCTAAAATCTTGACGATTTTTTACTCTTATTATTTTTATTCAAGTCTTTTATTCTTGCATTCTTCAAACAGTAAAATAGTTGGACAATAATTTTGGTAAGTACTTGAACAAAAAATTTGAAACTGTATCTTAAGTTCTGTTTCTGAAGAGTTACCAAATCACATAATTTTCCCCAAATATTTATTGTTGAATATTAATAATACACACTGATGTATCAATAGTTTGTGATATTCCTTTTTAAATACATTTCTAGTTAGAAAAAAATCATTACAAGGTATTTCAGGGATCTAAGATGATGGAATAAAATGAAAAGTGTCAGACAAACACGATTTCTTAACAGTTTAGATTGCAAAGTCAACAGATAGGAAAAATTGAGCAAACTTTGATCAGGGTGAGCAGGAGTAATACAAGTAGCTGTCAGAAAGATACAGGTATATAAAACATGAAAAATTTGACGTGAGAGGGAAACAATTTGCAAAGTTGCATATTAGTGGAAAAGAGACTGATGGAACTAGTACTTGTATGTTGCATGCAGGAAAAACAAATTTTAAACGTGGTGAAGGGATGTCATTAATCCACACTTATGTTTGACTGAGGTTACAAACTGTTGAATGTATGTGTTTAATTGTGACCTGACTTGCCTGTGAATTGCATGAGGCGCGGACTCTAGAAACCAGGATTGTGTAACTGGAGACTAGACCATAAAGGTGGCCTTTTTAACCAAATGAAAATTGACATTCTTCAACTTTTAGGTACTTATTTTTTACAAGCTAGGTAGTTTGCTTTCAATTTAGATTACCTTTTTTCAGGTGATTTTGTAGGTAGTCGTAATCTTCTAACCTTTGTCCCTCTTTACTTTCAACTGTAATTGACCTTCCATCTTGTTTAATAGTAGGGTTTGAATCCTGGAACTTCTGAACCTCAGCACAGACTTCTGCCTGAGTTACAGAATTAGCTAGTAGCAGGAAAAAGCTATTTTTGGCTACTTTCAGAAAGTTTTTGGTTGTCCCCTACTGGCCCATTCATTGTTTTGTTTTGTTTTTTTGTTTTGTTTTGTTTTGTTTTGTTTTTTGTTTTTTTCCAAGGTGGAAGAGAGTAGGATGCAAAAAGCGAAGACACAGTCTTGGTTCCAGACATGATAATGTTCTGGGTTTAAAAAAAAAAAAGAGATGAGTTCCTCGGTTTAGTATTGTTGTGTCCAGCTTGTCTGGAGCTGCTAGATGGGCTGTCTTTTTGCGTTGTTGTCTCTAGTTTCAGCTTTGCCCTAGTTTGGAAAATGTAGGTAGCCTAACTGCTGTTCGTCTTCCAGTAGAGATTGCCCAGAGGAGCTCTTGGATCTTGTGTTAGTTCATGTAGTTCATGGCTCATATCCTTCATAGGACAGCTGTTGGTACTGTTGAAACTTTCGTTTAGCAGTTGTTTGTGGTGTTTCGGGCATGTGAACTTTGTGTCCTGTGCAGCAGAGGAACAAGCTGTCCTGTTGCTGGACTAGAGATCATAGCCAGTTGGTTGGCTGCACCAGGTTACTTCTTCGTGACTCATAGAATCACAGAATGGTTTGAGTTGGAAAAGACCTTAAAGATCATCTAATTCAAAACCCCCTAGAATGCCACCCACTAGATCAGGCTGGCCAAGGCCGCAACCATCCTGGCCTTGAACACCTCCAGAGATGGGGCATCCACAGCTTCTCTGAGCAACCTGTTCCAGGGCTCATCACTCTCATAGAAAAGAGTGTCTTCCTTATATCTAATCTAAATGTACTCTTTTGTAGTTTAAATCCTAGTCCTCCCTACACCCCCTGACAAAGAGTCCATCCCCAGCTTTCTTGTAGCCCCCTTCAGGTACTGGCAGGCTGCTGTAAGGTCTCTCTGGAGCATTCTCTTCTCCAGGCTGAACAACCCCAACTCCTTCAGCCTGTCTTCACAGGGGAGGTGCTCCAGACCCTTATTCATCTTTGTGGCCTCCTCTGGACTCGGTCTAATACTTCCAGAACCTTATGCTGGGGCCCCAAAGCTGAACACAGTTCAGATGCTGGATGTCTCACAACAACACCCACTTTATTTTAAGCTTTATCCACAGCATCTTCAGCTTCTCCCTGTTCTTTTCTTTTTCACTGAGTCAGGATGGGACTTGCAGGTTGTAGTTTAATATCCAGCTCTTTTGTGTTCGTTCTGTATTTTCTACTTGTACTTTGATCAAGTTTCTATTCCTGCTTCATGTATTCACTTACCTTACAGGAAGTTATGTCTTAATGTTTCATACATATGATCACAAATATTTCAAATTATTTCAAGCTATTCAACACTTCATTTTCTTTTCACTTGACCCATGAAAACCTGTCGCACCATTCCATTAAAATATTGACTCAATGCTGGACATGAGCACCATATGGAATAGTGAAAAGGGTAAGCTAGAGAGTTGAATAACTTCTTGAATTTTTTTTCTTATCTCTTCTGTTCTCAGTATAGCAAGAAATACAGCATTTCCTCATGTGTTACCTCTCAAAGGAAAGACAAGCTGTGAAGAAACAACCATTGTTATTATTATTATGAGATAAATGTATTTAGGCTTAAACAAAACAAAGGCACTTGTATACCTTAAGCTGAACACTCAAAAGACAGTGCAGACTGAAGGGCTTTTCAGAGGAAAAGATGATACCAATTCTTTGAGATAATGCTCCTTTCTTAAAATAGTTAAGTGTTAGTGTTCCAGGAATCCTTTTTATATGATGAAAACATTAATTCAAACTAAGACACCAGATGGTTTTCTTTGCACCAAAACAGCCTGTCATCCTAAATAGAAGTTCACTCCTTTTTCTCTTGGTTCCCATAAACCGTAATCCTCATTCCCAGAAAAAAAAAATCCTACCTCTCCCATTACTGCCTCAACAAATGCATTGTGCAGCATATTGTGAACGCTAACAGATTCAGGCTGTTCCAAGGAAGAAGTGGAGCTAATTACAAAAGTGAAAGCCTCTGAAAATCGTGTCCTTATTACATATTAGCCTTTCCCAGCCTTTTTCTCCCCTATGGGAACTCCAGTGCCTCTGACTTTAACCATACTGGTCTCTGGAGGGGAACAGGTTGGGGGGGAGCAGGTCTGTCAAGTAGATGCATTATTTTATAAAACAAAAATGTTAGCTGTTGCTTTCCTGGGGAAGGGGAGATTGGCTCTCATATATTAGTCGCACAGGAAAGGTGTACCACATAGCCTTTGTGGGGAAGAGGAAAACAAAGCATTAGTAAAATGCTTCCTGTGCAAATGGTAGTATGTGTGGCTGTGTAATTAATTCATCTGCTGTTTCTGTACCAGCTCTAATTTTGTGTGTCAAGATGACCTAGCTGGAGCCTATAATACTCAAAACTTGTGACAAGGATGTGAATGATTGTCGGATGAGCTGCACCACATCAGGAAGAGTGGGAGCCTGTAATCAAATGTAGCTGGATATAAGTGTGATGATCTGTTTTGTCATCCTGTGTGTTCCTAAGCTTAGCAATTCTAAGATTTCATGTGAACAAATGATTCTTTATTATTTGTTTCTGAATTGAGAATAGTTTGTTAAGAAGAGAGAACATTGAAATATTTCACCACCGCTTTGAAAACGTTCACCAACTTGCGTGTTTAGCTCTGTTTTCAGAAGCTTTTAGAACAAGTACGTTCTCTTAAACATGAGAAGGTTGCATTAATTTCACAGGAACAATACATGTGAGCATACATATCACACTGAAAATCAGTATAGTTGCACGTTTTGTGTTGTTGGGACTTGTACTTTTTTAATACGTGTTGTCTTAGGATAATACTTATTCTGTATCTGTTTGAATTTTATTTTTAAATGCTTATTGTTTTGGTTTCTTAGCCATGAATCAGCGAATCAGCCAAAGTGCTCCAGTGAAACAGCCACCCCCTCTGGCTCCTCAGAGTCCCCAAGGTGGTGTGATGGGTGGGAGTAGCTCCAATCAGCAGCAACAGATGAGACTTCAGCAGCTACAGATGGAGAAGGAAAGGCTGAGACTGAAGCATCAAGAACTGCTTCGGCAGGTGAGGCCACAGGTTAGACACCTACTTCCACTATTTCTTTTGTATGTTGTGTTACGTTTTGTTTTGTTTTGGCTAAGTTGATGTTTCAGTGAGCATTGAAGACGAGTAACTACAAAAAGCTTTGAGATACAAAAAGATCTGAAGTCATTCTGCTTGGTAGTGAAAGCATCTGACTTACCACACTGAAGGATTTTGCTTTCCTCCCTCTCTAACAAAACTTTCTGAGGGCAGGTTTCTGCTATTAGGATGACATCATGGACTGCTGATCTGACTGGAGATTCCTCTTGAGAATATATTTTCATACTCACTGAGTTCTGAGTCATGCAAAAAGAAGAAGCTGGTTCCCACAGTTGCTTTAGTTCTCCCTTTTAAGTGGAGGAAAGTCTTTCACTTTCATAACATGTCTGTAGGATTCCGAGGCACTTTCATGGTTTATATAAGATACATTGAGGAGACAGCTTGTTGCTAAAAATCTCATCTGTTTTACAGTGGAGGGGAGCATGGAACAACTGAATCACTCATGCTGCGTTTTGAACCTGTGGTTTTTCTTATGATGAGGAATTTCAAACTTCACAGTTAGGCTGCAAGCTATTCCTATTAGTGTTTTTCTACTGTATAAGTATTACTATAAAGAATGTCAAAATGTAGGGTTGGATGTTAGAACCTCTGGATCCTGAATTCGGGCTTGACTTTTCACTTTGTTTAAGCCTTCTGCTTCCACTTTTCCATCTGAATGTTTCAGAAGAAGTGACTGCCATCTGTGTTAGATACTTAAGATATTCTTTGGTGTGTCTCTTTTTTTTTTTTGGCACTGTTGAAGAAAACACTAATCTTTTCTTTGAGGAAAACCTTTTAAAATCTTACCCTGCTCCCTTTTCACTTTGGGTGATGGGCCTTGTATCAGGAGAGGATAATATCTTAAAGTCCTCAAAGACAGCTCTTCTCTTTCTTCATCACCTGCAGTGTTCTGTCCTGGAATCTGACTTGTGTTATCTCTTTTGTAGTCAAGGCTTGTTTTTGTAGGAATCTTCAGCATCTCTTGGTATCAGATGGGTCATCTTTAAAGCTGTTACTTTTTATAGTACTCTAGGTAAGAATACATGGCAAAGATGGCATCAGGACTTTCTATGCTTAAGCATCTGGGCCTCTGCTGTTCTTGCTTTGCTATTAATCCACCGACAAACATTTTACTCTGTGCTAGCATGCTTCTAGGTAGGCCTTCTAATTTTCTTCCTTCCTCAGTTGTCATTGAAAACCTGACTAACTTTGGACCAGGTGACAGCCAGTTCCCTTCATGTTGTTCTCCCTGGTCATCCAGCTTTTCTGTCAAATACTCATCCTTGGTAAATCTATGAGTTTGTTTCACTGTGTCATGATTTTTATAGTTTCTTAACTCCTTTATCCTGTCTGATCTGGCCTGTCTTGGGGGCTTGATACTACAAGATGGTGTTTGTAAGACAGCCTGCATAGGCAAACCATGCAGCTAAAGTAATTTTTATCCATCTTATTTTTACTCTTAGGCATTGCGGAATATCAATCCCAGCACAGCAAATTCTCCAAAACATCAGGTAGGCTCTTAACTGATGTTTCAGCATAATTAGAAACATGAAGGCATTAGGCTAGCAGAGGAACTTTGCTACATAAAGGCATTCTAAGGAAAAAAAAAAAAAACAAAAAAAAAAACAAGCTCTGCCCTACATGTTTTTGAACCACTTCCCTGATCACAACCCTAAAATTGTTTTTGAGTGCAGCATTACCACAACTTTGTATCAATATTTAAAAGCAAATGAGGAATTCATTGCACGTTTTTCTGCATTGAAAACAACCTTCCTATTTAGCATTCTTGAAGATACTGCTGTTCCAGTCCTGATGTCAAGATGTATATTTAAAAGAAACCTCCCATTATTTCGAAGGTAGTAGTTTGTGACTTTTAAATACTTTTCATATGGATGTTCTTACCAGTTTGCTTAAACAGGTATGATCTTAAAGAAGGATATCTGTAAATCAGTTAATAACAATTTATTTAAAATATTTATTACTTTTAAACGTGTGCAGTGTAATAATTATTTAGTAGATTAGACTAAAAAAATAATTGCTGTGGGGTTATAATACATAATTACTCCATTTTGATACTTGCAGGCTCCTGTACAGATACATTTTTCTTTATTGGAAACAACAATTCCTAAAAGACTTTCAAGCTCAGAGCAAATGAAAATGGTCAAAATTGTAGCACGGTAAACAGCTGAATGTGGACTTCTTTTGAATGCTTAAGAAGTTGAATATGGAATGAATCCCTGAAAGGGTGGATTTATGGATACATTCAGAGAGCTTCTTGCTTGCTATTGCTAACATTATTCTTAATCTACTGGTTCTTAGGACAATATTTTTATTGGCTTGTATTGTACTTTGTATTTCTAAGAAAAACAGTATTATGCACTCTGCAAGAAAACCAGAATAGAAGAAAGTGTCCTGTGTTTGGAAGTCATGAGTAGTGGTATACTATTGCATTCTGAATTGTACTGCAGAATTTGTACATTACTAGTTCTTCAGAAAAGATCATCTTCAAAATAAGAAACTCAGACTTAAAAACAAACAAACATACTGACACCCTGAAAAAAATCTTCCTTGTTTGGTGGTGTAAGTGGCACTCTAAAACTGAACCTGAGATACAATCATTATCCAACTATTTTATTTTTTTTACAGAGCGTTAACCACACAATGCTCTCAATGATCAATATTAGATCCTGCTATGAAAGAGAAGAAAAAAATGACTTAAGAATTGCTGGTATAGAAGGAAATAAGCAGAGAAGCACACTCCTTCACACCAGTTGGAAACATCTTATCTTCTGCTACAATTAAATCATTCAGAAGGGATGCTTTTCTTACTAAATGCCAAAACTGTATTCTGTGTTTCCTGGTATGCCTGAAACCCTATCATATTGTTGTTCCCTCTTCCACAGTAACTACTTCTTCCTATTGCCAACTTACAAATGTGCAGCAAATGGGAGTCTTTGGAATCAATTTCATACTTAACTCAAAAAGATCAGATTTCTTGAACTTAGTTCTTCAAGCCAGAATTTCACTAAACAGCTACAAAAGCTCAAGGGACCTTATTGATAACTTGCAAACGTGTATCAATCACTTTTTTTTTTGGGTTGGGCGGGGAACCACTGAAAGGGCTTAAGCAAAAATCAGAATTCCAGTTACATTTCAAGAGGCTTCATACTAGGATCCCATGTATACACACTCACCTGACGGATCAGTCTGCAGTTGATAATGAGCCAAGCTGTCTTTTGAGTAATCTGATAGAAAAATATGCAACCATGTCAACTTGTAGTTCTGTTATATTAGCTTATTCATGTCACATCACTTGGATGTGTTTTTTGTGCTTTCATTTGCCACTTCAATAATGTAGTGTCCATGTGGAACAAGGACTTTTCTGTATTGTTTTCTAAATGGTTTTGGGGGCTTTACGCTACAGGATCAAACGCTGTCTGTCTTCTCTATTGGTGCTATTATTGAAGTCCTAATACAAACCTCTGGTCAGGTCAACCTAGTGAACCTGGAAAATATGCAGAGAAATTACACTTCTTCAGTCAACTCCTTGTTGACAGATACATTCCCTTGTAAATAAAATTCATGAAGCTTAGAGGACTTTTCTGCGTTATGATAATAAATTTGCATTTAAGGGAAGAATAATAGCTTTTGTTGCTGAATTTCTCATACCACCATTCTTGCAGCTTGTCTTTCATAAAATATCTCTTTTATATGAATACCAAGAAATGTTTCTAAACTCAACAAGATCTCTGAGCTTTTCTTAATCATAGCATCAAATAGGTTAGAAGGGACTTGAAGTCATCTAGTCTAACACCTTACATCTTGCCCAACCTTCTCTTCCTTCTTGAGGTTTTTATTCACCTAACTTGGATACAGAGTTGATACCTATCTTTGGTCAGGTTTTCTGGTTCTGAATGTTTTCTGTGCTAGTTTTTCTCTGCCGTGATACAGTAGTATCCTGTAGTAATACTCAATGTTAGGTATGAAGACCTTGGTACTTAAGTGCCTCCTGGAAAGGTGAAACAATTTCTCAGCTTCATCTTCTGTTGTAAGTCCTGTGAAATACTCTTGTTTGAATGAGGACATATAATTCTGAAAATGTCCAAGGCAAAGGTATTTGAAGCAAAAGTTGACATCCATATTTACTGTGCATAAAAAAGTACTCTTGGCTATTGCTACTTCCAAGGAATTTGAAAACAGCAAGCATCTGTTCACTTAATTATTCTCATCGTGAATTATCTGTGAACATCCTAAGGATGCATACCTGTCTTAGTTACAAGATTGAGTGACTTGACTTCTCCCTGCCTCCAGAAGTTTCCTACATTTAGCATCCAGTTGTCAACATCTCACCTAATGTTAGCCAACTTGTGCATAAATCATAAAATTGGCTAGATAACTGGGTAACAGATTCCTTGTCTTCCAGTGTACAATGGAAAGAGAGAGAGGCAAATAATTTTAAGGAACTGATGGTGTTATTCTTGGATGATATGCAGACTACTTACTTGCGATAAGACTGGAAGATTTCTTATTTGTCTGCCACTGATATTGAGGTATTTGCTAGTCAGATGAGCTTAATACTGCTTATGTGCTAGGCTCCTCCGGGTATGCTTGCTTATTTTGTATCTGCTGCGTGTTCTCAGCACTGAATGAAGAGCCCTGTCTTGGAACCACATGCTGTCCCATGTCCTGCCCAGTCTGCTCAGTTCTTCTTTCTGAGTTACCTTTCTGTTATCTCTGCTGCTTTCTTGGTAGTTCTGCATACCTGGAATGTGCTCTGTGTTCATCATTTCATTTTTTTTGATCCTTTTTATTTTATGAAGTACCTCTCTCACACTGTTGTTCTGTTGCCTCAGGCTTATTTCCTACCAACTTATGAGGGACATTCTGGAAACTCCTCTGTTCTTTGAAGAATCTGCAAAGACACTTGGCCATTCTCCCACTGTTTTCTGAATCGCTTGTTCTTGTTTGATATTTGCTCCTACATGCATAAAATATGAGCACTTACGGTGCTAAATCAATGCTGGTTTTGAAAGCTATTCCAGTATCCTTTAATTTTGTCTCCATTTTAGCTGGTGGTCAGTTTGTACGTATACCAATATAAAGCTGTGTTATTGTCAGATTTGTGATGTTTTCTAGAAAGCATGGAAGACAGCATTAAAAACAAGTCCACTTTTGCAGGCAGTTTCTATGGTGCTAGTGAAACTGGAAGTATTGTTGAGCACTTATTTTTTTCCCATGTAATGTGTCATTAGGAAAAAAAAAAAGAAAGCATAAATTTGTATATGAGGGTTAAGTATTATGGTATTGTATTAAGCTGCTGACTTGCAGCTCTTTTTTAGGGAGTGAACTAGAGTGCAGTTATTGTTGGGTCTTGAAAAATGTGGAGTTTAAAGCAAGATTCAGATGCGTTGTATTGTTGATACATTTCAGTTTTGTGGCTTTAAATTTTATGTGCTTATTTTAACTTAAGGTACGTTTTTATGCTCAACATTTTCACTAAGATTTAAAATGTTTCTTTTGTTTCCTAGTGAATCCCAGTGTTGTCCATTGACATTCTCTCTCTTCTCAGCCATCCATGTATTATCTGAAGCTGACCTAGACTGACAAAATAAAAATGATTTATCAAGGTTTCATCAAGGGTATTAAGCTCTCAACAAAGAGAGATTTACAGGGAGTGTTTTCAAAGGACTTTTTGCATTTTAAAAAGGCCAGAGGTACTGCTAAAGCAGAAGACTCGTGTTGACCTGAGTATGGGATGGCTGGCAGTACATAACAGCTTTTGCTAGAAGGAAGCAGAAATTGTTAGAGGGAGGCTATCCAACTCTGCTTGGTTTTCATGATTGCTGACACGTACCTGGTTAACTGATGCTTTGGGGACACGCCATCTGGGCAGGTGCAGTGCTTGGAGGCATGGTAGGTAGCAAGAGGAATAGGAAGCGGTGGCACAGCAAAGGACTGCGAAACCAGACAAGAAACCAGACTCTACTAACCAATGTCTATTCCAGTTTATGCTGCCCTATCCACATTTGCAAAGGTGTTGTTTAAAAGCTTTTGTTAACAAAGTATTTATGCAAAAGACATTACGTAGAATTGTGCCAAGTGTACACTACACAATTAACAATCACTCTATCAGCATCACCTCTTAAATTAATTTTGCTGGTTTTTGTGATTGCAACACTAAATGATTTATGCTTTTCCCTTATTCTTCACTAATTGCGTAACTCCTCATTGCCAAATTCATTTGTCTTCATCCGTTCATGCATTTTCCCTGTTTCTTTTCTGCATATACTTTAACTTTGTGGCTCTTAAATGAGACCTAGAATATTTGAAGTGATGAAATAATTGGTGCTGATAGTCTACCCAAAGTGCAGCCTTTCCCCTAACGCCTCTCTTCGATCCTATTGAAGCCTGTGGAGGATTTGATAGTTGAGCAGTGTTTGGAGATAGAAATGATACAACTGGCCCTCAAGTCAGTTTACCAAAATAAATATCCATTGAAGTTGACCAGTTTGTTATATGTTTAATATTGTAAGAATATGATACATGAGTTGCACAAGGGAGTCTTTACCTTTTCTCAGAACTTTTGTAAAGATTAAAGTGCTCTGAAAAGAGTAGTTTCATAAACTTAATTTGAACATGGTGTATGTGACCTGGAACTTGATATAAAACTGTATGCAGCTGTGAAAAGTACTGGATAAAGTCAGCCTGATGAATTTACACAATACTTACCATATTTTTAAAATTACTTTGCTTAAGGAGATAGCAGATCATTTTGGTCTTGTATGTAATGTCCAAACTTCAGATTCTGTATTAACAATAGGAATGCTAAGCTTTTATTTTCCCAGAGGTACTTAAAAAAAAAAAAAAAAAAAAAGTTCAAGATACTTACAAAAATAGGATGAGATCAAGTTATAGAAATTTAAGCCAGGATTCTGTCATGGTTTTATTTTTGCCTCCAGACTTTAAATACTTCTAATAAAGGATATATTTTTAAAGCATGAATTAAAAGCCTGGAGTTCACATTGCTCTGTTTGTAGCTGGGACAGGCTTATACACTCCCATACATGTTTTTTAATTATAGGAAGCACATAGCTTCTTTATTGAAAGTCACTTTTATAAGGAAGAAATAAAAAGACTACTCTTCGAGCTACCCAAGTTTAGCTTCCATTACGTGCACCTTTTAGGAAAAATACACTTAATGTGGTCTTGAAGATTTATAGAAAACTTTGCTCCTCTTATGGAATTATTAAAAGTCATTCTGCATTTGTTTCTGAATAGCGTGGCTTTTCTGTAATTCCTTTCCCTTCCAGACTCCCAGATTGACATAAATTTATTACTTGAATGAGTAATGGAATAACATTCTCTCTAGTGGGGAGAGCTGTAGTTCTGCCTCCTGAATAATTAGCATTAATGCAAACAGCTGTAGTTTTGCACTTCAGCAATGCTGTTGTTGAAACAAGAACAAAAATTAGTAGTAATATTATTAATTTCCTAGGTTGTACACACTTAAGAATAGGCAAAATGCAGTTCTCTCTTCTGGTTTAATCTCTTTTCAGCGGATCTTTAGTGAAATGCAACTTTTCATTTGTAGCTAGCCAGTATATGAATAGCATTTATTTTTGCTACAATATTTAAGGTCATGTATTGCAAAATTTCAGTCAATCTTTACTACGCATTAAGGATTTAGAAAATACAAAGGTAACTTTCTCATTTCCAAATTGCTTATTCTGTTGTAGTGACTTTTTTTTCTTAAAGTACGGAGATTTTTTTTTTCTTTACGGGTGTTAGTAACTCTTAGAAAAGGGATCTGTGTAGATATTTTTTAAAAGCTATTGCATCATTAGGCAGTGGTGATTGCGTGGTAGGCTTAGTCTTTCCAATGAGATAAATTGTCACTACAGTGCTTTCCATACAGAAATGATTATGTGTTGGTTTTGCTTTGTCGCTGCTCTCTGATGAAGCTTCTTCCGAAGGCTGCTGGCACTTGGCTCCTCTTCTTTGTCCTTGGCAGGGACTGCAGCCCAAGGATGTACAAATGCAACATATGGATCAAATTGAGAGGGAAGGGGAAAAGGCCAAAGAGTAGTTCTTGCCGCAGCCCGGTAGTTGGAGAGGCATAAGAGCAGAGGTGTCACAGATTGACAGCTCTGCTGTCAGAGAATGAATGTGTATCATACCTGTACTACAGGTATGAACCCATGGCTGAAAACGTTCTAAAAGCAGTGGTGCAAATCCGAGTGATTTCCACCCCTGCCCTGATTGTTGGACAAAATAGCAAAATGGATTTAGTTAATAGTTGCATCATATGAAGGTAGTCTCACAGAGAAGGGAAGGTTCAAATGACATGAATTCTAGTCTCCAGAAGGGTAGAAATGTGAGCAAGTAGTTTTTGCAGTTCTTGAGTTGTCTCTGGGTTTGATGTGCTAAGACCTTCCTCAGATCACCGTTTGTGAAGTGTTCCAAGAAAGATTTTTTTTTTTCATACCAACTTTTTTGTATCAAATCCAATGTAGCTGATAGAAGCTGGTAAACTTAGCTGTAAACCAACACCTCATTATATAGCCTTTGCACTTGGTTTTATTACATAAGAAAGTGAAAATCATATTGATAAACCTATAGAAATGGGTTAAAGATGCATACCATACTGTGATCTGAAAACAAGGACAAGGAATGTTAGTATTTATTAGGGCGGTAGCCAGTTAAGTGTTGGTGAACACTGGACTATATTTACTTGGGGAGACAATCAGGTGCATCAGATTCAGAAAAAAAGACACTTGGTATGTTTGATACATTTCTGCAAAGGTCTAATCAACTGGAGTGAGAAATCCTAGTACAAGGTACGGAACTTGCTATTAAAGGAACATGTAGAATAATAAATTCACAGGAATTGTAGTGAATCACATACAAGATTAGGAAAAAAATGTACTGTGGGGAAGCGTATTTAGCACAATCTGCTGGAAAATATAGTAACCTTACATGTTATTTTTAAAGAAATCACTTAGAAGAATTGGAGAAAGAGTATTGTAATCTCTCTATATATAGTGTTCATATATTATTGTGTGTGTGTATATAGTGCATATAACTGGATGAAGAACTCTCATTTTACAAATGAGGAATACTGATTATTGTTAAGACTGACAAGACAACTTTTGCTTGAGATTAGCTTCCCAGGCACAGATTGGATAATCAGGTACTACTAATGATGGTAACAAGATAGTCAAAAGATAATGGGTAACATGTGGATTATCTGTTTAAAAAGGGAGTGGGGGCAGTAGAAATGACAGAAAATGTTCCTTTTCTCCACTTACCTTTAATTTTGCATATATATATATATTTTTTTTTTTTTAATGTTAAAACTTAATTTCAGTAAATAATAATGATAAGCGTTATGGATGGATTGTGTGGTTCTGCATTTGGTGCGTAGTAAGATGAGTAAAAATACATAATCTGAAGTTTGTGACTTCAAAAGTGCTGCCTTCTTTAGTTTTAATAAGGAATTATTAGGAATTCGAAGAGCTTTAAGATTTACTTTTGGGATAAATCATTGAATTTATCAATCACAAATTTCAAAATGTATCAAATGAGTGAATCGGAATATGTAGGGAAAGGCTTTAAACCTTGCTGAGTGAAATAGGCGTGGTAAAAAGGAAATCAAGGATTAAATAGGAAATTACAGGAAATAGGGAAAAAGAGCTAGTCACAGTGATGTTTCAGAGGTCAGATACTGTTAACTATTCTTTTTGATCTTAAGAATAAACTTAGTAAAAGGATACTGAAATGCAATGAAAAAAATTACCTATACGTGCTGATATTTATATACATAAATATATTTAGAGTGAAGTCCCTGTAATACTGGACATGACTGGTTGAACTTCAGTTACCAATGAAGCCAATAAAAATTCTTGCTTTGTCTTCAGAAGCTTACTTTCATTTAAATCTTGTAACTGAAAACACTGAAAGCATCAGTTATCCTAGAATGTCATATGTTTATGTATCTGGAACATATTTGAATGTCTAACATGATCTTTTCTTTTCTCCTCGTTTTTCACTCCCGTTTTAGGAATTGGCTCTCCGTAGCCAGCTTCCAACAATGGAACAAGATGGTGGATCTCAAAATCCCGTATCATCTCCTGGAATGTCTCAGGAACTGAGAACAATGACTACAAATAGTTCTGATCCCTTTCTTAACAGGTTTGTAGGAGTAGCTACTGGAGGAAAAAAAAATTGATTTAAAATTCTGTTCAGTACATGTAATAGTTTATTTTGAACATCTGTCTGTGCCAAAAGCCACAGCTGTAAATGAATCTTTCCTTAAATGGCAAGTCTAGTAAAAGTTGAGGATTAAAAGCTGTCTCCTGTGGGAGGAAGTAGTCTGTTCAGACTTGTAGGAAGGTTTTTTATTCAAAGTCATAACATGTTGCCTCTGCATAATCTGTTGACTAACAGTCATTTCAAATTACTGACTCAGAAGAATTTGTGAATAGCTTGCTATGAGATCAGATGAACTATGAGGCACATTTAGGACTACACCTTGAGGTTCATTTTAAGGTTTCTCTGTTCACCTCTCCCCATTGGTTCAGTTATTAATTTAGCAGTATTTTTACTCTGTTAAATGTTAGCTGTGCAAACAGTGGAATGTTTCATTTTAAACACAGTATTAGTTGGAAGTGTGGGCCTTTCAATTTAAGAATTAGAATTTTGCAATATAGACTTGTGTTTTTATGTAACTTTTTCCTTAATCCGTCTGAGTTGAGGAACGTTTGTTTTCTTAGAAATACTGTTCTAATTACATCTTGCAAATACTTCATGCTAACAAGCACAATTTTGGAAAACCTGCTGCAGCTTGTGATAAGTTGCATCTATATTTTTGTTTAGCATGCTGAAAAGGAAAGATGGAAATGACAAAAGAATCTGATCTCTGAACCACATACATTTTTTTAATTAATGGAGTAAAAAATGTACCTATTTTCACCAGTATTAAGTGGTTGAACTTAAGTTGTGGTCATTAATTTTGTAGTGCTCCATTGAACTATATTTTTTCAGTGGTCTAAACTGGTACCAACTCGGCGTCTGTTACCATTAGACAAAAAGATTACGTGTTCTATCAGAGTTCATCAGTACTTCTCTGCGTTACATTGAAATGTTAGCCTAACTTCAGGGTAATTACTGTAAGTTCTTATGGAGTATAACAGGCTTGTCCTTCTCTTTAATGGTGTATTATTATATGTACGGGGGAAAAAAACCCACATGTTAATCTTAATTCTTTTGATGTAAGTCTTAACTTCCATGTTTTTGCCACCAATATAGTTTCAGCTCTGCTTGCAAGATAGGAGGTCCACATCATGTTAGGACCGGCATAATTCTGGAGTTGAGCAAGACTAAATAGCTGCTATAATTTCAGATACTGAAAACGTAAAAACTTTGTAAACCTTTGCTACAATTATAAATTTCCTCCTCCATTCTTTTAAATTATGGAACGTTACTGATCTCTCACATCTTCATCCCTCAAAAAGTATCTTCATTGTATCTAACTTTTTGTGTTACTGATATTCTGAGATCTTAGTTTATGTCAGTTAAATCTACTTTTTATAGGAGTCTTGTCCATCTCTTCTAATTAGAATGAGGATTTGAGAAGTTCAGCAGATGGATGGCATCCTTTTACAGCATCTTGCCAATAGAATACGTTCATACAGTTTAGGTGATGTAAATAAAATCTGTTGCTCATAGTACTTTCACAGAATCACAGAATTGTGTAGGTTGGAAGAGACCTCCAAGATCATCTAGTCCAACCTCTGACATAACAATAACCAGTCCTCTACTAAACCATATCACTAAGATGTACTTTCTTCCACTACATGTAGTATTGTGTGTGTAAGTGTTGCGCATGCTACTGTTGGGGAGGAAAAGCAGTTAACTTCTCAAGGTACACTGTTCATTATGTGTTGGAGAAAAGCAAATCAAAAAATTAGGCCTTGCATATGGAGAAGAAAACAGTGGTGCTTTGTTATTCGAATCCCTAAGTAAGTGTGATTTCCAAATTTTGGGTCAGTGTTTCAGGAAGACCTACCTCCTACACAAATAAATCTGCTTAGAAAACTTCATTTTTTTGTTAGGGAGAGGGCTTGTTTTCCATGGAATTCAACATGGAATCCGGCGTGATCTTTAGCTGTGCTAGCCCTGTGCCAACGAATAAAAAGGACAAGAAATCTTAAAACTGACTACCTACTGATCTATCTGAAGTTGCATTTTGAGCAATACAGTTGTGGGCAATAATTTCCCATACTATGACTATGAAATGAAGAAATTCTTGTAAATGGAAGATGGCCTCAGTGTGTTGTAGTAAAAACTAGCTTGAATTTTCTTGAAGGCTGTTGCCATCATACGTCAAACCCAATAATGCTTTAAAATTTATTTCTTAAAAAATGTAGTACCTTCACATCTTAAACTTGTTTTCTGCATCTTTAGTTTTTGAAATGGCCACTGTACTCTTCTCTATGTCAAATATTCCAGCAATGGACTAACTTGTCTGTTGTGCTTTTGTACATATGAAATGTAAAATGATGGATCTTTGCCTTGAATTAGAAAGGGCAAAAAAGCTAGAAAGGACAAATTCAAATTATAAGTAGTTTTTTGCCAGGTTGATAATTAGCAAAGGGTATTTATTGTAAAGTGGGAATGTTACCATTTGCCCAGTTTTAAATATGTTTAGCTATTCCCTTTTTTTGTAGCCCGCACCAAATACTGAAAAATCTGTACCTGACTTGAGCTCAGATTTTTTTTCATTTGCGTTTTGTTTTGAGCATTGTTCCCTTCTAGATAATTTTATACACATCATTGCATTTAATTCTGGCATATTAAGGGAAAGAGACTTCTTAAAGGACACTTGTGGATATGAGTGGATGTCACTTGTGGATCTGAGAACCAGATGCTGCAGTCTGGTGGCCCAGTAGTTTTGTCCTAATTGTCTCCGTTATGTCCCTTATGTTAAAGTTCAGACTTCCAGGAATACTTCCAGGAATGCTTCTTTTTCTTTACAGTGTATATAAAGTTCCTGGTGAAGCAGTCCTCCTAACTTTACATTCCAAAGTTCAGGTAGTTGAATATTTTCCACCCCTTACATATCCAGACCAAAACATCTCAATGCTACAGTGAAGCAATTTGAAAAAATGTACAGTGGTGTTCTCATTTATGTAGTCAGTCTTCTGCCTGCTGTCTTCGCGACTTACTATCTTTATGCTACGCTTTATTTTTAAATGAAATATTTAACAATGCAGACTTTATTAAACAACTTCACCTTTTGATTTGCCACTCTGGTTATGTTTTTGGCTGTTAGATTTATATTGGCAGTGATGGTAATTCTCCATTTAATTCCTAAATCGGGCTTTCTTCTTTTGTATACAGACATTTTGACAAGTATTTATTGAAGAAGCATCCGCTCTATTTTGGGTAATGCAGTTTAGTTGCATGCAGTAATTTTGGGTAGTGTGATGACTGGATGAAGAAGTCCTTGCTGAAGCGAGGAAATGTGTATTAGGGTGATCTGGAGACAGGAGGGCTGGACATTCCAAGTGGGACCGCAGCAGCCAAAAAGCCTTCTCACCCAGAATGATTTAGTTCAGCATAGTCTCAGTTCTGTGCCTAGTATTTTGTCTCGCAAAGTAAACCGGCATTTTTTTTCAAAGAAGTTTTAAATGGCTTTCTTTTTAAGGTTGTAATCAAATGTGTGGTGATACTATTTTTAAATCAATCGGGGGGGAGGGAAGAAGTGCTTTAAAGGTATAGAAAAGCTAGTTTTCTTTCTTGTGTGGCAAGGATGTCCTCATGAAATCTAAAATATATATAATATATATATAATGTATGTAATATATGTTATATAAACACAGTTGATGGCAGTTGACTTGCATCTGATGTTGAACAGCTGTTCAACTATTTTCAGTCTGGTTCTGCATGCTTGACAAGGCATACACTATGGATTTCACGAGTACGTTACAAGCAGGATCAGTATGTCTTCAAATGCTAATTGAGCTGATGTACAGCTTAATTTTGTTTTGATTTGCACTTAGTATTCAAGGTGGAAAACCTGTAAAGGTCCTCAGTGAATGTAACCACAACCAGAAGAAATACAGATTTGAAAATGTTTTGTGAAGCTTGGATATTAGTAGACATAGGGAGAGAAGTAGTGGTGTGTTCCTACAGCTGCTTCTGCTCATTTTGTCCGGTGTGACTGTTTGCATCCGTTAGCTATCATAGCAAATGTTTTCAGATTTATGCTGATCTGTATCATTTGTATAACAAGTAGCAATCCCCCCCCCTCCCTTTTTTGAAAATTGTTCCAGCCAGGATAATGATATGTACCGCTGTATATAGCTTTTCTTACTGTTCTACTTTCAAATAAATAATTGATCAAATTTATAAGAAAGTCAACTGAAAACTGGATGCATCCCCCTCAAGCTGGTCAAGTTGATCATTTGACTGGCCTACTCTTCACCCCCATCCCAAATTTCCCACTGCAGTAGTCTTGGTCTTGCTTGCTCTGCTGGCAGTAAGATGGCAGTAAGAAAACTAATGTATGTAAGGCCCCATGCCACCTGTTTTGCTAACTGTTCTGTCAACAAGATCATTCTAAAGAGGGTTTGTTTACAGGATGGCTTCTGTACCAGTGCTTGATTTATATTAGGGCACTCTCTTGCTATGACATGTGTGACTGCACCAGTAGTAATGCAGCAGTGGGAAGCAATGGATGCATTGCTAAAGGAGTTCCAACTTCAGCTCCTATTCAGTGACCTAGAAATGCCCTTCAGTGGCTGATGAAACAAGGGGACGTTAGTAGTTAATTTTTTTTTTTAAAAACCTTAACAGAAATGTGAAATGCTATACCGTTATTAAGTTTCATAATCGTTAAGGACTGTGATATACTTCTGGTGGTTTTTAGCTGTGGGTGGGTGTGAAAAGTTTAAAACAATGCAGAACGTTGGGCATTTTTTTAAAAGCCACTTAACTATGATCTTATTGAGTTAAATTGAACCTAAATAATCTGGTTTTAATTGGAAAAGGTCTGCATAAAATAAAAACCAGGTGTCTCTTACAGACAGACTTCAGCTTTTAATTAGAATAGAGCATTTCTTGTGACAGCAATGTTATCAAAGCCCTTGAATTGGTTCTAACACAAACATCTAACTATTTTAATTGCTTAAGTACTCTACCCTCATTTTTTTTTTCTGCCTTTCTTCTATTACAGTGGAACATATCACTCCAGAGATGAAAGCACAGATAGCGGACTTAGCATGAGCAGTTACAGTGTACCCAGAACCCCCGATGACTTCCTGAACAGTGTTGATGAGATGGATACAGGTTTGTTTTTCTAAACAGTCTTAACGCATGCTTCCCAAATATGCTTGTGTCAAATGCTCAGCCCCATTGCAATGGAAACAAGCAACTCTGAGAAACTCTGAGAAATTTTTTGCATAGTTGTTCTTCCTGCTTCTGTTTCTATAACAGAAATGTTGTAGTTAAATTTGTGAAAGGCATACTTGTAATAAATTCTGTTGGGAGGGAGTGGGGCAGACCTCATAAATAGTATCACTACTGTAGTTACATGGAATTTGAGTTTGCTTTTTTTTAAAAAAACTCATTATAACACCTCCTCAGCAGTATTGCTAATATTTCTCCAAACAGGATTTGACTGAGCATTGCCTTTTAAGCATAAAAATAAAAATACGCTAAATGACATCAAAGATATGTAGAGATTCAGATGAGTAAGTTAAAGTTGAACAAAGGCAAGTTCTTTGCACGTCTGCATGCAGTTAAGTCATCTCGGGTTTTCGTGATGGATTTCTGTGAATCACACTGCTTGTATGATGCAGGAGATCCAGGATTAACCTTTAGCCAGTTGTGATAAGTTGTAAGTTTGGTACCTCCAGTATATTTAACGTCCCTCTTGCTTTGTGTTTTAACTAGGTGACAGTATCAGCCAAAGTAACATCCCATCCCATCAGAACCGTTTCCCAGACTACCTTGAAGCCATTCCAGGGACAAATGTGGACCTTGGGACACTGGAAGGAGATGGAATGAATATAGAAGGAGAAGAACTGATGCCAAGTCTGCAAGAGGCTTTGAGCTCTGACATCCTTAATGACATGGAATCTGTCTTGGCAGCCACCAAGCTAGATAAAGAGAGTTTTCTTACTTGGTTATAGGGGCCTCAGGGAGACTGAATTCTAAATCTGTGAAGGATCTAAGGAGAATAGGACACCTGTATCTGAAGTTCAGAACAAGCCAGTGTGGCACACTTTGGCTTGTGTTCAGAAAAAGTAAATGAACAAATATTCAACAAGATTCTTTCATTTTGCTCTTCCTTGTCCATCGCTGCTGTTATATATTGCTGACTTTTTTCCACAGTTGACTCTGAAGAACAGACATCTTCTTGATCTTTTTCTATTGCTGTTGCAACTACTGTTGGGGTGGGGGGGAGATGATGAGCCTATTTGGATGACGAATGCCATTCCTTTTGTCCTAGTGTGTGCTTGCATATCATTTTATCTAAGTACTCAGATTTGAGAGTTAATTTCTGCATGACACTGCTTGTAGTTTGCTCAGCTAGTTGTCTCCTGCTGCCTGTGGCAAGTGGTAAAACATGACATACTGGGGTGACAAGCCAAAAATGATGTATCTGGTCAAAAGAAGTCAATACTGATTTGGAGATACAACTTAAAGGAGGGCTGAAGACTTTGGCATTAAGAGTTTCTACCAATAGCTCTTTCATTAGCCACAAAGTGCTCTTGTTCATATTTTATGTTATAGTAAATCATGAGTCATTTTACATAGAAACATATATGAATTTTGATTGTTGCCACTTATTCTAGCCTAACTCTTGTTTGTCAAAAATAGTTTGATTATTTTTGTTAGTTGGTTTAACTGTAGCTGTAGGATGGGAAGTAATTCTAGGTGTTTTTTTAAATAGTGAAATCTTAAGGTTTTTTTCTGATTTCACATAGTCTTATTTAAATCTGAATTGTCTGCTTTTTTTATACCTAAAACATGCCTATTGTAGCCTGATAAGCTAGTGAGTACATAAAACAGTATGTTTCCCTGTAACTTTTTTATTTTTTAAAGGCTAGCTTTGAATGTAATCATTAGAATTCATGACCAGTGGCTTATTTTTCATGTTTCTTTGCAAGATTTTAAATTAGAATCTAAGTGTGGTATATATAATTTTCAAACGTATTTTAAAGTAGCAGAAACCATTTTAAAATGACAGATGCATCTTATCTCTCTTCTGGTTTTCAGTTTTGATATCTAAGTGAGCTTAGAATCCTTAACGAGGGGGGGGGAACCTTTATTAAAAGTTTCTCTTAAGTTAGCATGGAAAAATAGTCTGAACTTCATATCACTCTTAAGTTGCAATGAAAAGGCTAGAACACCAAAAAAATAAATAATAATAATCCTCAATTAAAAACTCTGAAGTGTAATAGTTGTCAAATTCCGTTTGGTGAAAAATAAGCCCTGGACACTACGTAGAAGACTGTAAAGATACGTGTTAGATGGTGACATGAGCAAGTAATGAAGTGTATATTAGTAGTAGAGCTTAGCATGGGGTAGAGGTGAATATGAGTTATCTTTATTTTTACAGGAAAAGATGTATCACTAAGTTGTCTGCAGGAGTTGACAGTTTCCAAAGAGTATTTTTAAATGAACAAAATGAGCATGAATCAAACTTTCAGTATAAGCTATGATGTTTTGCGGGGGGTGGTTTTCTTCTGACAAAAAGTAGTGTCACCAGTTAGCACCTCTATAACTAAGGGCCTGTCACCATTCTCAACGTGAGCCTTTATTTTCAAGGGTGTGTAACACAACTTTAAGGATACTGTAAGCATGAAGCTTGGTTTAAAAAAAAAAAATCTCATCTAGCAGGGACTTCTCCCAGGGGGAGATTTTTGGTGTGTTTTGTTGTTGTGTTTTTTGTTTCAGTTTTGTTTGGTTTTGGTTTCTTTTTTTTTTTTTTTGTTTGTTTGTTTTTTTTACAAATTTTTCATGTTAGGAATGGATCAGCAAAAAAAAAATCATTGCCATTACTTGGATTTTTATGCTTCAGAAATAGTTCCAATAGGATAAATTTAAAGAAGGAAAACTCTGAAAAAGTCTCATTTTAAAAACTGAAGCAGCAGAGGCAGAGATGTGAATTTTGCCACTATAAATGTACTTCTAGTACCTTACATAAGGATATTAGTATTTGAAATACGCAAAATTGTGGCTTGCTATGAAATACAGGCAGGTTTTAAAATAGCAATGTTCAAAACACTTCCACAATGACGAGTATATTCTGCTACGTTCAGCAATTAATAGGCCACTTATATATTGTGCAATGACACGGTAGCTCCTGAAGCAGTATATTGTGTCCAAGATAGGGATTTTAGCAGCATTTTTACAATTTCATTACGAATTCTCTCTTCTTCCCTTCAGGAAAAAATGACACTAAGCTGTTGTAACTTGAATGGTATCACTTAAAACCACAACAGCAAGGAAATTCAGCATTGTTTCCATTTCAGTTGTCTTCCACAGTTGTATCCAGGTATAATAGCACATACAATGCACTGAGTGCAGACTCCTGACATGCTGTACCTTGGTACAACAGGGTTGTATACAGAACAGGTTTTCTTTCCTTGCTTTTGTGTGTTTGTTGCAGCTTTAATATTTGAATGTTTTCTTCTCATTGTAAAAACACTAAATGGCTTATACTGTATTTGGGTAGCACTGCTTAGGGTAGATACTGACAAACTGGGAATCCTTGAACTGCTCTAACATTAATTCTGTTTTGTGATACTTATTTTAATTGATTTTAATACATTTCCGTTCTCTCATTTATTAGGAAACATACCGTAGACATGCTGTACTGTTGGCAATCAACACTAATTTGGATTTTTTTTTTTTATTCTGCAAATGCATTGTTTGATGAAGTGGTTAAAATTGTTCGAAATGCAAAAGTTTTTTGGGTAGTATTTTATACTGATGTATATATTGAAACAAATCATTGTAATAATTGTAATAGCTTTTAGTTTTAAATACACTACATGCAGACAGATGGGGCTGTACAGTACTGGGCTGTTCAACACCTGGGCAGGGCTCCTGCTTGGGAACAGGTTGCAGTGTCAGTAAAACACATGGATCAAATATTGTACCATTCAGTGTTGGCGCTCACCAATGCAAAAGGCGAAGAGACGATTTCAACATAATTAACACTACGTAGCTCTCACACATCTGGTAAATCAGTACTAAAGTGACCTTTTCACTTACAAGCATGTTTTTTATACAAATTAACAAGTGTGCCTGTGTAAAATAATTTGTTTTCTGTATCTTGGAAAAAATACTTTACACATTTAGAATGTTGTATGTTAGAGAACTCTTAAATGCACCCTTGTCAAAAATTACATATATTAGTTACCCATGTTACTTTTTAGATATGAGCATGACTGTAAGTTAGGTACTTAAGTACGTTCTGTTACATTATTTTCTTTATGTAATACTTTTTTCAGTTGTTTTATTTGGTATAAATATATACTTTGTGCTTAAACATCTTGATTCGTTTTTAACATTCAGTAGAATGTAAAGACATCAGTTTCCTTCAGTGAGATGGATGCAGTGAACTG
This sequence comes from Anas acuta, assembly GCF_963932015.1. Taxonomy (NCBI): domain Eukaryota; kingdom Metazoa; phylum Chordata; class Aves; order Anseriformes; family Anatidae; genus Anas; species Anas acuta. The sequence continues at coordinate 14,662,874 of NC_088979.1, forward strand.
TTGAATTCCTATTTTAGTTTGTCTTTTTTTGTCCTCCTCGTCACAGTTTTTGTAATCGTAAACTCCAGTCCTGCAAACATTGTGTACAAGCTTACCTAAGGGACAGAGGAGTCCCACTGAACTCTTAGCGTTGAAGTACACATCTCCATGTGCTTGCAGTAATGAAGAGAGAGAGACTGTATTGAGCCTTGTACCGTTCATGTAAAACAACACTGCGATTGCATATGGCAGTATAGTGAGACCTGGTAACAAAATCCCTTATCTTCTGTAAGGAAGTGTCCTCTTTTTGCAGATATGTTTGCAATGTTCTGGATTTTCCACATGGCAGACACTTTGTTGGTTAACTCAAGGCGTACACAATAACTTGTGGCAGACCATCAATAAAGACACACTATTCTCATTCCCAAGTTTTGACTTATGAAATGTGAAATGTGTAATGGCATAATTTGAAAGGGCACAAGTTAAAATTTTGATGGGGTTCGCTAATTTTGACCTATAAAACAAATTTGGAAAAGTTTTTTTTTTTTTCTGCAATGCAGTTCTTGATGGCTGAAGTCACAGCTTTGTTTCTTAGTAGTTCGAGTTACTAGTATTGAACACCAAAATGCCTCAGCCCTGCAAAATTCAACACAGTTGCGTGTTTTTGTAGTTAAAGGTGTAGGACTTAATGATTCTGTATTAGTGTCTTTTACTCATGAGCTCATAGCTGTGTTTGCTCATTCAGATCCTTTAAATTACAACCTAACCTATCGTACCTCACACCTGGGAGTAGGAATCCTGTGCCAGGGCATGCCAAGGCACCAGTTTTATTTGCTGATAGTGCTGTCACTATCTCCCATTTGTAAGGTGGTGACATACTGCAGCAGTTGGAGTACGAGTGACCTTCTGAGGCAGCCCCAAACAGACAGGCTGCACTACAGCAAAGCAGGATATCTGGTCCAGGTGTTCCAGGCTCGCTTGGGAATTCTTGTTGAAATACTTTCAACGCAGTTAAAAAAGTAGTGGTTTTACTGAGCCAGAAATAGCATGCCTCCGAGGAAGCTTTGAGCCTTCCTTATGCTAATGTGCAAGTTAGCAGGAGGAGAGGAGGGGAGGAAGGCATTTTTCACCCAGGATCATTAAGAAAATAATTGTTTGAAATCAAGCTACAATCTGATAAACTCGTGTGTGGGAGGTTCTTTCTGGGATAAAAGTGGGCACATCAGTTTTATTTAGTGTGTCAGTATCCTGTGTTTTCCTGTAGGAAAGTGAAGGTGTGCTGCTTGTGCCGTGTCACCACCACTTCTTACTGCCAGCAATTGTCTTCCTATTTTGATGATGCCTAAACTCAGGATGCAGATGACAAGTGTAATGAGAAATCTTGGCTGATGTGAAATGGTAAAGCTTATGCCAGCTGAAAAATCAAATTGTCTTCAGAGTGCAGAGTAGAGCTTTATTTACCAACATACCATGACCAGTACTTAATACCTCTAGGCTAGTGTATTTTTCTCTCTAAAGAAACAAGTAAATGAGGAAGCATGATGAAAAAGAAGCATATAAATAGCTGTGCATCTGATAGAGCTGCCCAGTCAGTTTTGTGGAAAACTCATGATTTTTCCTTTCCTGAGATGCTCCTCTCTAGTGAAGATGCCATAATAGTGAATACTGCAAATGCAGGCTGACTAGTGGCCTTCCCTATATATGTGGGCAAAGTTGGTCCTCTGATCATAATTCTTTGTACATTAAATAGGCTTGAATTGGAATGAAAGCCAAGGTATTGGCTTTTCCTATCCTTTTATTAAGGAATTCAAAAAAAAAAAAAAACAAAAAACAACTTGAATGGTCAAGAGTAGCACAAGAGGTTTTCTCTTTGACGTCAGGCAACAACAAAAGATTTCTATTTTTAAAAACACATTTCAGGTGAGGTATACTATCCCTTTCTCCTTCTCCAATGTATGGTATCTCTGAACTTGATTTAATTTCTGAATTTAGTTACTGTATTGGCCATCTTCAAGTTCTGATGTAACACTTGAGGACTTTAACCAAGACCAGGACCATGGGGCTCAGCCGGAGTTGCTGCCCTTTGGACCACAGTTGTCATCCTGGTGCAAGTCTGTAGCAGAAGGCAGGCTGAGCAGAGACCTTTTCCAGACTTCACCAAGCGATCTGCTCATTCAGCTGAGGACAGAGGGTATGAAAAGATGGCTCGGAGGCCTCTGAGAGGTCCAGCTGTAACTGGACAATGTTCCTAGTTAAAGAGATGCTGGTTGTGCACAGATGTGGCAAAATCCCAGAGCCCTGCTCTTAAGCAGTGTGATTCAAATGGCAGAGTCTGATAGCAAATGGTAGCACCTGTGAGGTGCCTGGGGGTCGGGCTGGTGGCTTTCAGCCTGTGATCCTGCAAGGGGCTGTGGAGCTGTGCCCAGCCAGAAGCTGCTGAGGGCAGCCTGGCTGGACCAGCCGGCCCAAATTTGAGCAGGACAGCTTGAGGCTGCTGAGAAAGTCCCAGTGTCTAAAATGGTGACAACTGCAGGACTTGTTAAAGCCCCGCTGCAACTGCAGACTGGCCTTTTGCATTCATAGGCAGCAGTATTTTTAAACCCATCTCCTTTATTCATTTTTTTGTTATTTTGTTTGTTTTCACATAGTGTGTGACTCCTGCTAAAGTTCGCTGTTAACAGCATTTCAGGATCTTTCTCTAATGCAAGACTAAAATAGCCTTCTGAGCATGAAGTAATGTCCAGGGAAAGCTGAGCTCGCAATGATAAATACCCCAGAGTTTCCCCTAAAAGCATGTTTATTGTTAGACACTGAAATATGTACCTGGTCCCGGTTCAAAATAACAAGAGAAAAGGAGATCATTCCTCTTAGCATTCCCTGCATTCTTACTCAAGTAGCAAGGGGTTTGACCCGCAGGCATTTTGCTCAGTCCTTTGGAGGCACTTGGTGAATTAAATTTGGTAAGTTTTATATGGACATAGGTTCCTCTGAGAATTATCTGTATGAGAGAAGCACTAGTAGATCAGAAAAAAAAAAATCAGAAATTTTTCTGTGCAGCTTAGTCACAAAGCTAGAAAACCAGTCAGCCAAACAGTAATGCCGAGTTTCTCTCATCTGTATACTAGCCTGGGCTTGGAAAATAAGGTACTTTTTAACAAAAAAAATCCATGATTGCAGTGAGGCTCAGGCTCACTATGGTTGTGATTTCATTGCAGATGAAGTTTAACTTGTGGTGTGCTTTTTGCTTTGTGGTCACCTTGAAAACAAAGCAGTGAATGAAGTCTGAGGAAGTCCATGAAAATAGGAGGGCGGCCGGTCCGTGCTGCTGTGTTGGCCAGAGCTCTGCAGCTGCTTTTAGCCATGTCTCCCTTCTGATGAAGTGAAGACATCTGGTGGACTCGTCTCTGTGCGAACTGGCTGCACGTTTGCTTGCATTTTATTTTTAATGTCACTAACTTTTAACAGATGGCCACGTTATTGAAGCGAGTGTGCTGGTGACAAACAAAACCAAGGATGAAAATGTTCTTTAAAATATGGTGTTGGGTATGCCCTAGCTGAGTGAGAGCTGTCCTGGATGAAGGGGACTCCCACCTGGCTATGCTTTGCTTTAAGCAAGGCATTTTAGCAGTGCACAGGAAAGCTGTGTGGCATGGTTTTACTCGTTTCATGGGAGCACTGAAATGTTAATGTTTGCAAAGTGCTTTGAGGGTAAAAAAGCGCTTTGCTGGTTTTGGCTAATTTTACTGAGTGGCATCACCAAGAAGTGGGAGTGCAATTCATGCAATACAGTATGAGGAATGCATCTTATTCTACTAGTTTAATCCCACAAATCCATTGCAGAAAGGTAATAGGTCAGTGCACGTCAAACAGCAGCTTTCACTGGCATGGGGATGCTCAGGAGGAAGAGGGGGCTGGTTCAAGTTACCTTTCTCTGCTGCTCACCAGACAAAAGCTGAAATTACCTGGTGCTTGCTGGAAGGTGAGAGTGCATGAGCGATGTGCACCACTTCTTTGTTCTCTGGAAACTTCTGTGCCCAAGTCCTTGGGTTTTAGCTGTTCCCCTGATTCAGCTTTTTGGTGGAGTTTTAGTGAGTAATCTTTCTGGGAAGTCTGAGTAGGCTTTTAGTTGTAAAATTGTATTGATTAATTCTGGGTGTGAGGGTGAGAAAATCTTGTTTCATTATGCATATACTTATAAATATACACATGCACAGAGTAATGTTGCATCCATTTGTGTGTGTGTCTATAGACACACAGTTAAACACTAAATTTGTGCCTAAAGACAACTCAGTTATTCATGAGCATTTGGTCTAGACTCGTAAGGAAAGAAGCAGTAAAAGTGCATCTCAATTACTAGGTCTCTGCGGTTGTTGCTTATCTCCAAACCTCCAGGTTTTAGGTGTGATGCAGGAGCATTTCAATCACAATTAACACTAAAATTAGTAATAAGAGAACATGAATGTGCACACTATTAAGCTATGCTGCATCTGAAGAAACTATGTGTAAGTTAGGTTACTTTTTAGATGCTTAAAGGCACCTTGCAAAGAACTAAGAAGGGGCTGGGGTAAGAGAAGACGAGCTGCTTCTCGCCTCCCTCTCCCGTGAAAGCGCATCTCTTGCTTCTATGCTGGGACATAAAGAAAGTGAGTTGGCTTCAGATGAGATTTGTCTGCTCTGAAGTCTACCTTCAAGCTTAAGGCATGGCTCAGGCTACACACCTAAGTATACGTGCGTTCTACAATGCCTAATTCGTGGCGTGCATACACGCACACAGGTGTGTGTGTGCCTAAAGTGGTGGAGCTGGTATACCATGGAGCAAGATGTTTGCTCGTATCAGAGATTAAAGCCCTAATAGGTGCCTAATAGTAACAGGGAACCACGTTCCTCTGATACACAGCACATACTTTGCTACTTGCTTGAGTTACTCTTTTTAAATAGAGATTAAGACATTTTTTGGATTACTTCTCCATCCCCAAAATCCCATGACAGTTGCTGGGGTTTCTTTTGTTTTTGTAGATGTAAGCTGCCTCCCTGGGTGGGCACAGAATGTTTTAAAATGTATTAACATGGGTTTATTCCACATTGGAGTGTAACTATTTCTGTGCCTCCTTTGTAGAACAGTAGCTTTGGTATATAAGGTGACATATAAGGTATATAAGGTGATGTCTTGGCGTTTGAAGTTGATACAGTGTGCTTCTCAAGTCTCTGACCTTAGGTTTTGAATGAGCCTTTTGGACTGCGCGCTGTGCTTGCATAGGATCTGGTCTGCTACTGGAACAACAAGCAGACTTCTATATCCCATAATAGGCAAACTGAGTGCTCCGACTGTCTCCAGCCCTGACTCTGGTGGCTGTTCTCTTAGGCTTCTCTTTTTTCCATCATGTCATCTGTAAAAATGTATGATACCCTTCCTGTATTATTCAAATACTCGGATCTCAGCAGGAATGTCTACAGTTTATGCATTTTGTGTTAATGCATTTACATACATTTGTGAACTGTGTTTAGAATAAATGCACAGAATTTGGAGGGGCTCTGAGCACTAAAACAAGATCAGATAGTGAAGTGCTTAGGAAACAAACAAAAAAAGCAGATACAGGGGTATACATTCAGATAGTTGATTTTGCTACAGGAATTGAAGATGAGGAACTGGTAGTTCAGCAAATAAAATCATTTTTGTGCCTCAAGAGGACATCGCAAAACTAATTTGTCAACTTTTTGCTCTTGTAAAAATGTATATGCTCTCATGAGATGCACGAACATAAATACAACCAGCTACAGGGCAGTGAGCAGCTGGAATGCTGGCCAACTTGTGGGCACAGCGTCTGAAGGAAGACCTGCACTGGAGATGGTCCAGAGGAGAGCGCTGGCGATGAGGACAGTGTGGGAGAGGAAGAGCGCAACAGCTGGGCCATTCACCTCGAGAAAATGCAATTAAATAAAGATAACATTGAAGTAAAAGGCAGCAGCCACTGAGGATATTATCCGTGGAGCACAGGACAAGAAGCCAGAGGGTTACATTGCAGTGAGGAAAACAGGTTTGGGAAATCTTTTAGGGGTGCCCTGGCTGAGGTGCCCAAGAAGCTGCAGTAGCCCTGTGGTGGGAGAGCTCGAAGGATGAGTTTGGCAAACGCATGGAAGAGCTGAACCGGCCTGGGGTCTGCTCCTCAGCCTGGGTGAATGGAGGGCTCCTGGTAGAGCTCCAGCTGGAGGCTCGAGCCCACAGACGGAGCTTTGGTCCCAGTGCTAACCCCTTGCTTCTGCTGTTTGTCGTCCACTTGGGTAAACGCTTCAGAAATGTGCAGACCTGACTCCACCAAGATCTACCCCTTCCTTCAGTAATTCCTTCCGAAGGACAATCACACGACTCGTCTAAACACAGAAAAAAACTTACTTGCTCTTTCCATTTGCCCCGTTTCAATTGCCAAGCATTGGCACTTTCTGTGCTTAACAAGTCTTTTAGTTACCTGCTCTTCTCTTCTGTTGGAAACGCTTACATGCTTTAATTAAGCTCAGCTGCTTTAATAAAATGCACAAAATGTTTCCACTGTGGTAAAGGGAGCTGTAGTGCTATCTGTCTTCTGACCGACTGTACTGCATGTCTTCAATTTGTCTGCACTGACTGAGCTAGCAGAGCCCGAGTGTGGCCAAGATACAATAGATTGAGCACAGCTCCCACTTAGTAGGAGAAAAACCTCCTGCGGAGAAGTAAAATCATCCTGAAAATCATCCAGCCTTTGTGGAAAAGATGTTATTTTGGCTGCAACTCCAAGGGAACTACTGATGAGCTTGAAGCTAAGCCCAGATACCAATCTTGGCAAAAACAAAAGCATCAAACTGGGTAAGAGGGGAAAAAAATCCAGCACAAGAAGTGTGTGGTCCCCTCTAATGGAACAATCTTCTGCACGTTCTCTGGTGCAGAGCAGCATGGTAAGAGCAATGGCCTGCAGACGTACAGCATCATTTGTTTACTGGTATAGAGTTCCCTTAAGGGAGCAGCGTGTTCCCCCACTAAAAACTTTCTCTTTATGATTTTTCCTTTTTTATTTGCCATTGAGGAAGGTCTCTCTCACAGTTGACTTTCTGGTGTTTGCAATTGTGCCCTTAAATAAATAATGTTTCATGAGACTTGAAAGGGAATTTCTGGAGTACAGACCTGTCTGGGACTCTGGAGCTCTTCCCGCGTGTTAGGATGAAATGCTCTGCCTTTCGCTCGGGGTCTTTAAATAACTCATTGTGCTTATTGCCAGGCAGGGGCTCTTTCACGCACTGTTCTCCTGGCGAGGACCCAGCCCGGCTGGCTGCTGTGCCCACCCCGATCCCTCCCCAGGCCCGAGGAGCAGAGGCAGGCCTCGCGCACAGTTCCTGCTCTGCAGACCACCGCAGGCCCTCCTGGGACAAGGGGTGCTGAATGCATTTGAGACACTCATTGTTTCACCCGGGGTGTGCCAGCTCTGGCTGAGCTGGAGGCGTGCACGACCCGTTCTGACTTCTCCAAAGCGGTTTTGATGTGCGCGAGCCCCCTCCTGCCAGTGCTGCCTGGTGTTTCTAAATTTACCCTCTCGCACAGCTGATTAGGGAGGCAGGAAGCGATAGATCCTGAAGCTTTCAGGAGACAGCCTCTCCCCGAAGACGTACTTCAGTGAGCTAAATGCACAGCAAACAGCATGCAGGCAGGCGAGATCTCAAGCCCGGGCACGCCAATGTAAGTGATAACATCAAAGAGTTTGTTGCTTCCTTCATAAGCTCTCTATCTTTTTTTTTTCTTCGAATGGTTTTATTTTAAAATGCAGATGAGGTTGTATTGCAGCTTCTCCCTGCCCTGCAAAGGAAGGATGGGATGTTCGGGGTCAGCACTGGGGTAGCTGAGGCAGCATTTTGGTGAGCTGAAACTAGAGCTTTGGCACTGGGAGTGGTTTCTGTTGGTCTCCCTTACCATTTTGGCAAATGCTTGAAGGAGCATTGTCTCTCCCTCTTCTATTTTTGGGCAGAGAGATGAGAACACTTTGTTCCCTTCAAGTAGTGATTCAGTCAAGTTAGCAGAGAGCTCCCCATCACACGTGTGCTTCCACCTCGTGCAAAACAACATCCCTTTTTTTCGAGGCTATTAACCACATTGTTCCCAGCCCACAACTGATGCCAGCAGTCAAGGAGCCTGATCTGTAAAATGCACTGGTTCTCTTGATTTCTTGGCATGGAAAATAAGAAAGTAAAACTATCCTCATTTAATCCAAGTGAGCTTTTCTAGTTTGCATTGAAAAGAAGAGAGTGAAACCACTTGTTTGATAACTCTGGCTGAAGTGGTCACTCATGAATGGAGGAGCAGAAGTACCCCACAGGGTCACAACCAAATACTGAGCTCTGATAAAGCTCAGACTTTTGGCAAACCTTTTCTCATGTGCCTCACCTGTGAAAGGGGTATAGTTAATTTGCCACTGTGAAAATGACTTGCTTCTTTAGGTAGGTTCAAAATTTTTCCTTTGCAAGCTAACAAGTCATTCCTGAAAGGCATCCACAAAACAAGCAAACAGAACAGTAGGGTTAAGAACTACCAAAATATTTCCTGAAAGTGCAAAAACCTGGCCTGGAGAGGGTTCTTCAGAGCCAAGGTGAGCTTGGCCTGCTGCTCTCCAGAGGTATTTCAAGTGCCTGCTTATAGAGCCTGACTCCTCCGTGGCGTCACCTTTGCAGGGCTGGCAGCGCTTGTATCTGTCACAAAACCCTGGCACGCCAGAAGACTTCTCTTGTAAGCCTGGCATCTCTCATTTTGTACCAGTGGGTTGCTTGACTGTTTTGCTTTGGATACAGTGCAGTTCTTTCTATGAAAAGCAGGAACAAAATGCTGCTAAGTCAAATCACAGATGTAGAAATGAATTACGACATGTAGTATAGTCCCTGGAAAATTCTCCCCGGGATGTTCTTTGACTGTGCTTGCTGCTCAGTATAAACCCGTGAATGCAATTCTGTCTGGTGAGACAAGGGGACAGAAATCTGCAGTCAGGCTCACTACTGAAAACAGCATTGAAAAGGTATAACTAAGCATGCAGGCATGCCTGGCGCAATTATATCAACGAAAAAGCAGTCATTAATCTGCTATTTCCCATGAAGTTTACTAATCCTGTAAAGCTACCTTAAAATGCTTTTGCTGACAGGTGAGTTGCTCGATTAATCCATTCAGTAAGTACGTGGAGTCTGTACCTCACTTACAAAAAAATCATTAAGGTTCCTTTGCAGTGATTGTTTATTGGAGGGCGTGATGGCCAGGTGTCAGAAATATATGTAATTCCCATTCCCCGGGTTTAGTTCAATCATCAGAGTGTGACCATGGTTAAAACATAAGAAAAACTGAACCAAGATATTCCTTTCAGAATATGGATAGATAAAAGCAAATACAGAGCCAGCTAAATAAGCATCCTTTTTGATAGCTATTGGTATGCAATACATTGCAAATTAATCATTAAAAATAGTTTTAAAAATAAATAACAATAAATGCAATTGTTTTAGTTCCTAATTTATTTTTCTGTATGGGGAAAAAAGTTTGTGGGAGGGTTATGTTGAAGCACAGCTGAGTAAGCAGTAGATGGTACATCCTCTAAAAGAGGATTTCTCCATTTAGTGGGATTTTTGTTCCCCTGATTTACAGCAGTAATTCACTTATATCCATTACTTTAAAATTGCTCCTTGCTCTTGGCTTTAAACAATGGCATAGATGAAGCTAGTGTCAGCAGAAACCCCTCTCAGCAGAGCCCGTGAGCCCCGCTGGAGCTGCCCGACTGCTGGTGCTGGCCATGGGCTTTCGTGTGGCCGAGTCAATCGCTCTGATCCTAAACACGCTAATTACACTCATCTGCTACAATGTAAAATAAGCCAGGAGCTCTGCACAACATAATTAAGAGTGGTGACAGGGCTTTCTAAATGCTGTTCTCAGCCTGAAGTAAATCACAGAGCCATGTACGCGACCTCCAACGAACCAGATTAGGTTTTGCATGAGGAGCACTTTCATGTTTCTAACCTTCCCCTCGCAGCGTAATTCCACCTCTGGGTTAAAAGACCTGGGAGGAACTGGAAAGTAAACCAAATGCTACTCTCAGCACTGCTCTGCTTTGCACTGTCCACTCTTCTGCCAGGATGCCAGATGCTCCAGCAGCCCACCAGGCAGTGCCCTCCCAACAAGGGTTTGCATACAGCAGCCTGGGATCTCCTGTCCCACCAGTGATCCAGCCACCTTGCCTGAGATGTGACCAGCAAGCCCACATGGCTAAAAGCTCCTGTGTAGACCCAGAAACCCTGAATGCCAACAGGATTCATCCCCTGAACGCAGTAAGGACAGGAGTGCCCCCACAGCAGGGCTTCTCTTGCAGTGTTACTTCTGTGAAAGGGGACTTAAATCCTGTGAAAGGGGAGAATCACAGTCATTCAGGTTGGGAAAGACCTCTCAGATCATCTACTCCAACCCTTAACCTACTATTGAAGTCCACCACTAAACCATGCTACTAAGTTCTACATCTACATGTTTCTTGAAGACCTCCAGGAGCAGTGACTCAACCACTTCCCTGGGCAGCCTGTTCCAATGCCTCACAACCCTTTTGGTGAAGAAATTTCTCCTAATGTCCAACCTAAACCTCCTCTAGTGCAACTTGAGGCCATCTCTCTTTGGGCTCTTCTCCCAGACACAAAGTGATAAGACAATCTCTACCTCACTACAGCCTCCTTTAAGATAATTGTCGAGCACGATGAGGTCTCCCTTGAGCATCCCTTTTTCCAGGCTAAACAGCCCAGCTCCCTCAGCTGTTCCTTGTAAGACCTGTTTTCTAGACCCTTCATCAGCTTCATTACACTTCTCTGGACTTCAGTATTTCAGAAATCCACACAGCTTAAGGAAGATCTGAAAAGAGCTGTGCATGGATATACTTGGCTTGGCTAGTTTGGAGAACTCCTTGATAAGGTCCTGCTGGTCAGAGGGGCCTACAACTTTGGTATGGTCAAAATGAGACCAATGGCTGGAGCTGACTTGGTTATTCTACAGCATTTGTGTGAATGGCAGCTTTTAAGTTCATGGGTATCCAGTGGAGAGGCAGGAATTCATCATCATTGATGTAGGGGTGGAAATCCGCTGTGTAACCAGCTGGGATAATCTGTCACTCACTGAGAACAGAAAAGAACAGGCCTTCATACCTTCCCTTGTCATTCAGAATAAATGGAGCAGTCAGCAAATTGATTTTCTTTTTTTTTTTTAATTGAGCTTTTTGGTCCTTCCCTTTTTTTTTTCTTCTGGTCTAACTCTGATGCTTTTTTTTTTTTTTTTCCCAAAACAGAGGGCTACGAAATGGATGCAGCCAGTCTTACCCTAAGCAGATATCTTTCCTCTCCATCCATCCATCCAGCAAAATGGCCACCTAATCCCAATGGTATGGGCAACTACAGGATGAATAAAAATTCTTTCCCAGGAAAGAAAAAAATGAAAAACTTGGTCTGATTTTGAACAGATGGAGTTCACATTGGCTGCCCACACGCAGAAGGAAAAGGAAACATATCATACATAGCAGTGGGATAGCTGATATATCCACCAAGTCATGGCTCCCCAGCTGAGTAAGATGACCCCAACAGCAATTCAAAAACTTTGGTGCTTTTCAGAGGCCTGTTGGCAGCAGCCACGCAAATAAATTTTGAGAAGGTCATGCATCAGAAGAGGCCCCAAATGTGCAGCCTGAGTATCCTCTTGCTGATGTTTTGAAAGCCAGAAGAAATTCTCATCACAGATTACGTTTACTTCTGCACTTGCATGTTAGTTTTACCAAGGGGGAAGTAAGCGGCAGCGTACGTCTCTGAGTTGTTTTAAAATTTCATTATTCAACCACAATTCTCTTATGCAGAGCAGTGCTCAACTTTTGAACTGACTATCTGAAACTGAGGAATTTTCTTTGTCCTCCATGCTTTTCCTCCTAGGGAAAAAAAAAAAAAAAAAAAAAGCTGTAACAGTCGATTGGGTATGTATATTTTAAATTATTATTTCAAAAATGCCCTGGGTTGAACATCTGAAGGGCAGGACCTCAAACGGAAGATAATATATACACCTAAAAAAATCCCGGCTCAATATAAATCTGAGTTGTGTTTATGTTCCTGAAATAACTCTCTAAAGAATCAAAGCAAAGAGAGGGTTTTTTTGGTTGGTTGATTGGTTGTGTTTTGTGTGTGTGTGTTTTAGCTTAATATTTTCTGGACTCTAATATATTTGATTTCTGTTAAATTTAGCTTTATTATTTTTAGTTTGTGTTTGCTTTGGACTGATTCTGGCATCCTAAGTTATTTTTATTTTGTTTATGGTACATGCTTATAAATTTAACATGGTTACTTAAACTATTCTTGATTGTGAAAACTTTCGTGCCATCAGTATTAAAACAACAAAAAGTGTGTCATTTGTAGTGATATAAAGAAAAACAGCAAATTTTGAGGTCAATGGATTTTTTCATGGTAGATTAAACAATCCTTTGGTAGTTGTATTTTGTTTTGCAGTAGTAAATAAGGAAGAAATCTCTCTGGCAGCATCAGCTGGATCTCCAGCCTGTCCCCAGAGTGGGCTCAGTGTCCTCCTGCCCTCTGATGAAGAATAGGGGAATGAACTGCTGCAGAGCCTCAGGAGGGCTGCTCTCCTCTTAACTCCAAGGAAAACCACTGCCTGCCCATATCCAAAGGGAAGAAAGAGCCTTTAGAAACACTGAAGCACCTCAGAAAGCAAATGCTGAACATTAAGGAGTAATATTTCTCCTTTTTAGTGAGTCGGGGCTGAGACGCCATGACGAGCTACCACGCCTGAGGTGTTGCTGGAGGCATGCACCAAGGGTAGCCCTTGCTTGCAGGTGATGCTCTTTGCCTGGGTGCCTTCAGGCTCATGGCTAAGCAGCATGCTCCTCGTGGCTCTTGTTTGGCACCTCCTCACCTGATCAGTCACCAGAACGAGGTCCTCTGTCAGCCCCCAAAGTGCTTGAGGCTGGACGTGGCGCTGACTCATTGCATCTCAACAGCGTTGTCTCCATGTGGGAATTTTCAGGGAGACCTTGAGGCGTTCCGATGGTTTTTGATACCTTTGTGTAAACCATCACACCTGTTGCTACCAGAGATGTGACAGCTCCATCTTAAACTAAGCAAAGAAAGATTTTTCAGTACGAAAAGTTGTATCAATTGAAACTTCAGCGCTTTGACAGCACTTGGGACCTGAATGGAACTGGAAAATAACATCTGGGCAATGAAAGACTTACCTCAGGGTTATTTATTGTTTTATCATCTGGGCCTGGGCAATCCTGAGCACAAACATAGGTTGGGTGGAGAATGGATCGAGAGCAGACCTGAGGAGAAGGACCTGGGGGTGTCAGTGGATGACACCATGAGCCAACAATGTGCACTTGCAGCCCAGAAAGCCAACCTGGGCTGCACCAAAAGCAGCGTGGCCAGCAGGGCAAGGGAGGGGATTGTTCCCCTCTGCTCTGCTCTTGTGAGACCTCATCTGGAGCCTGCATTCAGCTCTGGGGCCCTCAGCACAAGAAGGAGAGGGAAGAATTAGAACAAATCCAGAGGAGGGCCACAAAAATGGTCACAGGGCTGGAGCACCTCTCCTGTGAAGACAGGCTGAGGGAGTTGGGGTTGTTCAACCTGGAGAAGAGGAGGCCCCAGGGAGACCTTACAGTGGCCTGCCAGTACCTAAAGTGGGCTACAGGAAAGCTGGGGAGGGACTCTTTGTCAGGGGGTGTAGGGAGAGAACTAGGGGGAATTGATTTAAACTACAAGGGAGTAGATTTAGATTAGATACGAGGAAGAAATTTTATACTCGGAGGGTGGTGAGGCCCTGGCACAGGCTGCCCAGAGAAGCTGTGGATGCCCCATCCCTGGAGGTGTTCAAGGCCAGGCTGGATGGGGCTTTGGGCAACCTGGGCTGGTGGGAGGTGTCCCTGCCCATGGCAGAGGGTTGCAACCAGATGAGCTTTAAGGTCCTTCCAACCTGAGCCATTCTATGATTCTATGATTTGGTTTGTAATTTGTCCTACACAAGGAGCTACATTAAGGTTGCCAGGTCAGCAGTCATGGCAATGTCACGTTGAAGGCTGCCAGGCAATTTTGCACTGCCTCCTCACATACATTATTTATGCTTAGTCACTGTAATATAGTCTTCAAATAAATACAGCTACAAATTATTTTCCCTACAAAAGCACACGCTGAAAATATCCAGTGACTGAACAACCAACCTATAGTATGTAAAAGAGCCTTGGAGCCAAGATTATTTGGAAAACAGTGGTATTTCAGATATCCTTGTGTCATTGCACAATGAAAATCATTCTTAGGGTTTTCCGCTACTGTAAAACTTTTGGGATCTTTTTAGATCTTTTTCTCTATATATTTTTGTAGACTTTGTTTGGGTTTCTGAATTCATTTTTAAATAAATAAAAAAAATCTAACAAACCCTTCCAGCACCCCTGGGAACAGCTGCTCTTCTCAGACCAAAGCTCTGCAATGCAGGTTCCCCATTGCCAGGAAAAGGCTGCAAGCACAGGATGGTTCATGGTGTTAAAAGTACAGAGTGTAGCTCTATGATCATGGACTGTGCTCCGGAGGTAAGGTGTAGAAGCCCTGAATGCTTCCTGACACATGGCAAACATTTCAATATTTGCTACATCATGTGGCTAATTAAACGTTGTGCAAATAGCCTCTTACGTGGTTTGAACCTGGTCCCTGCTCATGTCATCTGATGTCATGCTTTTTGCATCAGAAGAGAAGGTAGTTGTTTCCTGTCCTATAACCACTTTATTATTATTATTATTATTAACTTCATTTTTTATTTTTTATTTGTACTTTCTCCTTCGTCCTTTCTACTTTTGAAATGAAAAACAGTAGCTTGCTTAAGTGCCCTTTGTGTGAAATTGGTCCACAGCCTCCACCACTTTGTTGCCCTTCTTTGAACCTTTCCATTCCTACACCATCATTTTTGAAGGAGAAAACTGCCCAGAGTTTTCCAGGCATGAGCACAACCTGTACTTCTCCAGTGTACAATACTGTCATCTCATCTGTGCTCTCATCTTTACAACTTTCAAGCCATTCAGGTCAAGTAGATCAAACTGGAACAAAGCGACCTTAACAAAGGACGTCATGTATTTATTCTAAGCAATGCTTCATCGAGAAGAGCATTTTCCAGGAACAAGGAGACTGTGGAAAGATCACTCCTGGATCTTTTTCTTATTTCTTCTTTTCAATATTGCTTACCGCTGTGACATTTCTGTGCCTAACTGTGGTATGAGTTGATTCCTACACCATGTTTTGAGGGCCAAGCTCATACCACTAGGTGGTATTGCACAGTTGTGTGCTGATGGCATTGGTTGGCCAAGAGGCTGCTCCTGAGAAACTGTCGGTGTTGGTTTGAAGGACAACAAAGACCATCCTTGAGCACAAATTAAGAAGGCAGCTGGAAAAGGGGGCCAGAATAATCCTGTAGACCTAACAAAGGAACAGGAGTGACATGTTCTCAGCCTGGGCACGAAACCCCTGCAAGCAGGAGGAACCACATGTGCCAGTGGACTTCCAGATTTCTGCTGGTGACAGAGGAAAGGGGATGGCCTGGGCTCTGCTCTGGGCTCCAGAGAGCACGATAGCTACTGCTGACATTGGTTTCTTCCCTCTCCTTGCTGTTCGCCTTCCTCCTGCTCCTCTTGTCCCACCAGATGCCCGCTTCCCTTCTGGTCCTGGGCTCTTTGCTAGGCAAGGGCACTGGTATTTACCTTTCCAGTGATTTATTTCAGCACAGTTCTGTTCTCACTGGGTTATGAACAAGCACCTATTTACCTATTTACATTGCTAATTCAGGCCAATTCCCTGTTCCCACCCCCTTTGAGCCCCAAGCCCCCCAGTTCAGCTGCAGCCCCCATCCCTGGAGAGACACAACTGCGCCTGCTCCAGGCTGGTGGACAGCAGTGGCCCACAGTGGCCAGCTCTGCTGGGGACAGCCCTGCTGGGGGCTGGAAGCTGGCAGGGGATGGAGCGTGCCCCATGCTGGCACAACCCTCTGCAAGCCCCTCTGCCAAGCTGACAAGTCTCTGCTGAAGTACGTGAGCCGAGGCTTTTTAAAAACACATTTATAACTTGGCTACGTCTTCTGGCATCAGGGTGACCTCCCCGCCTTTTGCCAAATTTCAGACTCTTGCTCAAATAAATGGTTGCCTAATCTTGCCCTGAAAACCACAGAATCATTTTTACTGAAACTGCCCTCCCCTCCCCTCCTCCTAAAAGAAAATGGAGGGGGAAAGAATCAGCCCGAGGCCAGTCCTTGGCAGAAGACATTTCAGCCTGGATGAGTAACATCCAACAAGCTCATGAGCAACTGAAAGCAGAATCTCATAACGAGAACTGTCAGGCGGTGGTAATTACAAGCAGTGCTACCAGCTCTATCTGTAATGCACATCACCCAGAAAGAAAAGAGGGAAGTGCATAAATGGTAAAGATAATTTTATGTAACCCAAAGAGTTGGATGCGTGCCCCAAAGTGTCTGTTCTCATCCTACTTCATCCATCATGAGCTTCCCTTCATTGCTTCTTGCCATCATGCTCTTCCTCCTCTGCAGTTCCTGCCATCTGGAAGAGCGTTCTTGTATTCTTCTCCCTAATCTCTAATTTCAGCTTTCTGTTAAATGCATATGTGGGGTCCCTTGTCTTTTGGTCTTACTTTTCTCCTCATTCTGCTAACATTCATCTCTGCAATGGTTTACTCAACTCAGTTTAGAATATTTTGATTTTGTTTTAAAAGATATTAAAAAAAGGAGGCAAATCATCAAATATTTATGATCCTGAATACATTAATACTTTTGTCTTTCAGTGGACAGTTTATGTAAAGCTATTTCTTTATCATGAGCCATTATTTAAATCAGAAGAAGGCAAAAAAATCAGTTGCAAAAAATCATTGACATCTTAGTGTATAATAGCTCCATCTCCAAGAGCCCCTTACTAAAATTTATTCTGTTCCCCAAATCCCCAAATTAGAAGCACTGATAAATGCTTCATCCCTCGCTGCCTATTTTTTAATGATGACTAAAACAACACAAAACAACAACAACAAAACTGCTAATGCTGCAGAAAATGCCTCTGTGAGAAGCAAGGAAGAAGTATTAACTTACAGTTTAGCATAGAAGCGAGCTTCAGATAAAGCCAATTTAGAAAAACAACAAAACAGCAGTCTGTAACTCACATCCGTGGACACTGAATCTCACTGATGTGTTTCATTTGTACAATCTCTAGACATAAGCTTAAAAACAAGCTACCAGATAAGCATGGCATATTTGTGAGCAGATTTTGCTGCCAGGCAAGCAGTGGGAGCTATTCACAGGTCGGCTCGCCCAGCTAGCTCTTGCTTAGATTTCCAGGGGGGTAACATTGTGCCCAGTCAGCTGGGGGGCGGATTGGGCTGTTTTGCAGTTGTAAATCTAGGAGACAGCCTTGTAAACCTAATCTAATGTCTTGCACAACCCAGGCTGTGGGGCTTCCCTGAGTGGATGTTTACTTAATTTAGAGCACAGTCTTCCTGAAAAAGGCCAACATGCAGGCACAGTTTTGCGGTAGCTCAAGGTACTTCACATGCTGGGCGTTATGAGCCCCAGATTTTGCAGCCATAATGCTTCAGACCACGACTAACCTTGGGTGTGACTGGAGGGCCCTGCAAGTTCCCTAAATAGCTGGCGTCTTCTTAATGGTGGTGAAGGCCTGCGATGTGCAGTTATCTAGCTGCTAGCCAACCCCAGCAGCCTAATCACAGTGATGCTAATGAGGACCTCTGTTACCCAACAGGAAAACGTTTTCCTCACTGGGATGTGAACTGCTTCACCTACTGCAGGTGGTAAAAATGAACGTTTGTCTTGAAAATAGCTGATTGCATTTCAGTAGCAGGCTCGTTTACGTAATTTGCTGTTAAACTAATTTGCAGTCTAGTAACAGGTTAAATCGCCTGGGTTTTCTATTAGTGAAAAATCTGTCATTTCCCACAAACTTTAAGAAGGTGGGACATATTTCACTGAGAGGCGTTTGCCTTCACACAGCTGCTGAATCATGCTCCAGAGACAGGTTGCAGGTGTCATTGTAAAGTTGCCCCAAACTTTTCCTGCTGTCCCTATTGGAACAGCAGGAAAATCAGTTTTACTTAGAATCACAGAAAGGTTTGGGTTGGAAGGGACCTTAAAGATCACCTACTTCCAGCCCCCCTGCCATGGGCAGGGACACCTCCCACCAGAGCAGGCTGCCCACAGCCCCATCCAGCCTGGCCTTGAACACCTCCAGGGATGGGGCATCCACAGCTTCTCTGGGCAGCCTGTGCCAGTGTGTTTCCATGTCTGCTTTCACTTACCCTGATATTGGCTGGTGATTATGACAAGCAGCTATGTAGGCTCAAGAGGAGAATGGTTAACAGCTCGTTGGTGCCTCCTGGGGAGGATCAGGGCCCAAAGAGGGGACCAGGTGACAGGCAGGTCTCCAGAAGAAGGGAAAGGACAGGGAGATAGTGAGGCTGCTGAGGCTGCTGAGTTTAGCTCTCTAGGTTGTACCTTCCACTGAAGTTCAGCAGGGAGATAAAACACCTTCCTACATCTCCAAGAAGTCCTACAGTATGTAAACCAGACCAAGGGCCTGATCTGCCCATGTGACAACAGGCATAAGGGAGACCCGAGCTACGTATTACATCTGTGCTTTTTAAAGCCTTCCTACTCCTTGCATGAAAACCTAGAGACCAAACTCCTTGGTTTCCTTAATGTCACTGCCACAGCTGGGCGAGCTGGAACAATATCTTCATTGTATTCAAATCAATTTGTGGTCCTCGCTTTCTGTATTCCTTTTCCCATTGCTGTGAAGTACTGAGACAGCTGTGGGGTAGTACAGGCTCGCCTTTAATCAGCCTTGTTCCAAGGGAGGCCTGGGAATTGCAAGGTCACAGATGCCGGGTTGTGAAACTGCTGAATGAATCAGGCAGGAGCAGGTTTGTTTACACAGAAAGCTGGTACACAAACAGCTGGGCAGCGCAGGACGAGGAGAGATGAAATACAGACACTGTGCTCTCGCCAGAGCTTAGATCAAATATGCTTTCTAAACAGGCTCAGTAATAGATTTCCCAGATGTTGAGAACCAGATGTAAAAGATTATTTATGTGCTTACAAATTGAACGTTGCAAAGCCAAACTTTAGGGAGCTTCCCATGCAGAATGGAAGCTGGACCCCGTGTTAGGTACCCACCTTCCCTGTGTGCAATGTTAGGAGGACTCAACTACCTCAGAGGGATACAAAACGCCAGCTTAAAGAGTGAGAGCTATCTGATACAAGGCTGTTTGGTGAGAAACCTCTTGGAATGAACTGGCAAGAAGTTCATAGCTTAAACATAACAGTTTGTGTTTCAGGGTTCTCACTGCCTTGCTTTACTTAGGGCCAGAGGAAGAAAGGCTCAGTCTCATTTCAGAAAAGAAAAGATGGTAGAGGTTGTCATACTAGGGCATATTGCACGTGATTGAAGAAACTCATTCCATATTATTATAGATTTTGAGTAATTTCTGTGTCCCCATGTGTTCAGCTCTCCAGTCCCAAGAGCTGTGGCAGTGCCCATGTGTAAGTATGGTGTTGTGTTCTTGTAGCTGCAAACTGGTGCCATCAGCAGAAGGAGGTGACCCAGCATCAGCACTGCCATGCTGGCCCACCTGACCTGGTAGCATGCTGTACCTGGTGTGAATCCCCTCCTTGCTCTGAAGGATTTAGACCAGCACAACCAACAGGGCCAGACTACTGAACATAGATAACTTGGACTAATGCTGTGATTGATTTTCCTGTCTTACTATAGGTAGCTGGGCTGTTGAGCAGCCAAGGACTAGAGAGTGATGGACACGACTGCCTCATCTAGTGCAGGAGAGTGGCAGGCAGACAGGAGGTGGGTTCTCCCAGACCAGCTCCCTATCAAACACAGAAACAGCTACCAGGTAAAACAGAAATGGTCCTAAGGGCAGGGAGTGGAATTCAGGCCTCCAAGGTAAAGGCTGGAAATATGAGGCTGGTAACAAGCAAAATGATGGTTAGGCTCTTTCTTGCTTTCTTTAGATCCAACACTAGTTGTCTTTGGCTGCATTATTTGGACTTAGGCACTCAAATTTATTACCAACAGCTGAGAAACCTACTGTCAGACATGGCCAAGTGTTTGCTCAACCCCCAGAGGTGTGTGGGTGGCAAGTACACAGAGTTGAGAGGTGTGAAGGAGGGCAAGTACGCAGCAAAGGTTGGCAAGAACTGGAGGTTGGCGCCCTTTAACTTGTGAAGGGGATTTTTTTCTCCTTCGCTCAAAGCTGAGAGGACCTAAGATGGCAGCAGTTTCTTAAATGCTTCTATTTTAATCAGGCTGCATGTAACAAGCAAGCAACTAACATGATATGAAAAGTGGAATTTGCAGAAAACGTGTCATCTGCGCCTGCACTTGTTCCAGGACAGCTCTGCTGCCTGCAGACTTGCAGTCAAGTATCCTGAAGGACGCTTGCCATTGCTCCAAGCTTCAACTTTTGATAGACCACTTTTCAGGAGAGCTGCCTCTCCTTCCCTCCATCTTCTACACAGCCTCTCTTGGACAGGGGCCAGGTCTTTCTGGCTCTGTAGGAGAGGACACAGAGACCCTGACCTGGGCCCTCCCGTGCACGCTGCAGCCCATCATGGCTGTCCTGCTGCCAAATGCCTTCCCTTCCCTTCCCTTCCCTTCCCTTCCCTTCCCTTCCCTTCCCTTCCCTTCCCTTCCCTTCCCTTCCCTTCCCTTCCCTTCCCTTCCCTTCCCTTCCCTTCCCTTCCCTTCCCTTCCCTTCCCTTCCCTTCCCTTCCCTTCCCTTCCCTTCCCTTCCCTTCCCTTCCCTTCCCTTCCCTTCCCTTCCCTTCCCTTCCCTTCCCTTCCCTTCCCTTCCCTTCCCTTCCCTTCCCATCTCTTATCTCGGCAGACTGTAAACTCTCCAGTGCAGAGACGGCGCATGCACTTCTGGAGTAGCACAAAGGGCTCTCCAGGCTGCAGGGTAATCCAAGTAACAGATACACAACTGATAAGTCACAAGAGACAGAGCTGGCCAAAGTTCTAGGCAGGAGTATGACAGTAAAGTATTGAGAATATTGGGGGGGTTGAAGGCAGTTTTATCTAATTTAATAAACTATCTTATCTGGTACCAGGGGAAAGCAGCTCTTACGTAGCTACAGCTGCTACATGTCTTCATATATCTTTTCTGAACAGCATTAAAAACTGTTCAAGTCCAGCCAGCCACCCACAAGTTACTGCCCCAATCCCACAGAACAGTTGGGATATAAGGAACACATTGAAACATTACATTAAGTATTTTTTCTTGCCTGTGACTAGAGGAAAAACTCATTTATCCATGTAACAGGGCTTTGATTTCAGTGGAGGTACACAGCTGGCAGAAAACAGTAGGCAGTGTTTGGGCTGCTTCTGAGGCAACTGAAATTCTGCATTGTGAATTGCAGATTTTATCTTTGTCTTTATATTACAGTCATCTTTGTTTATTAAAGATATTGTGTTCATATTTTCAGGTGTAACATTTTCAGAAGTGACTTTCCAGACTCCGGAACTATGTGCAGTGTAACAAAACAGACTAATTTGGTGACAAGATGTACAAAAGTTTGCCGAGATATCTGTGGATGACCATAAGAAAATGGTTGAGGACGTACCAATTAATTCACTAATAAGAACTGTAGGGTGTTAAGGTTCTTGAGACCTATTGCAGGTGATAAATAAATAATCAGGGTATTTTTGCAATTAGCCACTGGGTTGCTACTGCTGAGATGCCATATGGATAAGGGTTTAAAGCATGAGTAGTGTATGAACGTTGACTGGTGTGGAAGCTAGTGGGCACACAGGGTCACAGGCTGAGCTCCAAGGAAACATCCCCCAAAGATAAGTGAATCTTGTGTGTCTTGTCAATATATGAGAAAGGGCTGTAGGGTTGTGGGATGTATGGCTGCAGTGTTGGACTCGGGGTGGCTGATGCTGCTCTGGTCTCCAGCAGCCAGCACCATGCCATCGCCTACCCAGGGACACCTAGTTATCCAGTCTCAAAAATGATTTTTTTTTTTTTTTTTCCCTTATCTGTCCACTCGGTGGTGCTAAAACAACACCAGCCCTTTTTTTGGCATTTTCTTGCTGCCGTGCATCAGACAGAGTGTCTGGTGTCTTTGGGGGACGTTCAGGTTTTGGCTGTAATGTTCTACCTCTGCAAACTCAATAACCAGGAAACCTGATGAGCTCCTGGGTCACTGCTCCACACCTTGGCTCTCTGTTTGCTGTGGCATAGAGAAAAGCAACACAAAGCACTCAGCATGCTTAATTACATAGCAAGAGATTAACAAACCTACAATCTTTTTCTCTGCTGTTGATTATAATTCGATTAATTTGTGACCCTGTGTTCTTTCCCAAGAAATGTGACTGAGATAGTGTTGCTACCAAAATTACTTTTGTTTTCAAAAACAGATGACCAAAAGGAATTAGTGCTCCTAGGCAAAGTTTGTGGGAAAAAAAAAAAAATAAAATAAAAAAAATAAAAAAAAATAAAAAAACAACTGGTAATCAATTGTTAAGAAAAAAAAAAGATGGATGAAAAAGAAAAAAAAAAATTTTTAATCTGCAACACGTGACTCACGTGCCTCGATGTCCAGTGCTAAGCCCATCCTATATGGAGCAGCTCAGTGAGAAGGATTGGGATTTGAACAGCCAGGAAAGCTTCCTAACCCTAATTCTCAGAGTTATGATGCAAAACAGGGCAGGTGGATCCACATGTCTGAAGGGGAGGAGTCTGTGAAGCTAAAATTGGTGAGTAAACAACATATAGCCCGCGATATGATTACAGTTGTTGTAGTAACTCTTGTGGTATACGCTGTGTGGACGATTGCAGTAGTATCTCTGGACTCTGGTTTTAGGAAAAAAGTTCTCCAGACCCCCAGCAAGCCTCAGCACATGGACAGCTAATTCCTTGCAGACAAAGCTGTACTTTGTTCTTCCTCTTCACACCAGTTTTTTGTTCATTAACTTCCTGTGTCCAGAAGCAGTACCGAGGGTTAATGGCCTATCTGATAGTTTATGACTGCTGATGTTCACAGACCTGTTAACCGCTTAGCTTCTGGCTGCGTGAGGGCCCAAGAGCAGCCCATGCTCCAGGAGCATGGCCACGAAGTGGGGACGTGGCCCAGTACGCGGTGCCTGGGCTCTGCCAGGGCTGGGCTTCTTCCAGTTCACAAGCACGAATTTACCTGAGCCCTGGCTCCTCTTGTGCTGCAAGCCAACAAAGCCCCGTAACTTCTACTCTTTCTCCTTCTTGCTTTCTCCCTATAGTTGCAGCTGGTTGTGGCTCTCTGGTGTGATGCAGAAAGGGGCAGCATGGACCCATGGCCTCTGGCTGAAGGAAGTCCTGAGGTGAGGGCCTCAGGGTAGGGGAACACCTAGGGGAAGGCAAAGGAGCCAGCATCAGGCTTTGTCACTGCTCGCTCTTCCTAGCAGCTTTCCATTGAGGCGTGTGGTCTGCAGTGCCTGTGATAGGAACCCCAGGGATGGACTTTCCCCGCTGACTACACTTCTGGAAAAGTGGATGTTCAAAGCAGAAACACTCTGGGTCTGCAGCAGTGGTGTGCCTCTGTGCCCTGAGTCCTCAGCTCCACAGGCAGGGGAGATCCGTCTTCAGGCTGTGGTCTCTCCCACCCTTTAGCCTCAGAAGATGATTCCCACAAACTTTGAGGGGAATCCTGCCAAATCTCCTGCCCCTACCCCAGGGGGAGCTCAGTTCCCCAGAAAGCAGTCTGAAACCTCACTTAGGATTTCACTGAAGCCTGCTTGGCAATAAAATCCCCCTGTTATGCTGCGTGATAGATCATGCTCTGGAAAACGTGGTCCTTGGTGGGAAGAGCCAGATCATTTTGATTAACTTGACTACTTGTCTTGTGAAATCTGGCACCATGCCACACCTCGTAAGTGTGTCAAAAGTTTCTGTGTGTCTGGACCAGCCTGTAGACTGCTCAGCTTTCCAAAATCCTGATGTGTGAAACATGGTATTGTGCTGTGCTCTGCTGCAGGACCACCCTCCAGAGGGGTAGCTCATCACCATGTCCTCTCTGCCTGTCCTAAACAGCCCAAATAGCAGGCACCAATTGCATTTTGCCTGTCAGACTTACAGAATGAGGATGAGATTGCAGAATTGTTGCTAATAGATGAGGTACAGCTGCCACGATAGGTGAGTGCCTGGATTTTCACACTCCAAGTGAGATAGTGGATGAGCCGTTTTCTCTAATTTCGTTCAATTTCTCCTTTGGTCATGACTTAAGATGAGGGATATCTGGAGAAGAGAGAGCTAACTCTTTGATTACTGCAGGTCAGAGCTGACAGAGCCAACAAGAAGCAGCAGCAGGGACAACGATGCCCTGAGTCTCTACTCTAATGCTAAGTAGCCACAGACAAGGACATGTGGCCTTTCCTGGGCTGGCATTTTATAAGCCCAGGCCTGCCAAATGGACATCTACAAATAGTTTTTACTGTCCCGCTAGGAACATGTTACTGGTGTAGTTCATTCCATGTAATTCTCCCAGTAAAATAATTATCCTTTCCAGATTATCTTCTAAAGAAAGACCCCAAAGCAGTGCATTTTTTAAAAAAATGAGCAGTTTGGTTCTGGTCCCCTGTTGTAGCAGTGAAAAGTTTAGTTTCATTTCCCTGCAGCTCTGTCAAATCGTGCCCTTGATGAAACAAAAGTGAAAATGAACAGAAAAAAACTCCAAGCATACTTATCTGTTGTGTTTATCTGTAACTTCCTGCTGTAGGACTTTGTGTACCTTCTGCTAGAAGGTACCTAGAAACTGCAGAACAGCCCAGGCACACCACAGATCTGGTTCAAGGCAACAGTTGTTGGGTTTCTGCCTGTTTATCCTATGTAAACCACCCACTGAAAAGCATGTAGATCTGGAGCAACCATTGACTTATTACTTTATCATTTTCCCTATGTTGTTAGAGAAACATAAGACTAAAACCAGATTTGTTTTTTGCTATTTGTCTGAGAGTAGGCTCTCTAGTGACTTAACACTCTCACCTCCTTTGCAATTACAGAGAGAAAAACAGCATTTCAGGGTGGTTCGTGTAATCCATTTTAAGTGTGTTTTTTTTTTTTTCTTCATTTTTTTTCTTTTCTTTTCTTCTGAATTTAATGAAAAACACATTAAACATCTTAACAGCACCTTTTAATTTCCATTTAAATATAAAGACTGACCAGTTCATATGTATGTTCTATCCTATACCTCTTCTGCATTTTACTGGATGATTCTGTCTTGCTAATTGCATCACTGTAACCTTTGTCCTTCTCTTGCATGAAATCCAAATTCTGCACTCTTTTTTGGTGTTTTCTAAGAGTTTTGCTGGTCAGCAGCTCTTTTTGTTTTCGGAGTTGCTGTACAATGTCTGCCTTCTAAAGCTTTCTGTAGTGCCTGTCATCATAGTGTTGTATTACAGAAGACAAACACGCTGCTTTGCAGGGGCTTTTGTCCTACTATTTATTGAGCAGAAGAAATTGGTTTACAATGAGTTTTGTAGCTTATCTTTGTCTCTGAAAAAGTGATGGTCTTTCTTGCTGGGGCCAGGCAGACATACTGTAACGCGGGAGGCCTGACAACCTGCAAGCGATGTAGCTGGCAGCCCGTCAGTCAAAGAGTCCTTGTGCACAGCAACTGCAGAGATAACACAGCGTTTGAAAAACAGGATATTGTATAAATGTGGGGGTTTTCTGCCTGCAGAAGATTAGCATTGGATTGAAACAAACAGACTGGGGGGGAAAAGAGATTTGAAAGGGCAGAAATAAAGAAATAGCACTCACAGTATAAACGGATTTCAATCTACAAAGACTCGGCCCACAGGCCTACATGTCTGGATCAGAATTGAGCAGCTTACTATGTACATGCAACGTCTGACTTCAGAATAAATTCATTTTTCATTTACTCCAGAGGAGCCAGCAGAAGGGAAATCACTGCCATAATACTGAACTTGCTAAGGTCTGAAATATTCTGCCTCTTTTATTAGTGACTCCTGCATTTTGGGAAATGCACATTCAGAAGCAGTAACTTTATGAACTAACTAGGCATGAATACTGCCATTGTTTCCAAGTAAGAAAAACATTAAAAAGAGAAACTCCTTCAGTCTTTGGTAGATGCCAAACTGTTACACATTTTCTCAGAGGAAGATAACCTGCTTAATTTTGGACACGTTCTCACGGTAGCTTATTTTATGTTCAGAACTGAGTGTCCAAGTGAAGGAGACAGCATTCTGAAGACATACAGCATGTCTTTGACAAAGGTCAGGCACAAACCAGGTTCACAGTCAGATACTCATTCAGAGCTTTTATTAGGAGGAGCTTCGAGCTGGGATAAAAGGTAACTGGCCAGAGGGCCACTATCAAACCCCAAGATGCTGGTACTTTACTCAGGCCCTTGCATTTGGATTTCTCAGTGTGCAGGTGGTGCTGGAAACAATGCTGTGTGCGCAGGGCTTTGGCACGTTTGATACTGAGACGCACAGACCTCCTCTCTGCTAGCCCTTAGAAGGTAATTTAATCTCCATGATTAGCAAAGTCTGATTAGGGCACAGGACCTTGAATCTCGTCATTTTAAATATGTGCCTCACTGTCAGAGCAGGATAAAGTCGATCTCGTGACCATTTATGACACTTGTATTTTGTAAAATAATGGCAACGTAAAGCTGCAGAGGATGGGGCTTCTTATTGCAGATGCTGTACAAGCGTATTTTACCAGCTTTCCTTTTTGGTGCAAATATTTTTTATTGCTTCTGTGTGTTAGGAATGTGGCATTCCAGCTGAAAATGGTCTCTCTCTGCTGAAAATTACTCAACACAATAACAAAAACCCTTTGCTCCTCCAAGGCTGCTGTATCCTGTCTCTGCAGCACTGTGGGGTAATGAACCCAGCAGCTTCCAGCTCCCTGAGCCAGCTGCTCATGGTGCCACTCTGAATTTCTGGCCCAAGAATGTTTCTACTACAATACAGACCTTTTTTTTTTCGTCCAAAGCTTTGTTCATATAATAACTTGAGTGACCTTTTGGTCACTCAAATTATTATATCACGAGTAACAACACCAAACTTTGGATAGCAGCCCCAGATTATGGTATTAGAGGTCAAGACAGGATTTATTGCATAAACGGATTATCTGCTATCTGGGATATCTGGTACCAGCTGGTACTGGAATAGATGGACTTCAGGTCAGTGCAGCCACTGTTGGTTTCTAAATTCAGCCCTGTCAGTGTGCTCTTTGTTTTCTGAGTCTGCGGTGGTCCTTCTGAATGAGCACACCAGCAGAGGAGCAATTCTCCTTCCTGCTCCACAAGGGGGAAAAAAAAAAAAAAAGTGACTATTCAGCATGACAACTATTGTGTGCTGTTCAGCCTGATTTTAACATCTGGTTTATGCAATCTTTTTTTTTTTTTTTTTGATGAGATTTATCTGTCTGCCCACTTCACTCCAATAATTTTTCAGTAGTTTGATTTAGTACCAGATCTGTGGAAATTTGATAGCAAACTCCAGCCCCTCCAAGCCAGTTTTCTAACCTTTTCACTAAACAGTAATTTATACTCACTCACTGAGCAACTACTAGCTTTAACCCCTCCTCCCATACATACCCGGTGGGTATCAGTGTGCAAGTTAATATTCAATTTGTAGTTACAACTGAAAAAATACCTTAACCTCTTGCCAAAGGTTCATCACTCTTTTTCCTCTCCTCATTATGCTTTTCCTTGTAATATCCTTGAAAATATTACATAAAAATATCATGAAAATATTACAGATTTAAAGTTTAAGAGATTTTATTTTCAGTAGGCTTCATCTCCTTATTTCTTTGCTCCCATGTTTCTGTAAGTCAGTGTCTTCCCACTGCAGTTAATAAAGTGCTAAAAATACAAAGGGTTTACAGTAACACTGTGGCTCTTCTTATTTCTCAATATATTCTTAAGGAACACCACAGAATGCTAAAAGGAAAAGCCCAGCTTCTCTCAGGCTGCAGTTTTACTACCATTTGTCAGCAGGATTAACATAAGCAGCCCCACTCCTATTGTCAGATCCCATGTCTGCTCCAAGTATTTGAGCCATCATTGTTCTAGTAGATGGTAGAGATGATTTATGACTCGTTCAGTTTGTGAAGAGCATTTTTGTTTGTTTGCTTATTTGTTGTTTTAGACCACAGATCAGTTCCCCACTGCTGCACTGGGAGCTCAGGCGCATAGCTCACATCTCTGGTTTTGCTTCTGGACTTTTGGGCTTTATTTTGTATGTGGGAACATAAGGCTGAAGTTCTTCGTGTGTAGGTTTTTGGAAGTCACTGATTTACTGATTTCCCATACTCTGAAGTGACATTTGAAACCTCTGAATGGATAATATGCTTTCTGATGTCATTGTTTTAAATGGAACTTTGTCGCAGCTGTGACCCAGGCCCACAGTAAAGTGTGATGCCATCATACGTAGCATGATTCACAAAACCTTTGTATCCTCCTGAGCCTCAGAGTAGTGGTAAACCTCCACAGTAAGCCTCACAAAATCAAAGTGTGCCACATCAGGCTCTCTTTTAACAGAAGGAGCATTAACATACAAGATTCCTTCTGACTCTTTGCTGTGGTTTAGCCCCGGCAGGCAGCTCAGCCCCACACAGCCACTCGCTCTCCTCAGGTGGGTTGGGGAGAGAATCTGAAAGGTAAAAGTGTGAGAAGGCATGGGTTGAGATGCAGACAGTTCATTAGGTAAAGCAAAAGCTGCACACACAGCCAAAACCATGACACTGCTCGAGAATGTGAATAGCAATAGTTAGTTCAAGCAAAGGGAACTAAAAGCCCTAGAGAAATTTTCATATTACAACAGCAGGAAGTAACTTTGAGTCAACATAGACAATCTGCTGTTTAGAAAGACAGTACCTCTGACGGAAGCAGGAATGAGGAGTCCTGAATTTAAACAAGTCAATGCAGCCTTTCGATTTCCTCGATGTATATGTGGTCCTTTTTTCCACACAAACTTGGTTTATTTAACCCAGTCATCTCTGTTTTGGCATTTTTCAGGCTCTTTTCTCATGCTGAATGTAAGGTTTATTAAACCTCCAGCAGAACACAAATGTCTTCTTAGAAGCAAAGAAAAAAAATGGAAAAGTGATCAGCTTCTCAAATCTAAAAAGGGAACTGAATGCAAAATTTACCAAATTTTCCTGTGACTCTCCAAGCAAATAACAATGAAAGTTTTTATTGATGTAAAAGCTTCAGCTTATTCAGTGTGGTTCTGATATATTCTTGAGACTAATTATGTCTTGTGGGAGAAGTTCTTCGTTGCACTGAAAGTGATGAAATAAAACCCACAACAGATTTAGGCAAACTTTAACATTTGTTCTTGTGCTCCGTTGTGTAGGAGGATGTGTAAAACAGAACCGTGTGGCTGCACAGCTAATGGAAACTTTCTGGATGGTGAATGTACTGACCTTCAGTATGTGAGCTCCAAGATGAAGGTTTTTTTCTTTTTCTTGAACATTAGAGGTTGTTACAATGAGTCATGATACCCTTACTGTCTAGATATGATATTTGTCCTTTGTGAGATATTCGCTTTTATTTTATTTTGCTATGTGCCCAAATGCAGTTAATTAAGTCTCGTCACAAAATTAAAGTAATAGTTATTGATGGTCTAGACAGAGGTGCCCTGTTGCTGTGTTTAGTTGGAATGAAGTGGGAAGCAGTTTGCATTCATTCAGATTATCAAAACGCAGTTTGTCTGATGTCATATCTACAAGATGTCAGAACTGCTCTGCTCTTAGGGTTTGGCTTAATTTCTAAAACAAATAGGTCCTACTACTTTATCTACAGTAAATATTCTGTCCCAGTCTAGCTCCTCCTAAGTCGCCCTTAACATCTGTGTTTTTTTTTTTTTTTTTCTTTTTTCCTTTTTGTATTTCATCATTATCCTCCTCTAGTATTTTGAAAGAGCTGGTAAGTCACATCTTCCAAAGAAAATTTGCTCACTTTTTTTTTTTTTTCTTCTTTTTTTCTGGCATGCTAATTGCCATCAGATCAGTTTAACAGACAAAACCTGCCTCTTTACTGCTGGAAAGGGGGCAATGCTATCAATGTACTATGAATGGCAGCTACTGATTCAAAATAAGTAGCATCAGCACAGTTGCTAGAACATGCTCCATAGCAGCTTTTGATACCTTTTGGAAGCTGAAAAGTGCGGACACTAGCTGGTGATAATTCTTCCTTTTTAATACAAGTAGAGTTTTATAGGTGGGTTTAGACAAGTGGAAGAGTAGGTACAGGAGTCTCCACTGCTGGGGCTGCGTGGCTCCCTGATGAAGCACTGCAAGGCCTTTGAGAAATGCTTTCTAACTCACTCCTAAAAGCAGCTTGGAATTTAGATACTTTCATTAGTTTCTATAAATCAACAGCCAAACAAGCTATAGATGTGCTATAGATATGAGTGGACCAATACAAATGAAGCTATAGGGAGTACTTTTTCTTCACCTAACTGAGTGTTTTTCTCTCAAACCAAAAATCAAATAGAGGTACGTTCTTAGCTAGAATTAAAGACCAGAGCACTATTACTAAAATTGTAGATTATGTTGTATCTCATCCTTGGTAGCACAGAAATGATAAATTTGCTGCTTTGAGCTGTTTGTATCTCCGGAAAACATTTGAGAGAAAACAACTGTCAATACCTGAGCATACCCAGAGTGGGTATCAGTAAAGTTGAAATCCTAGGGAGATACTCTGACAGTCACTTATGGTGGTGATAAACTAGGTAACAGTATTTCCCCTGTAATTTAAGGGAGAGCAAAGCAGTAGCTACAGAAAGGCAAACAACAGCATTTTAACCCTCACCCCTTCAGGGACGTTTAGGCATGTGTTACAGAGGCACCATTAAAGCAAGATGTTTTAATGCTGTAGAAGATGGTAAACTGGAGAAGGAATCAAGAGACAGATCCCAGCACAGACAGACATCCATCAGGCCTCCTGGAGAAGATTTCTCGATGTGCAGTCCCATCAGCTGCTTCCTGGCCTGTCTGTCCTACTTATTGCTGGCATTCATCGTGCACTCATGCTGCAGGCTCACCATGTTCCACCTCCAGAAACTGGCTATATCATCTTGGCTATTTCAGTCAACACTGACATTAGGTTTATTTTCACATACACTGGTAATGAGGCAGACACACTTTTATTATCACTGTCACCTCTACGATTACCTGGGACTTGCTAAGAGAGCAGTTCCCTTTGGTTGATGAGAGCTTTATCCTAACACAGCCTTCCTTCCCCCTCTCCAGAGCAAAGAATCTGCAAAGTAGAGCATCTTGTTTATCCTACTGTTTCTTAGGTCAAGCCTGTGATCTTCAAACTCTGATGCAATCGGTGAAAGGAATGCTCGTGCTGTGCATGCACTGCTTTTAGCTTGCATAGGACCAAAGTGCTCCTCCTGCGCTCTCTGTCCCTGCGTCTGGAGTTACCTTGGTCCCATGCTGATGCTGGGCTGGGGATGCTGCTGGTAACACATCACTCCTTGGGAACTTCAGTGCTAAGAAACCCTTAGTTATCTCCTGATTTCATGGAGTGGCACAAAGCAGGGAAGCACTGCAGGACTGAGAGAGTTAAGTTGGAACAGCGAATTAATGAGCTTTGGGACAATGTGTGGTTGAAAGCCAAGAGGTTACCTGGAATCTATAGCAATAGACTCAATGTAACTTTATTTGGGAAACTCCTGCTTGAAGTCCCAAGCTGAGAACATCACCAGCTTGGTCCACGAAAGCAAATGTTTTAGCAGCTGCACTTAAAGCCATGCAAACACACATACACAGAGCTCAGGTGCTTACGTGATACTGAGTTGCCTGTGTGCAACAAACTTGAAACCCATCCATCCCAACTTGAAACCTATCCATCTTCAGGTACAGTGTCTGGAGAGCTGAGTGCATTTTTGAAGCCCTACTGTTGTCTTCTCAATGACAGAAGCTTCCTTAAAATGACGTCAGCAATCTGATAATTTAAACTTCGGCTGTTTTTCTTTTTTAGCAAGTGCTGAAACATTTCTATGTCGAGACTTAAGGGAAGTTAAATGGTGTTCCACTACTGCGTTTCTGCACTCAGATGTCTGAAATTTGACTCGGTATTATTATTGATTAGCGTCATCGCCTATGACAGGAAATTTGAACCCATTTTAGAAAAGATATGAATGAGTCTTTTGCAAATTCACCTTACGGGAACACAGTTACAAAAAAATACCCATCGGTGTCATAACGTGCTCTTCGGTCATGCTTCCTTTATTTCTACCCTTCAGTTCTCAGTTGTGCAAACACCCCGCTATCGCAGTCATCGCAAATGCACCAAGCGGGGCTTTTTCACCTCCTGTCCGCCGTTCCTTTATAGGAAGCGTCATCTCGTAATTCCGCCGGGAGATTTGGAGCGCCGGTCAGTCTTTTGGTACCTCCCGTGGAACTTTTTCAGACTTTTTACGTGCAGATACCGCCTTAAACCCCTCCGATGGAAACGTGTCGTCTGTGCCTCTCCCCCCCGCGACTTTCACTGCCTTCCCCTGAGACTTTCTGCCCCCGAGGTTTAACCCCTGGGACCATTCCCCAAACTCGGGTTCAGTCAGTCCCTCGGGGTCCCGTCCCCTCGCCCCCCGCCCGCCTGTCGCCGGGTCCCGCATGGCGCAGGAAGGAGCCTGGAAAGCCCCGGGGCGGAGCGGGAAGCACGCCGCCCCCGGGGCTTTCCCCGCCCGCTAGGAAAGTACCGAGCGTCCCCGCTCACCCCTGCGGGGACCGAGCCCCGCTCCAGGGGGGCTGAGAGGAGCCCCGAGGGGCGCTGAGGACCCGCAGCACCGCGCCTCGCCCCCGACACCGCCACACGCAGGGAGCCCCCCGCCGCCATCTCAGGCGGGCGGGACGGAGGAGGAGGAGGAGGAGGAGAAGGAGGTGGCGGCCGCCCTTTCCCTTCGGGCAACGCATGCGCTCGGCAGCTCCCGGGGCTTTACCAGCGTCACCGCTGCCAAGGACGGACTTCCCCGGGCCGGGGCGGTGCCCGAGGGGGCTCCGCTCCCCCTGAGCCCCGTGGCCGGGCGCCCCATATAGGCTGGGGCGGGCAGCCCGGCCGCCTGCTGCGGGGTGCCGGAGCGGAGGCTGTGAGTGAGGGGCTGCGGGCTCGGGGGTGCGGGACGCGGCCTGCTGCGGGGCTGCTGGGGATCCGGGGAGACGCATCACGGAGCGGGGAGGACGGGGACAGGGAGGGGAATGGGGACAGGGGGGAAAGGAGAGGTCCTGAGGGAGCTCCGGGGACGTGTGGCTGCTCCCCCCTGCTGCGTGTCCCTACAGCAGCCTGAGGCAGCTCGCCTCCCCCTTGCGTGGTTTTGGGCTCGTTAAATATTGCTTATTTGGGCTTAATTAACTTCTCGGTGTCGCTGCGGGGTAGCTGGGGGGACACACGAGCTTTAGTGGCCGGGAGGTTGTGGGCGTCGAGGCTGTGTAGGGCTATAACACACGGTAATGCTAGAGGCGTGTTATCAGGTAACAGCCCCTGGGCAGTCAGCGATTCCCGGGGCACATCGTCGTGCTGTGATACAACTCGCTTTTTTTGGCTTTTCCCAGTCGGGAGGCTTTTTGGGCTAGCGCTGTGCAGAGACCTTGACACCTCAGTCCCAGCTGCACGTGGCCTTTGTGCCCTTGTTAATCTCTTCCTCGGGGGTTAGGAAATGAGTGGGAGCACTAATGGGGTGGGTGACCGTGGTAAGAGCTAAAAAATGCACAGTTTTCCTGTAGGGGACTTTTCTGAGGCTGTGTCATTGTGACAAATATGTCCATTTTGAGTCTTTCCTGGAGGAACTTGTTACGAATTGATACTGCAGAGCAGACTACTATATATATTTGTTTATATAATTATAATATATATATTTAAAAATGTGTGGACTTTGTTCTTGGCTGAATTTTTTGGTGAAGTTCCAAATTTTGCTGAAGTTACCCTTTTAAATATAGTCAGATCTAGTTAAATAATAAACTTAAATAGCCATAAAATAAGCCAATATAATAAAATTGGATCCTTATTGCTTGAGATTCTGCAGCCTTAAGCAAATTTAAATGGGTGTACTATCTTCTGTACAAGACTTTTCCTTTATGCTGATACAGCTTGTGGTCAGGCAGCCTGATTCATCCATCTGCCAAACACTTCTGCTTGTGGATTAAACAGCTTTGCATGTGTGTCAGTAGCAGAGAAGTTTTGTAAAATCCACTCCATGTGACAGTACATGAAGTTGACTTCCTGAAACTAACTAGCTGACATCTCAAAAAAGCTTCATCTGCAATTTTAGTGCTTCAGTTTGTGTAGTCTATGTAGATGTTATGTACACATTGCTTTGCATTTTTTGAAACACTGCTCTTCCTTCTTTACAGGTTTTGTTTCACCCAAAGGAGTTCATTGAAGCTACAGACATCTACAGTTTCTTCTTGTGAACAGTCATTATCAAATATGGAGACGTAGGCACCTTAGAAGGGACTTCAGTCTGAACTCTGGGAGGTAGTTCTGTGCACAATAAAGAAACTAAAGCTTTATTTTTTTCTCCTTTTTTGAGGTTTGTTTGTTTTATAAATATGGCACACAGCAAAAACTTAATTTATCAGTATAAAGCATTAGAATGTCCTGACACAAAGCAATTTATTTATGTTAAATGCGATAAGTGCATACTCGTAACTAAGGCACCAGGTTAAAACTGAAATGTTCAGCCTGTGCTGACAGTGTTACAGACAGAAAAGCCTGGGGCTCATTAAGACAGTATGTTCTTGTCAGAGGCAATGCATAGGATTTATGCATCTCATAGCTGAATATTTGATGCACGTGAAGTGACTTCTTAAGTATTAACAATCGCTACAACAATATGCAGATGTTGAGGGTGTTTCTGGCAGTTCAGTAGTAGCAGATATACCAGATCAGTCGAGTAATGTCAGTTCAGAGGCTCTTTTGAGCTTAAGAAGCTGTTACTTTCAGTTTCCTAATGAGAGTTAAAAACTAAAATTTTGCATGTGTGTAGTTGTCTAGGGTGCAGTAGATCATAAACCACTTGACATCATTTTGAACTGTAACATACTATTTAATTTTGTTTGAAGCCTCCCCCTCCTCCCTAGTTTTAGTTTCTTTATTGACAAAGGATTTTGAAAAACCCATCTGAGGTTTTGTCCTCTGGACTCAGCCTCTACTAGCCTGACTAATTGACGCTGCTCTCCCAGATACAAAGCACAAGGAAAGCATGTGATGCGTGTTTTCAAGGGACAGTCCTTTTCCTTTTAAACATGCTTTTTTAAATTGTTGATGGGATGGATCAGCTTTTGTGCAAAAGCAGTTGTATAGACCCAAGTACAAGAACTCTTCAAATGTTTGAAGTACGTTAATCATGTGGCTAATTCTATTCGTACCTGTATTGAAAGTTGCACATAAATATTTCATTTTCAGGTTCTTACTTTTACACAGGCAGGGGTTATTCAGAATTGCCTTTAATACACACAACTACCTCCCAGAGGAAGACTTGTCCCATTTTTCCAACAATACTCCATTATGAACATAATGGAAAATAGCCCTTTCTTGGCTAGCATGATGAAGCAGAGTGCTCTGTGTGGTGAACTGAAATATGATGTATCCTGTGAACTCTACAGAATGTCAACATTTTCTACTTTCCCTGTGAATGTGCCAGTGTCAGAACGGAGCCTTGCCCGGGCTGGGTTTTATTACACTGGTGTGCAAGATAAAGTTAAATGCTTCAGTTGTGGCTTGGTGTTGGACAACTGGCAACCAGGAGATAATGCGATGGAAAAGCACAAACGGCTGTATCCTAGCTGCAGTTTTGTTCGGGACATGATTTCAGTGAACAACCTCGGGCTGTCCTCTCATTCTGCCTTTTCACCTCTGGTCACAAGTGGTCTCTCATCATCTCTACATTCCATGACGCTTTCTCCAAGCTTCGAACAAGTTGGCTATTTCAGTGGCTCTTTTTCCAGTTTTCCTCAAGACCCAGTAACTACTAGGGCTGTTGAAGACCTCTCACACTTAAGACCTAAGCCTCACAATCCTTCAATGAGTACTGAAGAAGCCAGAATGCGCACTTTTCATGCATGGCCCCTGATGTTTCTCTCGCCCACTGATCTGGTGAAGGCTGGCCTTTATTACCTGGGGACAGGAGACAAAGTTGCTTGTTTCTCCTGTGGTGGTCAGTTGAGTAACTGGGAACCAAAAGATAATGCCTTGTCAGAGCATCGGAGACACTTTCCTAACTGCCTTTTTGTGGAAAATCTCACCCGAGACCAAACAAGTTTCAATGTTTCAAATGTGAGCATGCAGACCCATGAAGCACGCGTTAAAACATTCATAAATTGGCCAACCAGGATTACAGTTCAACCTGAGCAGCTTGCAGATGCTGGCTTTTACTATGTAGGTAAGTAATAAGACCTAGTATCTCTGATTTTATTCATACTGTTGTTCCAACATTTGTTTTAAAGTAACCTGTGTAAATGTTTGCTAGATATTGCACCTTATTTTTTTTTAAAGGTCGCAATGATGATGTCAAGTGTTTCTGCTGTGATGGTGGGTTGAGGTGCTGGGAATCTGGAGATGATCCGTGGATTGAGCATGCAAAATGGTTTCCAAGGTAACTTGCAAACTCTTTATCGTAATTTGTTCACATCCTTACTGCTTAAGTACTTTTAATTTTGGCAGCTATATGCTGCACTGAATGTTTTTAATTTCACCATATAGTGTACAAATTCATTCTATCACTTGGATGAATTTCATGTTCCTCATTTTAAAACCTCTGAAGTGCTAAAGGTGTCTTAAAATGCTTCTTCATTAATCATGATACTTAAGACTTTCCACTTCATAACTAAAAGCTGTGTGCATCCGTAAATCACTGTTAGCAAGTGATGCTGCATTCTTAGCGAGCATAAGTAGATAAGGGAAGCACTCAGAAAACAGGTGGAGGAGAAAAAAAGCTTCTGAGAACTGAGGCAGAAAGAACTTAGAACTTCAGTCTAGTTCTGTGCACACATTGAATGCTCTTGATTGAGCCTTTCAGCAGGTGTGGTTTAGTCTCATAGGTGTAGGAAGGATTGTGAAGAAGGTTTCAGTGACTGTTAACGTGTCTCAATTGGAAAAGTGACAGAAATAACTTGTGTATACATTCCCTATAAATGGCAGTTGCATACCTGACTGCTCTCTGAGCCTGTGGAAATCTCCGTGTTCATCAATGACAGAAATAGCTGCACTTTCAAAGGCAATTTACCAGATCCTGTTGGATACCAGATGCTTGTACAGTTAAATGACTACTTTGTTTCCCTCTGTTATGCCCGGTCAATAAATGTACTTAAAAAGAGATAAAACTCTACATTCATGAAGCAGATCTGGCTTTGGTAGTGGTGTTGAATTTTGATATTTTTTTAAATGATTTGAGTAAGAGAGAGAACAATAAGAAGGTGAGTTAGAAACTTTATCACTGCACTCTGCAATGAAGCCAACATGGTATTTTTTATGATGTGTCATTTTGATTAAAAGTGGTGGTGGAACGTAAAGCTGTTGCATTTATATAGGT
Organism: Anas acuta; assembly: GCF_963932015.1. Classification (NCBI taxonomy): domain Eukaryota; kingdom Metazoa; phylum Chordata; class Aves; order Anseriformes; family Anatidae; genus Anas; species Anas acuta. The sequence goes on from NC_088979.1 coordinate 14,700,490, forward strand.
AAGATTACTGACTGCTCAACATCATGGAAAAGCTTTATTGAAGTGTCACCAGGTACTAGGCTACATCAAGCTTACAGTTAAGAGAACTCTTCTCTTCCTTCACTGAGCTTGAAACCTGCATTTAAATTATTTTGTGCTATTGTAGATGGTCTCATTCTTCTTTGTTTTAATTCTTATTGGGAAATAGAAAGTATAATTGAATACATATTTGCCAATCTTTCAGGTGTGAGTATCTGCTTCGCGTAAAAGGAGGAGAGTTTGTAAGTCAGATTCAGGCCAGGTTTCCCCATCTGCTTGAACAGGTAAAACACCTTACTGTTTTGTAACTTTTGTTTTTTTCCTTGTTGAAGAATGCTGTGTTCTTTTTGGGAGTTCCATATATCCTTCTGCCTTATTTCTCTATATGTTTCTCCTAAGTTTCTCATGTGGTAAATGTTCTTCATGGGCACAAAAAAATAAATCAGTGCTGAACCATGGCTAATGGAACTGAAATATTGGAACTTACCCTGTACAGGGTTACTCATGGAAGGAGTTTCATGAGAAATTATTAAGTAGGTGGTATAATATTATAGTAGTAATTCAGGGGTTACAACACCCGGTCATTTACAGACAAACCTTTGCTCCTCATTATGAAGCAATGAGATCCTTTGAGCCTCTGTGTCAGGAGAAGGAAGTTATAGTTAGGTAAGTTTTGGTGAACAGTGCAGATCAGCAATTGGTATTTCAGAAACAAGTCGCATGGAGTTCTTAATTGTCTGTGCAGCTCCTCATAGCTGAATCGTTACTATCCATACAAGATATGACAAGAATAAGCTGAAATTCTTAATAGAAGTAGTCAGCACTAACTTTTATATTGGTTATGTAGTTGAAGAAATTGAGACTTGTGTAACCATACGTAAAAATACTTAACTGATATCTTTCAGATAAAAAGCCCAGCCCAACTTCTTGAGACAAGAAGTTGCTAGAATGGTATGTAGAAGGAAAAGCAATTCTTAGATGATAATGCAGTTCCATTGTGTTTTACAGCTCTTGTCAACTTCTGATACACCTGTAGATGAAAACATCGATCCCCCAAGTATGTATATTAATATAACATGAAAAGCATGTTTCTGAAGACCCTCAGCACTTTGCAGACTTAATGATAAGCTCTCCAAAACTAATTTATATAGTGAATCTTAGGCTTTCTTGGGAACAACAATACTATAACTGTCTATGTAACATTAAAGGACAGACAATGTGAGACGGATATGTCTCAAAGGAAGCTCCTTTGAGACATATCAGCTTTCATTTTCCTTATTTACATACTGCCATATCCGGCTTAGATTTTAGTTTTGAATGCTTGGCACTTCCTTTATTTTTTTGTTTCGTTGTTGGGTTAAACAGAAACAAGTCAAGCTGGAGTTTGCTAAATTTATCTGTGGTATTGACCTTGATGGAGTAGTTGCTAAAGGCGTCATGCAGTTAATCCAACTCAATTTCTAGGCATGGAGCTAAGTGAATAGTGAGCTGAGTGGCAGCGTTTGGAGAAAGGTTAGGACAAGCTGTTAAAGTTAAGTCCTTGAGTTCCATTGTGTGTGGAGCTCCAGTTATGGTGGCAATAAACTCCTCCCAGAGGGTGAGTAGGAGATACTATCGTAGTCCCTGCTGGTTGAGGATGATGAGTCAGTCCCATGTGCCTGGTGCTGAGTAAGATGGATGGATTGATTCTAGTGCAATTGCTTGCACTAGAAGCCCTGAATTTTGAGTTCCTAAGTCAAGATGCTTTTTAAGGCTAAAGTTAGACATGACTAATAGTGTGTTGGGGGGAGGGGGGAACTACAACCTGAAGACACAATAGGAGCTTCTGTATTTCGCTGGAGTATCGTAGACTTTATTTTTTTTGTGAAAGCGTGACATGGATGAAAGTTTATCGTGGATTTAGTCCAACTGAATGCAAGTAACTAGTTTTAAAAATGGAAACCAATAACTAAAAAGAAGTCTGTTTAGTCATTGAAATTACTAACTTTCTAATGTTAGGTATTGTGTGTAGGTAATGTTGATGTGTTATCTTGTAGGTTGTGTGTGTATTCTGTTCTTTACCTTATACGCAGTGATTTTCTTCTTTGATTAGTCATTCATTTTGAACCTGGAGAGAATCGTTCAGAAGATGCAATCATGATGAACACACCTGTAGTTAAAGCTGCCTTGGAGATGGGATTCAGCAGACGGCTAATAAAGCAAACAGTGCAAAGTAAAATCTTGGCCACTGAAGAGAACTACAAGACTGTTAATGATCTTGTGTCTGATTTGCTCACTGCTGAAGATGAGAAGAGGGAAGAAGAGAAAGAGAGACAGTTTGAAGAAGTGGCATCAGGTATGCATAAGGAATGAATAAAAATGAAAGCAGAAGTGGTTTGTATTGTTCTGCTTTCTGGCCTGATTTTTATAATTGTTTTTATTCACAAAGTGATTTAATTTACTTGCTCTTACAATCAACTTCTTTAAGAGCATTATTTGGCAATCTGTATTGCTAGCAGTCTCGTGATTATTTCTTTCCTTTTCAGGAAGATGGTTCATATAGGTTCCAAGAGTTTAGAATCACCTTATTCTTTCCACAGGAACAAAGACATACTTTTTTAATAACTTTGTGTGCCTATTAATTAAATAAATTGAAACAAAATACTTTAACGTACTTTTCCTTTTCCTTCCAAATTTGCCTGCTTTTTAAGGTACTTGAACTGGTGAGCCAACACTTTCCTGCTCTAGGAGCTGGCTAACTTTTACAAATATAGGTTCTGTAAGATTGTCAAAGGTCAGCTTTTCTGTCTGAAACAACCATGCAGGTCAGATATTGAATGGTGTTTATTTGATGTACCTTTTATGTTCCCTATTGTTTCAAGACTATGTAATTTTTTGAAGACATCCCGCCACTCCCCCCCCAGTGTTTTTAGAATCTTTGAAGCACTAATGAAACTTCTCAACTACAAGTTGAATTAAAATGGCTTCCTTCCTACTCATATATTCTGCCACAAAAACAGAGATGGATTCAGCCATTAAAGCTTCAAGAGACTTTATTTTTAAAATTGTAATAGACTATTTAAAAAAACAAACCCTCCTGAATCTAGTTGTTTTGTGCTTCTGGTTTTCTTGCACATAATTCTGTTGGGCACCTCTTAGAAAAGCTTGATCCTATCTACAGCTTGGTCATGGTTTTGACCATCACTGACTGAAGTTAACCCGTCAGTTGTCAGTGGGTTAGCATTAGTGTTATGCAGAGGTGTTCCACTTCTTCTCTCTGCAATTCTGCAGAGCATGACTAGTGTGAAGTTAAACAATATCCCCTCAAACTATTTAATCTAGAGATGGGAGCCAGAGGCCTTGTTGATTAAAAGGCTTCAGCTCCAGAGCTGCTTGTATGTATTTTTCTTAAGTATGTTATTTATGTAAGTACTGCTAAAACTTCTTGAGGTCTTTTTAATGCTCTTTAGTAAGTGAACATTTCAAGTAGAGTTTATAGAATGTGTCAGTTACTAAGCAAAAATGCAGCTTGGAGTACTGTTTCTAACAAACACCCAATCCCCTTTCTATTCCAGATGATTTGACCTTAATTCGGAAGAACCGAATGGCTTTATTCCAGCGTTTAACATGTGTACTTCCAATCCTTGGGAGTTTACTGTCAGCTAAAGTGATAACAGAACTTGAGCATGACGTTATTAAACAGAAGACTCAGACAGCATTGCAAGCAAGGGAACTGATAGACACAGTTTTAGTGAAAGGAAATGCAGCAGCCAGCATATTCAGAAACTGTCTACGAGATTGTGACCCTGTACTCTACAAAGATTTATTTGGTATGTCACTTTTCTTTAAGGTTATAAGTTTATCGAAGACTAATTTGTGCTGTCTTTGCAATCTAAAGATAAAAGTCAGATGCTGTTGGAATGTAGATTAGTGAAATGACTTGGTTGTTTTTCTTTTATTTTAGTGGAGAAGAGCATGAAGTATGTTCCTACAGAAGATGTATCAGGTATCTTAAACTCTACTTTCTTACTTTAAAGGGTATTTTGGGACAATTGGCTAACATCCTAAAAAGAGGTTAACTTTAGTTAAGAAATGGATTTTCTTGTGCTTCACCCTCTCCCTGATTTATATTGGTAATTTTGAGATAAGCACATCTTAAGTGCATCTGCAGGCTTGTATGTAAGTCTATTTGCCTTGAGCCATACACTGTGCCTTACACAGGTCCCTTTGCACTAGGAGGTTGGGTTTTTTGGAGCTCCAAACATTCAGGCACATACTGGGCTTGGTCCTGGTACAAGTTCTCATGAAGGCATTTGGTAGGGATCAAGCAGTGAATAACAAGCTAACGTTTTATAGGAGGTACCATGATTTTTACTTTTCCAAAGTGGGTTATAGCTGTCCTAAGATCTTGTTTGGCCAACAGCTGGATGAATAAACTTGTCAGACTTGAGTTTGAGTTAGCTCTAATTCTTACTCTTGTAGTTCAGATGCATATGAAACTTAATATGTTAACAGACTTGCGGAAAAGTATACAAATCTGAATATAGCTCACTTCTACCGGTCATTGTGCTCTGTGCTTCTAATATCCAAACACAGAAAGTACAGCATATGGTGAAATATAAACATAAGTCTCAAGAACTATAGCTGGTCTCCAGTCCCTGAGCTGTTTGTTGTCCCTTACAAATGGAAAGTACAGACTGGTTCCTTGCATGCTGTTTTCTGAACTCTGGAAAGTGTGCTTATTTTCTCACTGCCATCTATGTTTAGTGAGCATAGTCACATTCAGTTTCACCCTTTATTTTCCAATCTACTCTCTAAGTAGAATGCATGTATATTCAGGCTTCTTAAAAGGTTAACTTTTTTTCCAGGTTTACCCATGGAAGAGCAACTGAGGAGACTGCAAGAAGAAAGAACATGTAAAGTTTGCATGGACAAAGAAGTTTCCATTGTCTTTATTCCATGTGGTCACCTAGTAGTATGCAAAGAATGTGCTCCATCCCTCCGAAAATGCCCTATTTGCAGGGGAACGATAAAGGGCACAGTTCGTACATTTCTTTCATAAGGAAGGAAACTTGCAAAAAGTCATCTGCCGGGCACTGAAGCTTAAGCCAGCAAAGTCTTGAGAATGGAAAATTGTGTTAAAGAAGATGATTAATCAGCTACCTAACACTGTTGTGTAATGAAGTATATCAACATTATGAATATACTGGGTCTTCCTTGCCAAAGACAATTTCTATTTATAAAACTAACTCAGTACTAAGGTGATGTTTCTGTAGCTTTCCTTTCTAGGGAAAGCAACTTGATTAGTATGCCCTTATCTGTTTGAATAAAAAAAAAAAAAAAAAGAAAAAGACCTTTCTTGTCAAGTTCCTAAAATGGAGCTTGGCATAGCTCTTGTCATGTTTTTTTTTCATCTGGATGTGTGGTGAGCTAACCTTGGCTGCTTGCCAGGTGCCCAACAGGCTGCACTTTCACTTACCCTCAGCAAAGTGAGGCAAGGGACTGTAGAAAAGCCTGTTAAATCAAGATAAAGCCAGGGACATTGACAGTGATGTTTGAGCATGGGTGAAACAGACTTGACAGGGAGCAAGGCTAAATTAATTTATTGCCGATTAATAAGAGTAGGATAGTGAGGACTCAAAAGTGAAAAAACTACCTGCCTCGTCTTCCCAGGTTCAGCGTTACTTTTAACTCTTCTACCTCTTTCCTGTCCTTAGTGGGACTGGGGGTTGCAGTCGGTTTGTAACACTAGTCTCTGCTGCTCCTGCTTACTTAAGCTTCTCACCTGCTCCAGCATGGGCCCTTCCCATGGGCTCCAGTTCTTCAAGAACTGTTCCAGCACAGGTCTGTACTGCATTTCCTGGAGGAAGACTTGCTCCAGTGCATGTTCTTCCCTAGGGTGACAGTTCCTGGTGGGAGCCTTCCTCAGCGGGTGTTCCATGGGCTGCAGCCTCCTTCAGGGTGGTGCATCCACCTGCTGTGGCACAGTGTCCACCCAGAGCTGTAGGAAGGATGGCAGCTCTGATGTGGTCTTCCATGGGCTGCAGGACAGCCTGCTCTGCCATGGCCTTTTGCTCAGGCTGCAGGGCAGTCTCTGCTCTGGTACCTAGAGTTGCTCCGTCCTCTCCCTCACTGACCTTGGTGTCTGTGGGGCTGTTCATTTCATTTTCTCGCATGTCTCTCAGCTGCTGACGTGCATTTTTTTTCCACTTCTTTAATATGCCATCAGAGCTGCAACCAGGGTTGTTCATTGGCTCAGTTTTGGCCAGCAGTGAGTCCATTCTGGAACTGGCTAGAACTGTCCCTGATCTCACAGAGGCCACCAACATCCTTGCCTTGTGAACTCAGTATGGGATGTGAATAAATAGTTAAGATAGCTGAAGTTTACTGTTAATAAACAGCAATCATTACAGTTCTGCTTTGGCTTTCTTGTGGACAGGGCGGAGAACAGAGGCTAACTGTTGCAGGAACAGTGAGACTTTTTAAAACTTTGTGTTGAGATATTTGTGTAACGTGTATTGATAATAGTTTATATGAAGGCTGAATTAAAATATTTCTACTTAGTAAATGAGTGCTTGTTCATTCTGTTCCCATCGTTGGATTTTCCTCTGCAGGCTGCAGTGACTAAACTCTTTTCCTGTTGGAAGTGGTGGTATTTCTTTTTTTCTGTGCTCTTTGGAAACAGAAACAGCATCTGGTACTCCCTTCTGTCTTGATTTTTCAAAGAGTAGAAATCCTGGCCAGATCTAAGGATCTTAGAGATGAAATGATGGGTTTGCTTGCACAATTAAACAGTAGGATCTTCCAACCTCCTTTGAAGTCTTGGGGCTTGCATTATAAACTGGTAATCCAATGACTCCGGTTTCCTTAATGATTGGTTCTTCACCCTTTTCTGCTCTGGATACGTGGACTTGCATAGTAGATACCTCCAGGGGGAAAGTTCATCGGTATTTTTCAAGGACATAGCATCAAACAGTGGGAGAAGAATACTGCTGGGATAACTCCATCAAGGCATGCAGCGTTGTCAGTTTGTCAGACTTCGTGAAACCAGTCTCTCTAAGTCATGTTAGTGCCCAAGTACAGGCTTTTCCACCTTCAGACCTGCCAGCAGTAAGGTGTGTTTATTGTTTTTTTTCAGTGTCTTACACTCTAGTGTGACATGAAAATGCTGAACCTCAGGTTCTAGGATGAGTGTGTGTATGTGACTGGTTCTCATCACTTCATATGTGGCTGTTATCTGTACCTGTTATCTTTTGTAAAAGGGGCACCTTATGTATGAAGGTAGTGAAGTCTATACCTAAGAAAGAACTTGTGCAAGAGACACACGTTGTGCTGGCTGTAGTGCCTTACCCTGTGAAACTGTTGCTTGGTGTTTAGAGCAAGACCTGCATTAAACAGGGAGGTGCTTGTCACTAGCAGACACATTTCCATTCATAGAGATGTCACATGGTTGGCATTTGTACACATCTTTCCTGTTGTACATCTGCACTGTAATTTAATGAAAGCATCAAGTGTCCCATCTAAGTCTCTAAAAGAAACCTCTGGGTCTCCTGGCTTAACCAGCTGCCATCCTGGGAAATCTGCTCGCGGAGTTTGGAGTTTAGGCTTCTGGGGAAACGATTTTTGAAGTACCCTTGCTTTGCTGTCTCGGGGAGTTGAGGAGGGAGGGGAAGAGTCAATTGTCTCTCTACCTATTTTTACTGTGAAATTAGTGACACTGACTTGCAGCCTCATCCATTCTTCCATAATTTCTGCAGTGCTGTGTTTAATGCTGCACAGTAGCTGGCACCCTACCTACTGTAATGCTTTGATGTACATACCTTGCAGTACATAGGATTCGTTAACTGTGCTTTTATCCAGCTGTATTACATGTACGTACCCTTCTTTTAATTTTGCATTTTAAAAGTGTAAATATTTCAAGCATTGCATTCAGTTTTAAGCTGCTTTGATTAACATCTTTTTGCTTTTCTGCTTTTGAAGTTTCTAGAGGTGCTTTTGTGTTATGCAGCAAGGATTAGAATAAGGTTGATAAGGTGTAATGTGCGTGATTTGAAATTTGATGCTCAAACTCAGAAAGTAATAATAGTAGAACCATGTGTACTTTCTACCAATTAAGATGAGAGCTGGCAGAACTGGAGGGGTCATGCTCACACTAAGTGTTACCATGTAAGCCCTGTGCTTGAACAGGGAGCTGCAGAAGATTAAAACGTGATGCTTGGTGCAAGGACAGGAGGCAATGGGCACAAACTGGCACACAGGGGGCTCCCTCTGAGCACCAGGCAGCACTTCTGTGCTGTGTGAGTGATGGAGCCCTGGCACAGGTTGCCCAGAGGCTGTGGGGTTTCCTCCTCCACCAGGCATCTCAACTGCTTTCTGAGAAGTGGAAGAACTTGACCTAGAAACTGCTGGGTAAAATCTGTTGACCTAGTTTTGGCAGGGAGGCTAATGTAGGTTGCAGCTTTCCATTACTCCCCACTGTGATGGTTGCGGTTGCCCTGATGGGTAATGCTCTACATTCGAGCAGTTACACTAGTAACTAACTGATTGTGGACTAGCTGACCATGCTCACACTTCTTCCTGTGGCCAGCTCCTTCTTTGAAAGCATATTCCAAAGCTTTCACAGGGAAAGCTCAAGAGCTGTGTCTATTGGCAGTGCTGATACAGTAAATGTTCGGTGACCAGCAGGTCACAGGAGTCTTCCAGGAGGCAGCAGTCCTTCCACCCACCTGGCTCCCAGCTGCTGGTCCCATGGCTCGTGCTGCCAGATGTCAGTGCTCCATGTCCACCACGTGGCTTGAGCTGGTGGTGAGCATTGACTAGGAAGCAGAGCTCTCTTCAAGCTGAAGACAGCATGTGGTCCTAGTATCCTAGAACTTGCCAAAGCTTTCTGTGCTTGTGTACTTTCGCATAGTGTATGGACATCGTCAGAACAAAGATCTCTTCCTTTCAGGTCTGTGTAGTTTGACTTAACCAATGCTTTACTCTTTCCACAGAAAGAGAAAAGAGAAATACTGGATACTTATGGAGAATACGGCATTAGTTAGGATTGTGATTTGGCCAGTGGACAATAGCTTCAATTGTCAGTGAAAAATCAAGCCTTTAGCAAAGATTGTCAAGTATGCAACAATAGTAGTAAGAAAGTACCCCCTTAGTACAGACACTTGCTGGTTTTCTATTTTTATGAACCCCATCTTCCTCAGTTTTTCTTCTAAAACTTCAGAAGTACCCTTCAACTGATTGCTGGCCAGGTGCAACACCATGGTTTCCAAGCTGCTTGAAACTTTCCATGGATGTAAGGTCAGAGCAAATAATAGACAAATTCTTTAAGTATCAGAGTGAGATTATATTCCCCACTGGTCTTCTAAACAGATGCTTAAGAACTTCCTGAACTTAGTCCCTTTTATTCCTTTGATTTTTGGAGTTACTGGATTTGACATTTTGAGGTATAGTGATGATCTGGCACTGAAGGATAAGGCTCATCTTTGTTCAAAATGCCTTACAGTGACACAAACACTAAATTCTAATTCAGGCCCACGCTTAGACACTTTTAGGGTCACCACAAGGAATTTGCTCTGTACTCTGTGAGAACAGTCAAATGCAGACCTAAATTCATTTAAGTTTCCTGTCTTTAAGACTGCCATCTCTGTCACGCACATCAGGGTTTGCTGGTTTGCTCTGAATGGCTGAGTGTCATAAAGAGAACATGTTTATATTCTCCCCAGGTCTGTTTTCATTCCTATCCGCTTTTGTAGACACTTACCTGTATTCTACTTATTTTGCTTTTGGCAATACTTGATTTATAAGAAATTGTCATCTTGTTGCTTGTATCTTTTTCAATAAACCATGTTAAGAATGCTAGGTCTTCAGGGCAAAAATAGAGAGTGGCATGAGACTGTAAGAGCTTTAACAGTCTCTGAACATGAAGGAAGAGGTATGGAAGCAAGTTTACAAAGGGATACAAGATCGTGTTACTCTGATAAATAGACTTCTTTTTTTTTTTAATAAATAAATACCTCATTCCTGTATTTCTGGACTGCCTTAAAGCCTTTGATACAGAGGCCCCATCAAAAAATTAATCTAGAAAGGTTATGAATTGGTACCAGAGTACAGGCTGAGGGAGTGCTGCATAGAAGAAAATGACATTTGGAAGGAATGCAGAATGCTGAAGTCCTGAGATTTGGTCATATGGCTGAGCTTGAATCATTTTTTGTTACTTGGGAAGGGCAAAAGTAACATTCATGATCTCTGACCAAAGGTTCTAGCCCTGTTCTGCAGCTAGTGGATGACTTCAAGATTGCATTAGTAAGTGTAGGAAGTTTTATTAGGGAATTACAAAAACGTGATTTTTAAGAATTAAAAGTGAGCATTTAAGTAGTGTGAAAGAACTGTAATCGATGTCTGGTGATGGTATTAAACTACAACGCTGTAAATGCAGTTCTGTGATGTGTCACCAGAGGGATACCTCATAAAAAGAACTATGAACCACATTGCTCAGGGATCAGTACTGTTAAAAAACAATAAAACAAAGCAAACAAAATAACAACTATAGAGTCCTGTTGAGTGAATGGACAATAAACAGGTGAATCATCTTTACCAGATAAACTCTAGCTTAGTTCAGGAATGGAAAGATGCCAACGACAGTGTAAGTATACCTAGAGAAGGGGAAAGTAGCATTTATGCTAAAAGGTTTGTTACATAAAATAAGTATGTGCAGATGATAGACTTATGAAGGAATTTAGATAAACTAATCACTGGGGCAGGGGAGAGACTTCCATAAGGAAATTGTGTAATGTATCTTATAATAGGGATTATGGCCCAGTTACCTGGGATGGTGGTAGACTTCTGTTATGTTTGCCTAAAAATTCCAGACTGCTGTACCAAATCCTTTGAAATACTCTTTCCTTGCAAAAATAAGAAGTGATAACGATCAATTAACGTAATCAAGGTTACCAGATGCTAAGTTACTCTTTCAGTTATTACATACAGTTGACCCCTCTAGAGTATAGCTAAATTCAAATCCTCTGCTTGTTCCACCCCTGTTGAACAACCTCTGGGACTGAGACCTAAGTAAATACTTGGTTGAGTTATGGAGTATTGAAAAACTGTCCTATTCATTCCCCTTCCAAGTCACATACATCATTTATTGTTGGAAAGCAAATGCAACGTTATAGGTAAGACTTACCAATTGTACCTCACTTTGTCTAGTATCCAAATACCTCGAAGGAAGTGAAGTTTTATATTTGCACTGATGCCTCTGAAACTTTAAGCAAATAATTTTTGCTTTATTGTAGTAGTGAAATTACAAAATGGACTACATGTGATTGGGCTGGACAAAAATGTCATGGTTCCAGTATTCTATCATTTAAAAGTCTATACAGTGAATATATCTTACTCAATTGTTATGACTGTGGAAATGCTAATAAGTTTTCTATAATTTTTTATAAAAATAAAATCCAACTGAGATTTATATAGTAACTTCAAAGATTTCACTTTATTTATTCATCTGTACAACAGAGGTGAGACAATCCCATTAATAGAGTTGAATTTAATTCTCTTAATTTCCACAAAGTAAAGAATGGCAGAGTGATAACAATTGTTTCCAAACTATTCAAGTTAAAAAAACCAAAAAAACAAAAAAACACACACCCCAAACAAGGCAATTAATTAAAAAAGAAAATAATTACAGAAGTTACTTCAAGTCACTCCTCTGCTATATCACAATAAAAAACAAAACAAAACAGCCATACAACCCCCACTTCAAGTATGGCTGGTACTACTCATAAACCATGGCTTGCTGGACTTGATTGTGCCTCAGACAAAAGCTTTAGTACTCCATATAATAAAAGAAAAGAAAATCCATCCACCCATTTTAGCATGGTTAGCAAGTGTAAGAATCAATGTTTGAAAAAAAATAAAATAAAAATCAGTCTGTGCCAGAGCTGTAGTTCTACTTCCCCAGTGTTGTTGTAACCCTGACCACCAACAGCTCCCTTCATGACCTTCTTCAGGTATCACCACCTCCCTTCCGGGCACTGCACGATGGATGTGTGTGTTCCAGCAGTGACCAGGGCAGCAAAGTCCCACTGCACCAACCCTGATCTCCAGGGAGAGGTCTACAAATGGAGCCTGAACAGGACCCAACAATTTGTTGGTGCTGTAGAAGAGATGCAGAAGTGTTTCTTGATACTCATTCTACTTTTCCTTACACCAGTGTAAATCAGGAGCCCATCTACTGAAGGGGGCAGTTTTACCTCAGTGTAAATACGAAAGTAATATGGAAACAGCATCAGCTGTCTTGTGCGTGACTTCCAGCGTAACCTGGAACTTCATTCAGAGCTTTCTGGGAGATGTGCTGCTGCCTTCCATGCAGTTTTGACCAGGCAGCTGTACATGGGTTCAGCAGTACCAAATTCAGCAAATAGTTCTAAAAATGCAGATTATATTCTTCTAAAATAATATCCTACAGATTTTCCATTTCTGTGTGATTTCCAATGCTTATCAAATGCTAAAACATTGTATGCAGCTCTCTTATAATAACAAAAAACCTACAAGTGAAGTGATTGCTACATTTAACTTAAAAAACAATCTTAACAAGAATTCTTGCATTTAAGATGGGAACAATTCTGAGTTAATCTTCAGAACAACACTAGGACATGCTATAAAGAAGAAGCTATAGATTGCATAGTCTTTTTAAAAATTATTATTAATAATAAGGATCCATTCATAAAAAGGGGTTGTGAACAGGTATCCAGTCTGTCTGTTGTTCCTGCAGCTAGTTTCATTGTGTAGCCTGTTAAGTGAAGTCTCTACAGGTCACTGTGAGCTAATGACTGAAGTTTAAATTCTTACCGCTTTTTATACAACTAGCAAACCATGTCCCTTTACTATCCTAGTAAAAATTAACCAAATTGTTCAAAACCCCAATTTTCCAAATTAAAGGTCACATCAAATTTCAAAATAAATACAATTTAATGTAAAACACTAGGAAAAAATATTTTACTTGCCTATTCCTGGTCTTAAAGGCAATCTGTCCTATTTAAGCTACTATATCCATTATGGAACACAATGGATTTATTGGGCTATGTGAGAAATAGTTGAACTTGAAATGGCAATGATGTGATCTGCTGTGCTAGTAATTAGCCATTTCAGAGCCTTGTGTGTGTACCTGCAAACAACTCAATATGTGTGTTTCTTTAAATTTGGTTACAAATACTGGAAAAAGAAAATACTTTCTCTAAAAAGTGCTGAGTTCCTCTTGTTGTTATCAAAACCAATGTAAGAAAATCAGGACACTTAGGGGATTCTCAACATTTTGCAGGATCAAACCCACAGTTTTAGAGATGGCGATCATGTTTATGAAATAAACTCTTTCCAGAAGTAAGTTAAGACAGGTGTGATAGGACGGGCTTCCATTACTGTCTTCCCTGAAGTCTCTTTAAATGATGGCATCGTGTTCATCACTGTAATAGAAACACAATAATTAATGTTCTACAGTACAAGCATCAGTCAACGTAAGAAACAGCCAAGCAGTTGCTGCTAAGAAGGATATTCTGTGAACAAAGGCCATCTTGCTGAGAAGGCCTAAGTACATATTAGTCTGGAGTTAGAGGCCTCTCTGAGCCAAGTCAGAATCTGAAAGAACTTAATTGTGTCAACACTCCTCAAGTCTTATTTACTTGAATGAAATATGGAAGTATTAATAGTTCCAGATCAGGATAAAAATGCCCAGTGAACAACTATCTTACCTGTAACCAGCCATAACAGCTAATCAAAAACAGCTTACAAGGTCAGCTTTAAGTTCCTTTGTTTTAAAGATACTGTTCATCTGAATTCTACAATACCTATGCAGTTCTGGGCACCACAGTATAAAAAGGACATGAAACTGTTGGAGAGTGTCCAGAGGAGGGCTACGAAGATGGTGAAAGGCCTGGAGGGGAAGACGTACGAGGAACGGCTGAGGGCACTGGGCCTGTTCAGCCTGGAGAAGAGGAGGCTGAGGGGAGACCTCATCGCAGTCTACAACTTCCTCGTAAGGGGGTGTCGAGAGGCAGGAGACCTTTTCTCCATTAACACCAGCGACAGGACCCGCGGGAACGGAGTTAAGCTGAGGCAGGGGAAGTTTAGGCTGGACATCAGGAAGGGGTTCTTCACAGAGAGAGTGGTTGCACACTGGAACAGGCTCCCCAGGGAAGTGGTCACTGCACTGAGCCTGACTGAATTTAAGAAGAGATTGGACTGTGCACTTAGTCACATGGTCTGAACTTGGGTAGACCTGTGCGGTGTCAAGAGTTGGACTTGATGATCCTTAAGGGTCCCTTCCAACTCAGGATATTCTATGATTCTATGATTCTATTCAAACACTACTGTGGGTAAACATGCACAGTGGGGACTTCTGCTGGGTGTTAATGGCAAATGAGGTAGTCCTGCAGCTCTACAACAATTAATTTTTGTTAATCACTTGAAGCTGATAAGCCAATATGGTTCAATCAAAATTCATTAATTCGTTCATTGCAAAAGAAGTGAGATACAATGTGAAGTCTGTACAGAAATGTGTTTTGCTCTGAGAAGTGAATGCCGTACAGGAGAGGAAAGAAGTAGCTCAACAAGGACAAACCATGCTCAAGACAAGAACACCCCCAACCTCCTTTCACAAGTCAGCTTCCTGGATGAAACTAGTTGTCATACACTTAATTTAAACTACCTGGGAAAACACCTAGAGAAAACGTTTACAATTGTGGTTTTCCATTTGTAGGCTGTATGCTGTCAGGCAACTTCTACAGGATCTAAAAGTAAAGCAAGCTGGCTCTCAGCAGGTTTGTATCTGCTCTGTTGGACTTATGCTACACAGGGGAAGAGTCAGTGGACTGCAGCTTGCAGAAAGCTGAAAGTCACTGGTGCACATGAAATGAACAAGCGACCTTAGGTAGGATCTAGCCCATACTTTTTGACGTACACTTCTCTATCTGAGGCTCTTATCTGCCCTCATAGTGGATGAATACAAACATGCACAGGTACGTTGACTCATCTAGCAGATTTTAAGTGCCCACTTCAGGGTAATAGGAATGATTTGATAGATGCAGATGCTTATATTCTGTTAGAATGAATTCTATCTCATTCCACAGACTTGTGAAGCGTACTTAAAATCACATTCAGCGCATACAATTTTATCAACTGGTTTCTGGAGATCAGAACATGATAACACAAAAATACAGGTTAGAAATCAACCAGCTGTCCTGGCTATATTGTGAAATGAGGCAATGTATTCATATTCATGTATTGACAACAATCAAACATTGTGCTTTAAAAACAAGAATAATAGCACTATTGCAGTTGCACATTTTCTGTGATAAACAAGTTAATTGCTTCAACAGTGGTGGCTTAAGAAAGTGGAATATTAAATGTCTGGGGTGGTGGTGGGGTGGTGAAGGTAAATCATTTAAAAAAGTGTCAGGAAGAATCAGAAGTCCAGCAAATATAGCAAACATCTCAAAAATATCATTGTAAACAACACAGGGAGCAGAAGCTGGCAGAAGTATTTACAGTGCTAGCAAATCATTAGGATGAAAGTACGCATGCATTTCTTACATATATGTATATATCCTTAAAATAAAATTAAAAAAATAAATATATATATATATATATATATATATATATAAAAGATGACAGGGAAAAAACACACATAAGAGTCATAAATTGACTAGAAACAACTTCTCTGAAACTTACATGGTTCTGTACTGAATGCCTCTTCTGGAGTGGTATGTTTTGCAACCAATGTAGAGAATGATTAGGACACCAAGCGTCAGCACAATGCCACCTACAAAACTGCCCACGTCAAATCTGGATGTTTTTTTGTCTATGACAGTCTCAGATTTTGATGTGGCTGAAAGAAGAAAACAAAAGTCACTTTTTACAAATTTTGTTTCAAGGGACTCCTTTGTCTCCTGCATTCCCCAGATGACTGACATGTCATATAAAGACCCAGTTGGACAAATTTAATGTAGGCCAACTGGCAAGGTACCAGCCAAGCACACTGAAACCTAGAGCTAAGTTTTTAAGTGCCAAATTCTGGTGACACAGAAGCAGCTGGTCCAACTGCTTCCTCTCTCTGAAAGACTGATTGCCACTTCTCTCCCAACTCTCTCTTCCCCTGCTTTTTCCTCCTTCCATGCATGCATCTCCTGCCCTTCTTACACACCAGTTCTAGTGTTTTTCAGGCTCTGTAATTTAACTTGCTAAGTTTGTCCTGAAATTACCCAGCAGAAAAGGAAGTTGGTTTTAGTCAGAGGAACATACCGGGTCAGCCTACAGAAGGACCAGCAAACACCAACTCATTCAGCATAGTTAACTGGTGGGAGTAAAATATTTTAGTGGTGATGAACGGATTGTTTTACCATGTCTCATGGGTATGCATCCTACATGAGATTCCCTTGAAGATCAAATATTGGCATACATATCATGACCTTCAATAAGCCCTAGTAGTTTCCATGTGAAAACTGATTTTATTTGCCACCAAAATACCCATTTTGTACCAGTTTGTATTCAGTAGAAGGAGCATTACATGGCTAACAAAGATATGCTGACAGCTCCACCTACCCAATAATGATTCACTCATAAGGCAACAGTGAACTCTACAGGTACTGTTTTTGTATTCATGGGTACTGTAAAACTGAATTTTGCAACTTTCACATGAAGTGTAACTCATTCATAGTCATACCCTGTCCTCCATTAGGGATAAAATTTGTTACATTACTACAAATGGGGCCAACAGAGCTCAGTCTCTCTACCAAGCCAGCACAGGTTGGCTGCGAGGGATGAAGTAGTAGAGATGAGTTTGTGTAAACTGTAGAAGAGAGAATACAAGAAATACAGAATTTGCACTCAGAAGCCTAGTGCAAAGCCTCATAAAAAACAGGCTTTCTCCTAACATCACTAGTCTCCTCACTGTGATGCTGGTTCAGACTAATTGCATTGCTTCTTCTTAAATACATCAGGTCACTCAGGGTAAGTTTTATTGAGTACATGGAGTGTTCAGAGGAACATTGCTGTGACCAGCTAAATAAAATGTCACTCTTGCTTTTCAGCATGCAAATATATTATTTCTTTGCGACACTACTGCAAAACTAACAGCTCCAGAATTGTGCAACATGTCAACACGTATACAAACCTTCAAGAGCTTCTTGAGGTGTGAGCTCACCTGTTACAGAAGTGAGAGGAATCTTGGAAGTGGTCACCGTAATATTGAGATGTGAAGATGTGGCTGATGAAGTTGTAGTTGAAGTTGTTGTCCGGCTGGTACTGGATGTCTGAGTAGTCACAGTGGTGGACATCGTGGTGTTGGTGGGCTGGCTGGCATTGGCAGGTGCACCTGGAAATTGTTATTTTTGATATCACTCAGAAAAATATATAAAAATAACTGTATACTCATTGAATTACACACCATTTGTCACACCCACATAAAATGACAGGGTAACAATGAAACAATCATTCCATGTATATCCAGGCTTGCACACAGACCCTTCACTTACACACTTCCTTTAGAAAGGCCTAACTCCCAGTTTGCAGGGCTCAAGGTCAGGAATGGTTTTAAGGAAAAGCTGTAAATAAAACCTGGATAATATCCAATAACTTTTAAAAGCATCAAATCTTTTGGGTAACGCTGTTCAATTCCATAGAATCGCTCCTAACTTAGAATATTTCAAAATGTCATAAAATTCTGAATCAAGAAATAATTTTCCAATTTTCCAGGTAACTAAGCTTTTCTGTAAGAGCAGATTTTGCATGGAAACACCAAATTTTATCAATGATTTAATCTTTAATTTAGTTCTGATTAAAAGACTGGCTTTACTAAGGCTGCCTGTATTTTAAACTTAGCAGAGAGAATTCCGTATGTATGTTAAAACTTAAGGCTCAAAATGTATGTAGGTTGAAATTTAAAGTTCAAAAGGTTTTCCACAGATGGTAAAAGTTCAACTAAATTAACTCTGGTAGCTTGTATCACTTACTTAATAGCAGCCTATATTGCCATGGTTAAAACAGAGGACTGGAATGCTGTTTCACAAGTTTGGCTGACACTTAACGTCTTTAACTTTTATTCTGCTTTTACCTAATATTTCCCCTTCCTATTTCACCTAAAGCAGTAATGAACTGTTCAGAACAAAATTACCAGGAGGCAAAATGCAAGAGTAATAATAGAGGAGGTCGATATTTATAGCAAAATCATTAGAACCTTGATAGAAGGCAGAATAATCTTAAGAATAATTACTTACTTTTCTAAGAAGGAAGAAACAAGAAACATGAGCCTCTTCTGTAACTAAAATTTCTCTAAGCAGACAACATGAGGAAATAGCTTTTATGTATGAAGGAATTTTAAGGGGAAAAAACTCTATTTGCACTGTCTACTGCTGTATTATTTCTACAACCTCATACAATCTGGATTCATTTTCATTATGGGAATTCAAATGGCCAATGACACCTGTGTATTCTTGAAATTGTCTAATAGTAGAACACTTGAATAAAGGTAGTTTCATCTCAAATCCACTGTAAACCTGATATTCAGTTTTACAGCATCTGAAATGTTTCTCAACAATGAAACACTGAGACAATGTAAGCATTCAGAAAGGCAAAGCATCATGTATGCCTGTTCATTTAACGTTAAAACTACTGAAACAGCCCAACACAATCCCCACAGTAAATGTTATTTATTTTCTTGTCCTTTGATGTTATTATTGTATTTTGCCATGACCCTGGGAAACACTTTTGAAATAAATATTAATTGAGACGGAACATATGAAGTACCACACTTACGTGCTTACCTTGTTACAATTAGGAAATTCAGTTCCTCTATGAAGCATGTGTAAAATACATCAGATAAAATTCAGGGCACATTTTAATACTGGCAGGCAAGCTCCCCAAATGTACAATGATATATAAATATCAAATGGTTCCTCATTGTAAGAAATAAGTAAGATATGGACGTCTATATGGAAACCATCTACAGTCATAGGAGATGAAATCACACCTGGCCACTACATTCTTAATATAAAGAGACACCTACAGTGAAGAAAGTCTAATCTGAATGCAAGTGTCAATCAATAACAATTTGGGTTTTTTGAGACACGATTTCTGAGTGTCAAACTGGCTCGTGTTTCTGAGTAACATAATGGCTCATATGGCTAGATGAGGCTCTTGGCAATCTGCTCCAGTGGGTGGCATCCCTGCCCATGGCAGGGGGTTGGAACTGGGTGATTTTAAGGTCCATTCTACCACAAGCTAATCTATGATTCTGTGATAATAGTTCCAGGTGTATCATTATTGAATGCTATTACACAAAGATGGTACTTACTCCTTGTGCATTAAATTACCCTAAAGAAAACAAGAGGCAGTGCAAAAAACATCCAAACAGCTATCATGAGGAAGTTTAGCAAGTTTGCATATTACCTTCTCCCCCTTTCTTATTCATGATCGTTTTTCCTTACTTTATCAAGATTACAGAACTTGGTGATGTAACTTCTATATTAAAAGTAAAGCCTAGTTAACCTTCTACAGATTTATCTTTCACGATGTATTTAGTGCCAGTCACTTCAGAACATCAGTGGGAGGCCTTCAGAGGCACGTGGGGAATTTGGGAAGCTGATATGAATTGGACACCAATCTGTTCTTCTTTGTCTTTGAGAAATCTTAGCCATGCTATTTTACCAACAGAGGTAAGATGAAAGAACATTCACTAAGAACATCTGTCCTTTTATCTTTTATTTCCCTAATTACTTTTCCCCCCAGAAGACCAGCTGGGCTTAATTGAACATGCTAAATAAACCCAGGCTGCATGAGTTAATTTTTATTATTTAAAAAGGATGCATGCCAGTAATATAGTTCAGGTTTATGAAGCTTTATTTTAAGAGACAGGTATTTTACTTTGTAAGCTACCTGTGTTTAAAGAAGTTATCTTATATGCATCCATCAAACTATCCGTACAGTGTGTAATTCTTAGCACCACGCAATACACCATGTGTATTCTAACTCAACAGGGAAGAGCACAACTAACTGCTCAAACTGCATAAACATTGTGCTAACACACAGAATAATTATTACTGATCATCATAAAATAAGTATTTCCTTCCACAGAAGATGTTTTTTCTGAAGAATGAGATTTTCACTGCTGCCATGGAAAAAAAAAAAACACAAACAAAACAAAAGAACAAAGCAAAGACTAAGCAAAAATCTCTGAAGTTTCTAACAAACAAACAAAAAGACAAAAACATTGAAGGATGTGAATTGTAAACCAGGTGAAGCAAGACATGGCTGTCTGTTAGGTTGGTACTGTGCCTAATAGTGCAGGGCTCAGGACTCTTTTTACTATTATTATCTATACATAATAAACCTCAAACCTCTGCAAAAAGCCCACAGTCAGAGCTGGCGTGCAGGGTGGATTAAACACCTGTGTTTAACATTGGCTTTGCACATGGGGAAGGCCCTAAGGCAACAAAGGGATTACAAAAATCTCTCCTCTCCACTTTCCAAGCTAGGCATGCTTAAACTGGTACATTGCAGGCGATGGAATGAGAAACTTCCTTGCTACACAAAGCTCTTTGCAAAGATTATTTTTTCCCTGATGAGTATTTTATTCTTAAATGAATTGCAAACAAATCATGGTAGCTCAGAGGTCATCTGGAGACTGCGGATGCACAAAGTGAGAGTTGTACTGGAAATGCAGTGATTTAGCTGGGACCTTATGATCAGCATAAAACTCTACAAATACACAAGGTATTTTAGAGTAGGCACAACATTTCTGCCCTACTTTCACCTGGCTGTTAGCACAAAGGGGACTTGGTGTATGCACAAAACTAGCTTTCCTTTTCTTCTCTCAGATACAACCTTTTATCTGTGCATCACAGACTGAATGACTGCATAACATTAATTCTTGCCCAGTCTTTACCGATGTGGTGAAATATGCCTGCTCAAGCTCTTCCAGAAAAACATTTTCTTAATTTCCATTTTTAATAATCTCACATTAACATAGGCAAAGGTTGGAATACTGCAAATCCAAGTGGATGAACTGCTTGTGTCTCAGGTTAAACATCTGCTTTCAAACTCTAGTAATTGATCTAATAAAGTTTCTTATTTCTAAAAATATGTGTTTTGTAAACACATTGTGTTGGAGCACCAGAATTGCAACAGCGTTGAGAAATTATTTTTACCTACAGTTCTTTTGCCAAGGTGTGAAGGTAAGATGGTAGTGCTAGAACAGTACAAAAATACTGTGACAGACTGTCCCCGATCTGCTGCTCATGTCTAGCTTGAATTCCAGTGTTTCGTGCTATGAGCTCTACGAAGACTAGTTTCTATTTGTATAAGATGCCATGAGTCTTAACTAAAAGGAAACGGAGCCTTAAAACTCAAGTCCCAGTGCCTTCATTATGCCCTAACTCTATTTACTATAAAATATCATAAGCAGATATGCGCTGTTTACATAACAACACACTCAGTTTTACTACATGAAAATGGAAGAAGTTTGCTTGGAGACAAAGAATAAGCATTAAAAAAGAGCATTCCTTTCAACTCTTCCCTGAAACTTTATTTTTTGATTCCTGTTACTCTGTGGCACTGCAACTGTCATGGCTTCTACCCACAAAGCATGCAATCTAAACTTTAAAAATAGTATAGTTTCATCTTAGACTTGTTTTACATGCTGGCTCCCAGTCTTCTAAAATTATAATGCCTCTCTCAAATACCCACTTTTGATGGATATTCCTTTGAAATTTGGTACGGTTTGGGGATAGTTTTGGAGCTATCTTCTAGATGCATAGGAAAGGCCAGATGAACAAACACATACCTGTTGTATTTGATGTAGAAGTAGGTTGTGTGGATGGTATAGGAGAGAGCCTGGATGAATTGCCGTTATTCTCTTCAAGGACAAAAGAAAACAAGAAAAGAAATATCATTCATTTTCATTTTTAACTTACTGTAATTAGGGTACTCACATCACAATGCTATCCTTTACGTTTGCAGGCTCTGAGTGGGAACAGAGCAGAGTGCATTCTGCCTCAAACCAGATTATTTTTTTCCCTCTAAAGAATGCTTACAGACTTCAGTGCAGCAAGAACATATTTACATTGTATGTACAGCAGTTCTCAAATACTCTGTGATCTGAATTCTTTGCATCTCATTCTCTTTGCTCTCTTCCATTTTCACATTATGGTCTAATCCAGCTTTTGTAACTGCCATGTTGTCACTGACTCTCTTGACCTACTCAGGTGTCGTGTCTTCTCTAGCTTTTATTAATCTGTTTCAGTTCCTTTTCCTGTCCTCCAATCTTTTATTTCATTTTGTTTCATCTCTATTACAAACTGGGCTCATATTGGAACATACTGTAGTTGTGTTACACAGGGATGGACTGACGCCCAGTGAAGCAGCCTTCTGTGAGCTTATGCAGTCTCTGCACAAAAAGGCTCCTGTGAATGCATCTATTTCAACAGACTTTTAAAGCATAAACAGTTTTAATGTTTTTCTCCTTCCCTCCTTTTTTTCCACTTCTGCTTTTCCAGTTCTCTTTTTTCTCCTTCCCACTCACGCTACTTCAGTTTCTGAGGCACCCTAACACTCTCTATTCAGTCCTCATTCCTGCGTCCCTCTTCAAAATTAGTCAAAAGGTTAATGCTCTCTTCAAAATTAGTCAAAAGGTTAATGCTCTCCCGCCTAGCAATGATTTTCTGGGCTGTTCTTGAATTCCCATTCCTGAGAGAGTCACTGCTCATCCCTCCCTCCCTCCGGTTCTGCACTGTTGCCTATGTCTGTTCCATGATTACTGTTTTCTCTGAAGTAACTGGTTTCTTACAGCACCCCCCACATTGCAAGTGTTATGTAACTAGCAGCAGCTCTGCGGCTTTTCATCATGGCTGGAAAATACAGAAAATAATAGTAACAAGAGCAACTGCCATCAGAATCAAGCAACAGGCATAACTCTTTTGAAAGAATCTCCTGTTCTTAACACCAAAGTCTGCTTTAGAACAGTTTTGTCAACCCTCTTTGCAATTGCACACATTATGAGTGTGTTCAGGTTTACGAGCACCAATTTATACCTTTGTATCATCTACCAAAATGGAGGAGAAAAAAAAAAAAAAGAAAAGAAAAAAGTAGAGAATGATTTCATTGCTTTTTCCTTGTTATAATCATAGCCAACTAGCCCCAATGTTAAGTACTAAACCCACAACTTGTATACTGAGGTATCTGGGATTCTAGGTTGCAGATTTAATTGCCTTTGAGAACCAGTCTGTGATTGTACAATTACGAACACATTCTTTCTTGTATATGTTGATTTTTCTATCAGTATAAGCCATGGATATGCCTGGGGCTAAACCTTTCCCACACTGGCCCAACACTGAAGCCAGAACACAGCTTTGGGTTTTCCCCAGGTTTTGAGTGCTTGCTTCTGCAACCTTGGGAACACATCTGGATGTGGACTGCATGCTCATACAGGTGAAAAGAAGCCGTGTAGATTACCTAGAATTTGGGCGTGAGTCAGTGATGCAATTAATACAATGACAAAGTGAGTCAACGAGCAGAGTATTGGCTATTCATCTCACTTGTTAGCCAACAGCAAATGAGACAAGCAAAGGAATACAGAGTAAAAACGACCCAAGGAAAAATCCCTTTTGCATGGGTGGCTTAAACATCATACATTGCTTAAAGCCATGCACCTTAATGCAGAAAAATGAGATCACGTTATGAAATAAACACATGCTTTAGCAACAAGCTCAAGCACAGTGGACCCAGAATCCGCTTTGATGTTAAAAAAAAATTAAATGAGCAAATGCCTTGCCTTTTTCTCAGCAGAACTGATGTCAACAGCCTAGAAGAATTCTTGACCTGGTTCTCCTCTTTTTAACTGTAAATTGGTGTTGGCAGATATTTCTAGTTCTGCACATACAATTTTCCCACTTAATTTCAACTCTCTCTGGTAAGGAGTAACATCCTGTTGCTCTGGGGTACCTAAGACCATGAGAACTGACTTTTAGTTGTCCTGGAATGGATGTGATTATCAGACTACCTCCCTCCTGCCCAACAGCCGTTCATGAATCAATAAAGGATCACCTATTACAAGGCAGTTTCAGACATACAGTGATGCATATTTTCTCAATGCTACTGAAAAGTAGAAACAGAAGTGCCAGGAGTATTACCTTGCTCCGTAGAGTGTGAAGTCTCATTAAGGGTTGCATTACTGATGGTTGTGTTTGTCCCTCCATTGGTATCTTCAACTTAAAAACAAACAAACAAACAAAAAAAAGTGGTTTAGTTTAAGTGTTTTATTACCATGAAGAGAAAAAAAAGAAATTAGTATGTAGTATAGCAACTGTTGTTTGCTTTGGGCATCTACACGACTAAACTACTGTGGACAGGAGTTAGGTAATGACGATATAAACGAACAGTACCACAACAGCTTGCTCTTAGCACGTTAAAAATGACAGCCGCACTACCCAACCATAAGATCAGCTGGAACTCCTTCCCATCCTCAGTTTTATCTTCCCCATCATCATCATCCCAAGTTCTCTTCTTCCTTGAGATGCAAGGAGACCGAAAGAAGCAAGAGGTAGAAAGTCAGGCACCTTCCTTCAGTAACAACACATGATCTGCATCGCCTACAGCAGAAGGAAGAGAACTCCATTAACACCAGCGACAGGACCCGCGGGAACGGGGTTAAGCTGAGGCAGGGGAAGTTTAGACTTGACATCAGGAGGGGGTTCTTCACAGAGAGAGTGGTTGCACACTGGAACAGGCTCCCCAGGGAAGTGGTCACTGCACCGAGCCTGACTGAATTTAAGAAGAGATTGGACTGTGCACTTAGTCACATGGTCTGAACTTTTGGGTAGACCTGTGTGGTGTCAAGAGTTGGACTTGATGATCCTTAAGGGTCCCTTCCAACTCAGGATATTCTATGATTCTCAGGTAAACCTTCTCCTCTAAAGCCTGTAAGGCTTTTGCCTGCAGATGAGTGCTTGCTCTGCCCCTGCGTGGACAACATGGTGAGATAACTCCACTACGAAGCTGCGTTGCTGAGTTTGGTACTAACAGCATGTTAATGAGTGTTTGTAAGGTTAGGAGTGGGAGAGAGACGGATCACATTTGCCAGTGAAATATCATCATACCCTGAAGACTGAGGCCTGTTTAGTCTGTCCTCAGGCCTGGTCCTACACACAAGTAGCAAGATTAAAACACAAACCATGCAGAAGGCAGTGCCTGGCATTCCCACACTCGCAAGAGGACCAGCTGCAGATCCTGCCTTTGCACAGGGGTGTCTAGTTTTGATCACTTCAGACAATCTCATGTTACAAGCAAGCAAATAACTGGAACTAAATATCCCAGAAATAGGGCATTTCGTAGTAGTTACAAAACCTTCGTCAAGAAACAACTCGGAACAGTAAAGTTGGTGAGTACAAGTAATAAACCACTCATTGTATCTTATCACCGTGGCAGCAAGACTGAGGGCAGCGTTGCAAGATGCATTAGAATATTTAATTACAAAGTTTAGGGAAAAACACCATGCAGCCCCCTGGTTTTATGGAAGACAGGTAAGCTAAGCTTTGCCAGGAAGGTCCCAATCCTGCAGAACGTGACCCCTACCAGAGCCAGGGCCCTCACATACCAAGACATCTTCATACGGGGTACTGCAGAACCACAGACCACACTGGAACACGTGGCAGTGAATGGGACAGGTGAGAAAAAGCTGAAAACACCACCATGTCTGAACTGTTCTGTATCCCCAAACCGTGGTTTTGGGATCAGAGCTGTGTGTATCACCCTGGGGGGGCAGGAGACTTCACCCAGGGGGACTGGAAGGACATCCAGTGTTACAGCCAAGGGAAAAGCAGCACGTCCTTCTGCACAGTGATGGCTCCAATGACAGTCAGCAGCTCTCATTCATGACAACAGACTGCACTGTGCAACTGGTCCAAAGCAGAGCAACAAGGGTATCTGGGGTCACCAGGAGCAGAACTGCAAGGGTTAGATGGCTTGAGAGACTCACATGCACATGCATTTGCTTGAGGACAGGAAGGAAGGGGGAAGATAGCTGGCAGACAGCTGCAGCGTGGAAGACTACACACACGCAGAGATAAAGCTCGCTGGGTCACAGGATTAGCTGCAATGTTGGGGCTAGAAATCTTGGGTACAGAAAATCTGCCGATACTTGCTTCTACCACGATCCAAAGGAGAAAAAAGAGAAGTTCCTCACTTTTCATGGCGTAACATAACTGAACCAAGGAAATACCCGATTTAAACAATGCACCAAACGCTCCAAATACCAGAAAAGGTCATGGAAAGGGGATCGGCAGCATTTTTGTCAGACAGCTCTGTGCTTTCCTCTCTTCAAGGTTGGGCACAGATGGAGCTACAAACATAACTGCTTGTGGCTGGCTGGGGCACAGCTGAAAGCGAGCGTGCTTCCTGTGAAACACACAGCACAGTTAGCTACAACAAGCACTTTCAGGGCCTCTCTGTGGTTTTGTTGGTATAATGCATAAGATGTCATGAGCTTGAGACAATTTGGATAAACAAACTTCCAAAAGGGCAAAATCACTCGAGTTCCTCTGGCTTTATGGCACGAATACAGCTTCCAGGAGTGGTGCTCGGACACGAGAACTGAACACAGCGGCAGATACAAGGTAAATGTGAAAATACACAAAAAAAATTTAAGTTGACTTTATTTTACCATATCCTGAAAAAAAAAAAAAAAATCAGCACAGTGGGTAACTCCCATTAACCCTTAATGTTAGAAATCTGCAGTCTCCAGCTGAGGCATGCACCAAATCACTGCTCTCTGTAGACAAAACCTGGTAGAAGATGCACACACGAATGGGTGGCATTGCTCATTCCATTCCCAGTACAGACAAAGGACAATCTGCCCACTCTGACACTCACATACATTTCTAAGGATTCACAGGCTTTCCATCCAGCCCAACCAAACCTAGTGCTGTACAAAGATGTTGGAATACAATTCACATTTTTTCTAAGCACAACTTCACTTTCATTTTGAGGACATTTTGAGAGTCATCTACTAAATTGTGCCTGGGAACCTTTTCTTTTCACACTGGACACCAAGCAGGTAAGTAGGTGAGTTTTATGTCTAAACAGTTCCGCTTTTGTTAGTTTAAAAATGACAACAAAGTACAGAGGCACTGACAGAGCACGGTCTATCAGAAAAATTCTTGGCTTGCACAGTAGCCTCTAAGCAATCCAAATGGGTAAAAGTCAAGGTCCTGGACTGGTTAAAGCAGAAACATGAATGTGGCCAGCCCCCTGACAGTCCCTACCATTAGGATTCTCCTTCTTCCCAGTGGGAACAGATCAAACTCAAATTCTGAAAAGTAAAACAAGGACAATCTCCAGTCTCAAATCTATTGCAACATCAGCTAGGCAGTTTTGACAAACTATAAATCCAAACCCCTGGTGATATCCAGAAACTCCATATTTCTTTTCCCTTTAGCTCAACAAGGTCTTTTTCTGTCTAAGTGGTCTTGACCTAGCAAGGTTATTGCTTCAGCCTGTGACAATGATCAGGCAGGATTATCTCTGCAACTCTTTGGACGTGTTCTCATGTCTAACATTGTGAAGTTATCTCACAGTCTTGCAAAGGAAAGCATGTATACCATTACACAGATGCTTAAAGAAACAGCAGGGACGAAAGTAACTGATTCTCAACCTCAGTCCATTTGAGACTGAAAAACACTTTAACCTATTGCTGCCACCCAAGGATCTAAGAGAAGAATGGAGATGCACTGAAATAAAAACGCCATGCCCATTTTCAGGTCTGGAGACTGCTGCTGCCACTCTTTTCTGGTGTCATGAGCAGTTTTGTTCACAAGTAAGCTCAGAGGAGATGCTGAAGATCTTTTCTGAATGAGTAGGAAGGGGGTGGGCTCCCTGCACAGGAGCATCAGTTCTCCGTACTCTGTAAGATGTCATGAAACCAACTGGATTTTTTATAATAATGGGGAGGAATTTTCTAGACCATACTATTTTGGTAAATGTTTCTTCCACTGACTTGACACACAGAAATAAACTTTCTAGCAGAGTAAAAGAACAGCATTATATTGAAATAACCAGTTTGCCCAACAGTCTTGACTGGAATGAGGACAAATCTACTGCCACCTTCTCATATCACACCAACCCTTGCTGAAACCAACACAGACCTCAGCAGGAGTTTCTGGAAGTTGCTGAATATGTGGGCAGAATAAAAAGATCCAGAAATAATTACAAAAAATACTGAACAACATAGCAAAGCATACCGTGTAAGTGCTGTTCTGTGACTAACCGAAAATGCAAGCTTAGGTGAATGATGCATTTTTCACTTTTGTCTGAACGTGAAATCTGTACTTCAACGTGTTATATTAAGGAACAGACCTAGACTACACGCATCAGAGCCTGACCCAAACGTAGCTGTTATTTAATCAAGTGTATCCATACATACTGATAAATAATAACTTCTCAGGGGCTGCCTGGCTCACCCTACAGCAGTCACCTCAATAGTGGTGACATTGAGCTGAACCTAGAAGGGCACAGTTTCTCTCACCAGGTCGTAAGTGGAACCTACGCAACAAACTCAAGTATAAAAGGACTAAAGTTAGCCTGCCTAAAGTTAGATGAGACCAACCCTGCCACAGGAGACAGCACTGACTGTATGTGGGGTTAAACCAGCATACAGAACCAGGAAGCAGCACAATAAAGGACAGATCAGGCCAATCTCCTATCTAATGAAATGGCAGTCTATCTTTGTGAAATGGAGGCCATAATCTCAGCAAAGCCGTAAACAGATTACAAGTAAGTTTCGGTTAAAAAAAAAAAAAAAGTGTAAAAAAGAAATTTTATTTATTTATTTATTTAGGGCAAGAACGTTATTTTGTTCAAGTTAATTTTGGTACCCATCTGTCGGCTTACGTACTTCTGAAAACTGTGAAGCACTGCACGAGGCGTTTCAGTTTTTGGAAAAGGCGATGCTGGCAGCTCGGACTGTTGTCTCTCTCTTTTTATTCGAGTGCCTTCTGACAATTGCCGCCTGAATGCCGCCTTTCACCACCACAAAACAAGAAGCTGAGCGTTTAGGAGCGCCAGCCACCGGGCAGGGACGCACTGCTGCCGCGCGGGACAGAAACCCACCGAAACCCACCACCTGTCCCAAAAGCAAAGCCCAAACTCTCCCGAAGCCACCCAAAACCGCTCGCCACGATGTCATCGTGCCTCAGAGAGGGGCAGGACAGGGGGGCACCCTCCCAGCGCGGCGCAACACACCCGGGGCACCGCGACCCCCCCGGGCCACCCTGAGGCAGAGCGGGGCGCGGTGCTCCCCGGCTTTCCCCAACCCATCCCCGCAGCCTCCAGCTCCCTGCTCCCGTCCTCCCGCGGATGCTACTCACAGGAACCGGGGGCGACAAGCAGCAGCAGCACGCAGGCAGCACAGCCCCAGAGCCACATGGCCGCGGAGAGAGCCGGGGGGCGGCAGCGGGCTCAGCACGCCAGGCGCTGCCGGGGCCGGGCCGGGGCGGGGCGGGGCGAGGGGCGGCGGCCATTACAGGGCGCCCCGCCCGGCCCTGCCTCAGCGCTGGGCATGGGAGCGGGTTGGGGGCTGTGGTGGTTTGGGGTTGGTGTGGGGGTGGTGTGGGGGGTGCTGAGAGAGGAGCTGAGAGAGGAGCTGAGAGAGGAGCTGAGAGAGGAGCTGAGAGAGGAGAGGAAAGAGGGGAGTGGCCTTTCACGGTGCTAGAGTAATAGTGCTGTGAGTCTGTGAGTGGTAGGGGAAGCAGGAGCTGAGTGCTAGGAGTGCTACATGCGTGTCTTTCAGTTATTGATATAAATAAATGCCTTTTCTGTGTGTTGTTTTAATAACTCTCGAGTCTCAGTGGTGAACTTGGGTCTTCCTCTGCTGTTGGTAATGCCTGTCTCAATAATGTCTACTCGTTGGTCTTCTCCGCAGCTTACTGTGCTTCTTCCTAATGCGACTGCCTGGCTGCTCGCAGTGGGTAACAGGGTACAGGTCACCCATCGTACAGACTGATCGTTTTTAATGCAGTTCTGTAACCTGAGTGGAGGCCACAGAGCTATCCTAAAATTTCCCTACATACCTGAAAAAGTTTTACACATCGTTAACAACAAAGCTACAAAATTGACTGCAAGGGCCATAAAGTAAAAGAACTGTTCATGTCTGCTACCATGTACGTTTTCTTGCATGCTACTAACGTAAGGTTGGTGTCAGACACTGTAAAGGAAATTTATGAATGTGTTCTTAAGTATCAAAACAGCTAGAAAAGCCTTCATTAAAGGAAAAACAACTGTGTGCTGCTACAAATTGCATTCTAAAAAGCTGGAGAAAAATACTTTCAATGTGGGTGGTTGTAGCATCCTCATCAAGGTCACAGGAGGATGTTTAGCATGCATCACTACATTTATGTTCCCTGTGGCACAAAGATATTTGCATGCCAAGCCAAAGAGAGAAAGGGACTGGCCTCAGAGCAGAAAGGCAGGTGGTGACATTGTACCGAGGCATAGACCTGGGTCACTTCCTTATGACGGAGTTACCCTTTCACAACCATTTTGTCTGTAAGTCTCAGCAAGAGAGTGGTAAACTAAAATGTTGAATAAAGGCCTTGCATTTGGTGAAAGTAGATGATATGTGTTACACTTTGGGCATTTTCTTATGTCTTTGTTTTGCGTTGCTTCCCATGTAGTTCTCCTGAATGAGGCAACTGAAGAGCAACGTGAACCTTTTGCCTGTGAATTTTCTGAAATGATTCTCCAAAGCTTTTCTTTATCTTGGCAGTAGGAATAACAACTGCTGCTAGCCTAACTCCAGTAAAGCTAATAATACGTATGTTATGAAGTATAAGGGCTTGTGGTTATAGAAGCAAAGCTTGTAATAAGAGTTTTTTATTAATCTAACATGTATTTAGAGGATAAAGGTATTAATTATGTAAGTTCTCCTTCAGCTCTTGCACAACTCTGGCAAACATCAGGCTTAGAAGAGACTGGAAACAACTTATTTTGGGACTAGCCTAATTAACATTGCTCAACTTGTGTATCTGCAGGAGAAGAGTAGTCAAAATACACAGAACAAAAAGAAGTCATAGACTTGTGGCAGACAGAAACATAACTCTGGTAGAAGCGATGAGTTAGCAGGAACTGAGATGTGCTGAAAAGTAGCATGAGCTCTGCTGTGTAAAGACAGAGAAGGTGGAAAACTTGGTGTTTGTCATTTTGGCTTGATCCAGCTCCATGTGATGTTCATAGTCCTGTGGGAAGTGATTTTCTGACAATATATCCGGGGGTAGCTGAGAGCTGTTCATGTGCTGAGAAGAAAGAAAAGTTCTGGGAAAATCTAGTGAAAGTTACCATCTTCTTTTGGTACATGGTGTAATAAATGATTTCTCATCTAGATTCCCAAGTAAAAATAGGTGAGGGTTTTCTTTTTTTCTCTTCCTACATTTGTATGTGGTATTCCATGTCAGGGAGCAGTAAGAACAGGACTAGCCCTAGTGTAAGTGACGGGTGCCATGGGTGACCGCGGCACAGGCAGGACCTGAGCAGGGTGGTTCCAGGTGGTCAGCCCTGGTCTCAGATGAGCCAAGGTGATGAGCCTGATCCAGGGAGCCCAGCTGGGAATGGCAGGAGGTGGCTCAAAAACAAAGCTATGACATAGGTCTAAGGTCAGAGCAGGGGACAGGGCAGAACATAATGCTGTCCCCCTTGTCAGTCACTAAGGGTGGCTGGGGACAGGCACAGCTATCAGGTAGGTCTAGCAAGGACTGATGGCCCAGGCCTGAGTTGGAAGGTGATGCTCATGGGTGACTGAGCAGAGGGCATGTGGATGGAATTTCCAGGCGAGGCTGGTCAGGGTTTGTTGGTATCAGTTAAGGATCAGTAGTGCACTCATGGCCCTGATGTTCAGGCAGGTGTGGAACAACATTCCATAGGCTGTCATCTCTCCTTGTCACAGCTGTCTTCCTCTCAAGATCTTTGAGTAATATCAATAGTGCACTTTCCTCTTACGTAGCAGTTTTTCCATGCAGATCAGAAAACTTTATGAAAATCAAGTGTGGTAGACTTCTTAATTTGACTATTTGGTTTACAGTGAAAGCTCACAGATGCTTTGGTGGTGAGTGGGAGCTTAAGATAGGTAACTTCTCGCTGCTGTGTTGCGACAGAAACATGGGGTTGTTGGCTAAGCACAATGCAGCCACCTTACGGAGGTGATGCCACAACTGATTGTAAGGATGTAAAACAGCAAATTATATTCAAAACCTTGGACTCAGTATTTATTCGATGAAAGCTTTATGACCACTGTAGTTTTCCTACATCTCATAGAGTGTCATCTCTCCTGGTTAACATACTTAATCAGCTGTCTTCCTCTCTCACAATGCTTGAGTAATACTAATTTAGGTTACACCCAGAACAGTCATTCACAGCATGTACTTAGTTTGATGTCTGCTGTGTCTGGATCCGACATGTACGAGCTTTTATTCCCCACCCCCAAAGGTGTTATTCCAAACATAATAGATGACACCGTGCTTTACAAATCCTGTTGCTTTTATATTCTGAGATGTCAGAGTGACCTTGCTAGCTCAGCAAAGTGTTTCTATTTACGAAAATACAGGAATATGCAACATGTTTTGCTGAACTACTGGCAAGAGTAACTTTAATTCATGCTTCTTGGTGTTACAAATGTTGCACTTAAGCTCTGTTGAAATCTACTTCTTAAGTGAGGTAAGAACCAAGGTAGACAAAACTATTTAATCAGTGTTAGCCAATCTGCATTTGCTTGTGTTTCTTCATTCATACTTCTTAAAGAGTAAGGGATATTGTTCTTAATTATTATTCATCAATTATTATTGATGCTATCAGGATTAGCTATATTTTGTTGAGCCGCAGCTCCCACACGAAGCACCAGCACACTCTGAATGAAAACACATTCCCTTGAGCTCTCTGTTGGTTTAGGAGTGAACAACTGTGATGAAAACAAACCATAATGCAACTATTTCAGTCAGAAAGATCTGTACACATCATTGTTTGAAAAGCCTTTTACTCCATGAAATTTATATTCCTGGACAGCCTTAAATTTTCCAAGCCACGCAGCGGATTATTCATCACTGTGTTATATTCAGTATAAGTATGAACCTCCTGCTGGCTTTTCTGTTCTGCAAACTCTATGGTGCTATCTCATATATGGATTTCTGTACTAAAACTACATTGTTATACCTATGTGGATCCTGTGCCTGGCAGTTAGCTTTGCACTCAGGTCCTGATGCAGGACCTTCATCTATGGATCCTTTCAACCAGGGATCTGGTACAGGTGCGTGGAGCCTGCTATAGAGGGTGCTCGGGAGCCTTGCTTATGTATTACCAGGAACATGGGAACCACACCTGTTTAGTTCTTATCCACTTTTTGCTGTTGTTTTAAATATTGATGAGTAAGATACTGACTACAACAGCTAGCTTCCTCTTGTATAATGTACTGGGTTATCAGAAGGAAAACACTTCCACTCATAACTGATGGGTAATTTCAACGGTAAAAATACATCATGTAGAGCAGTTTTTCTGTACAGATCACAGCACTTTATAAAACTCAAATGTAGCAGACACCTTATTTTGACTATTCAGTTTAAAGTGAAAGCTCACGGATACTTTGGTGGTGAGTGGGAGTCTAAGAGAGGTAACTTCTCCCTGCTGTGCTGTGACGGAAGCAGGGGATTGTTGGCTAAGTGCACTGCAGCCACCTACAGAGGGGATGCCACAACTGTCTCTAATGACATAAACAGGAAATATTAAAAATAAATACATGTAACTGAAGCTTCAGGTGAATTTCAGTGTAGTAGGTGATTTTGGAACCTGGCCAGATTGGTGGAATTGAGGAACAGCTAAGAACAGCCCTTGGTGCAACTGTACTTTGGTTCCACACTGTCCTGGATGGGGAGGTTTAACTACCTGGCATGGACAATGATGCTTCCTTCTGTTTTGGGCAGGTGCCTCTTGAGCATGTCTGTCCTACAGCTGGTTAAAACTAACCCCACCTGGCTTCTGGGATCTGTTTCACACTTGGACACAGATGTGCGTCTACATAGATGGAAAGAGAGGGAGTGTATCAGGTTTACCTGGTAAGGTTTTGGTAGTGGGCGGCTGCACAGGTGGCCTCTGTGAGCAGAGCCCAGCAGCTGCCCCATGTCAGATCAGATCCAGCTCCAGCAGGCTCCAAAAGGGACCTGCTGCTGGCCAGGGCTGAGCCATGAGCGACACTGGTTGGGCCTCTGGGAGAGCAGATTGAAGGAAGGGAAAAACCTGCCTAATTAGCCAGAAGCAACAGAAGCCATGCAATTTGTAAAACAAAACAAAACAATTAAAAAAAAAAAAAAAAAAACAACAACAATATTAAGAGTAGCCTTTTAAAATTTAATGTCTAAAATTCAGTCTGAGTATTGGAGCCTCAGTTTAGAGTGCTATGAAAAAAAAAAAAGGCAAGAAAAAATGCCTCAAGCATCCTCATCTCTTCACAGACTGAACGAGAGGACTAGATACTGACCACATCTGAAAGTCAGTGCTTTCATGACCTAACTGAAAATCAGTCAAAGTTCCTTTTTGCTGAATGGGTTTCATAATTTTAGAAATTCTAGCAAGTCATAGTTTCCTCTTGATGTGGGAGAAAGATCTATGGGGAAGTTCTTTTTCCCCTGAATTAGAGCTATTTACAGTACATTAACCTTCTGGAAACATGGGAAGGATAGGCAATATGACACGTGATTGTACCAAGATATGTTTGAACGTACAAAAAAAATTTCCTTGTAAATATTTTAAAATATAGAATAAAAATGCCAGGAAGTGTTGTTTTTATTATCAATATTATAGGCTAAACTTTATTCTGTGTTGTCTGTATTAAATCCAGGATGACTTTTATAAATCTTACTGGAGTCTTTCTGGGCTTACATTGATGTGATTCAGGGATTAATTTGTCTGTCTCTGTTTTGGTCAGATGGTTTCTATTTGGTACTCCCATGAAATATAATTGTTTTCTTTTCTCATTTTGATGATAATCTCATGATACATATACTGTCATATGCTTATGTTTCTAGATAAACCTTAAAAATACATTTCTAATCACAGCTTCTGAGAAACTGGCTGTACTCCCTCACAGAATTTACTGTTGTGTGGTATTTGTCAAGAGACTAATATATCCAAATGCTTTTCCTTCTTATTCCAGTAAGTGGAATTCTGGACCAGAGTACTTTACATGTTAAGGGAGTCCATCATGCTTTTGTAAGTGATGTTTGAAAGATAAATATGGAAATAAAGGGGTCCCTCAAAACATTTTAAATCAGCATTGATTTGATGCAATTCAAGCAGTAATATTTTACTAAAAGAGGGACTGTTGCCAGGAAGCATTCAGTCCAGCGGAGTGAGGCTGCTAACAATGGGCATCCATTGCCAGAAGTGTCCTGATTTTCTCATAAATCTGTTGGTTTGCCTTTGCACTATTACAGCATTGTGAGATAAAAAGGGCCTGAGCCCTCGTTGTGGTCTCTGTGGGTCTTGTGTGACTGCTGCTGTTGCAAGGAGTATTTCACTCTTCTGTATTTGTACCGGGGCTGGGGCTGCCAGCTCTCAGGGGTGCCTGCTTGTGCTCAACAGTTCATTCTTGGCTGCTTGTGTCATGTTCAGGAAAAGGAGGATGCTAGTGCTCTCTTTGTTTCCATTACACATTCACACAGGCCTGTTATGAACATGCTGTTATGTTAATTTTTATGAAACAGATGTTCCAGAAAGTTAAATATGATCACCATATAAAACTAAACACGTGAAGAGATCCTGGTTCCAGAGACACTAACCTGACCTCATAGCAAATGTGCTGGAAAATGAATGCCATCAAGGACATTCACTGAGTAGAAATCTCAAGATTAAAATGAAACAAAAAATAATTCGAAATAGAGACAGGAGTGTGCAAAATGCACTTCAATAAAAATGATGCTTTTTTATATTTCTATATATGGCATGTTCTGTAAAACAATACAGTATCTTTCTTTCCACGATTCTTTCTTTATACAATTTTTTTTTGTATCTGATTTTATACAATACATTATCTTTCTTTATACAATACAGTATCTTTCTTTCCACAGCTGAATACTGTGATGATCATGGCAATGATTTCTACCTTTTATTTTATTTTGAGCAATCATATATAGATTTGAGGAAATAGTAAATAATAAATCGTTAAAATTAAATAATAATGAAGTAAGAGTAGGTTGTTTTTATAATGTTTAATACAAAGAAATGAGGCAAGTATCTTTCACTGATGTCAGAGTCCTAAGGAGCTGGCTAGCTTCAAAGGGGTGTGCTGGTCATGGCAGCTGTTTGCTTTGGGATGCTCTTTGCTTAATATGGCAAAGTCTCCCCGATCCTGCTTTTGGACGCTTTTTGCACTCATCCTAGTGACATAAATCCTGATTCCAAACTACTTTGGTCCAGAGCTCTTGTTATCTCAAACTTACTATGAACCGTAGCATGTATCATTTCACAAGTCGTCATGCCCTTCCCTTTAAAGAGTAAAAAGCAAGAGTATTTCATAGTACAATTTTGAAACATGACTAATATTGATCATGATAGATTTTTTTTAACAATATTCTTATGTTAAACCAATATTTCTTCTTGACTCTTTGAGGAGCATGAGGATGTCACACTTGGCTTTGCAGACACAACTTCTATGCACTTTCTTTATAAGCATTGACATTTTTGTGAGAGGTCTGGCTCAAAAAATCAGAGCAGAGGGAAACAATGGCACATATGTTAAATCACCAATGAATTTAAGACTCTGAGTCTCTTATAGACAATATTCTAATTCTGTACGTTAGCTCCATCTTATTATCTGATTAGTGGACTTATTAGTTCAAATAGCAACAAAAAGATCTGTAGAAAGGCAGCAAATGAGATCCCACTCCATAGGAATTAAAAGAGCACTGTGCTGGCTTTCATGGCATGGCCGACCCCAGAGACATCTGGATCACAATAAAATGGTTTATATACATTGGTTAAACTAAGATTCTACCATGACTTTGAGATGTTATTAAGGTATCATTAAGACACCAGTACAGTATTATTATTATTGATTTGGACCTACAATTGGCTGAGAAGCTGAGGTTCTTAAAAAAAATCAAAACAAAACATAATGAAATATTGGGACGCTCACACAGGACATTTCCATACTGCTCTCTGGCTGGATGCCCTGTTTGAAAACTGTTATGCTCCTGTGGTCTTAGAGCACCTTCTGATTGTCTTCTGACTCCTTGTACATCAGTGTGTGCTCACCCATAACAATATATAGATTTATATAGAGATTCTTCTGTACATATACATACGAGTATGCAATTATGCATACATATTTTAATAGATACACTTTAGATATGTTTATATATACACGAACATACATCTATATTACTATGAATAAAGATATCTTTATATATGTACATACATATGTGTATACAAACATACATAAATATACATATATATCTATCTATATACACGAAGATATTTAAGTTGAATATAATACAGAAATAAGGAAAGTAAGGGAAAGCCCCAAAAGGTTTCCTGAAAAAAGACCACAAAACCATAAGAAGTAGCCAACAGGTTCATGAACTAGAATATATATATATATATATTTGAGATGCATTTCCTTTTCAGATTTTTCATATAGAGAAACAATGAGTGTGGGTGGCAAGGAGCTCCCCTCGTCCATGGCTGT
The DNA here is from genome assembly GCF_963932015.1 of Anas acuta. Classification (NCBI taxonomy): domain Eukaryota; kingdom Metazoa; phylum Chordata; class Aves; order Anseriformes; family Anatidae; genus Anas; species Anas acuta. The sequence continues at coordinate 14,738,243 of NC_088979.1, forward strand.
GGGACACGTGTCTCACGCCTGTGAGCCCATGGTGCGGTGCATGAGCTGTCTGCCTTCCTCACCATTAGGTCCAGGATACCACAGAAAGCTGCAGAAACCTCTGGCAGAGTGGCTGAGGAAGTTGGGCCAGGAGTGTGCTGTAGCCCAGCTGTGACCTGGCCTGGACCTGTGGCTGCACAAAGCTGGGTAATGCTGACAAACACAGGGAGCACGTGGGCCACCGCAAGCCTGCTGCCCGCTGTGACATGGGCACTGCATCACTCAGGTTGGTGCCCAGAGATAACATTTTTGATGCTTTATCTTGATGTTGGTGTCCTTGTAGAAAGCAGCAAATCCCTTCAGCTGAGTGGCTGAGGACAGGAGTGTGCCATGGTCTGGTCATGTCCCTGCATGAGCCTCCAGCCCTAGAAGATGAAGAAGGAACAGCCACCGCCTGTCCCACCAGGGACAACCCCTGCATCCCTACCCAGACCCAGCCCTTCCTGTCCTTGACCCCCTCCCCACCTCAGCCCTTGTTCATGTGCTCCTTGCCTCCATCCTGGATGGCTGTATCATCTGTGACATGGGCCACAGCCAACATTCTGCTGCTGTGACACAGCCACCACATCACCGGGGCAGGTGCCAGGAGCTGATGGAAGGCCCAGACCTTGGCTGCCCAGAAGAAAATGTCTGTCAATCTTTTTCCTTTCTCAAATGTAGTGGGAAGGGCAAATCCAATAACTCATGCCCTAATTTTTAATCGATCTCACTGTCTTCACCTCAACCCATGAGCTTTTTTATCCTGTTTCTCCTGTTTTGCTGAAGAGGAACAGTGAGTGAGTTATTTTAGTTTATGAACTCTTATGCAATATGGTCCTAAATTGGTTCATACTGTAAAAATTTGAACACATATTTGCTTCTGTGTTGTTAATTGCATTCCACTGGGAAAATACAAAAATGGTTGAACCAAGAAATAAAGGAGATGGCATCGATTCTCCAGAGAGGAGCATCTCCACGATATTACCTGGGAGGACTGAGAACAGGGCTCTCCTCTTTTGTTGGGAATTTGTGTCATTTCCCCACGGATGTAAGCTATGTTTAATGGACTGACTGATAGCTCTTTAAAAGCGTGTAGAACTAATGCTCATCATCTTTTTAAATCAATGAACGAAGTAGGAAACATGCAATAGAAAATACACAAAACATATCAATAAGGAGGAATACAACCCTGGTTTTCATCCCACACTGTGAGGAGCTCAGGCAGTTCCAGTTCAAAGAGTTTCTGGCTATTCATTCCTAAATTCGTGTCGCATGTCTTATCATTTCTGTGTGATTTGGGGAGGTTGTGCCATGCATCAGATCAGTTTAATGAATCCCATCCATTGTGAAGAGGCAGATTCAGTGTTCTTGCACTTGGAATATCTATCTAAAGATGGCACTCTCTTTTAATCTCCTCCAGCATATCAATTTGAATTCTCTGGTAAACCTAAGGAAAATCCATCGAGATTGCTAAAGAATACTCAGGTGAAATAGACTAGGTAAAAATAAACGCAGAGTTGATGATTGCCACATATGACAAAGCACAGTGATAAGAGTCCTTATCCTCCTGTAGGTGAATAACAACTCAGTCAAGAGATAAAAGGTGTCTGAAACCAAATGCTATTTATGCTTTCTTTTTAGTGACTACATGCTTAGATGTTTTTTTTTTTTTTTTTTTTTTTTTTTTTTTTATTACACAGCTATCCAAATACAGTTTTTGAAAATAACTTTATTTTCAAATATGTATTTTTCTCCTGAAATATTCAAACATTAGTCTGTCAATTTGGAAACAGAACAAATCTTCACAACAGCAATTGGTAGTTTCTGTTGCATCATTTTCACGTGTTTTAGACTTTTTTTGCAGAACCGTGTAAAGAGTCATGGATTACCCTGCTGCATGTTTACATTAATGCACTATTTAGGTACATGGCTTCAGTTGAGCATGCTGGCTCAAGTTAAAAAATCTCCAGTACTAAGTTTTGAGCACTACACATGATTTAAATGAACTTTTTATCAGACCAATAATGTGAGAAGAAGCATGTGTTAAAAACACATTGTAAGAAAGATACTAAACTAGTATATAACATTATCTCCAAATTCTTTGGGAGCAACCTCAGATGAGCATGTCTAACAGACATAGATTTAAAGCATGTATAAACTTTGTTCAGACTTGAAAGGAAAAGAATTAAAATTCAACGTGTACTTTTATAGGATCATAGGAGGCTTATCTGATTTAAGTATAATGTTTACCGTATGAAATTTAAAGAAAAGTAGATATACTGAGGTAATAAAAACAATGAACATTGCTTGTTTTAAAGAGAGTAGTTTTTTGATTGTTTGCTTGTTTGTTCCTTTTTTATGTAATACATTTAGACACATATCTGTGCCTATAATTTCTCATCTCATAATTTTAGGACGCACATTATTTGAATATAATAACAAACCCTCAAATCCAAAAAACCCTCAAACTATTAAACTATTCACAGCCATATACAATAAACATGCTTTGCATTCCTTTGGCTTCATACAAAAAAAATACAATGTTTGCAGATCAGTAAAATAGTTTATATTTTTAAATAGCCAAACTTTGTAGATCAGTTATATTTTATTATTATTATTATTATCTCTGTTAATGAAAAACTGTCAAGGCAAGTGAATCAACCTCTGATAACAAACTGAACCCTTTCTAAAAGCAACAAATACTGTTTGTGATTTAGCAAAAGAAAAATCCATAAATGATGTCTGTCATATATCACAACACTTTCACTACTAATGGTCTTTAAGTGCTTTCACCTGGTTTAGCAGATATTGTTTGAGATCCTAATTATTACTGATGTCTTCTAAGTGAACACTAATCATATGTCTCTAGCTGCTATGAAAATGCGTGTGAAGTAGGTCAGTGCTGCAGTATGCTAGAAGCTAACTCTTCATTGTGTAAATGTTTTAGATTCCAGAGGCTTCTGTTTCTGTTTCCTCTAAAATCTACTTTAATACCAATATGAAATATTTATACTGGAGTTAGTTCAAGCAGATAGTCATTTTGTTTGGTAGAGTGAGTCACCTTTGGGGAAATTAACAGTTTGTGAGCTGCGAACTCACATGAGGCTTTGACATAGTGCTCATTGTGAGCACCATGATGTTGGCACACTCAGGCAAGTACTGTAACAAGGCCACTAAGCACCTGGGAACTACTTTCTCATAAACAAATGTGGGTGACAAAGTAACATGGGGTTTTGATCCTGAACTGAAAAAAATGCTGTAGAACTTAAGAAGGCAAAAGCATATCACCAAAAAAAAAAATAAAAAAAAATCAGTAACTCTTGGCATTTTGAAAAAGCTTTACCAAATATCTGGACTTCTCACTATGGGTACCAATGCATTTGTATTTGATCCATTTGATTTCTTTCATTTAAGTCGTTCACTGAAACAAACTCCTGTGAATCCCCAGGTTAAAAAAAAAAAAAAAAAAAGAGATTTAAGCACAAGGAATTCATAGAGTATAAAAGAAGTTTCACTCTCTTCAGTGATAATAATTATTGCCTCTATAGTAAGGAGACAGCTGAAATTGGTGACATTGATTTTCAAGATGGAAGCCAACAGTCAGACAACACCTTGAACTTGATTCTCTATCTAAATCATTAGCGAACATCTCACATCTCAGCTTGGCCTGAGTTATCACATTTGTGGGTCATGGGTTGTCTTACAATTAAAGGGAACTCATTCATATAAATCGTCTAAGGTGTACATCAGTTTGTGAGTTCACTTTCAGATTGGAAAGATTTTCATTGTATGATGCCTGAAATTAAGTTTGAAGTCATTAAAATCGTATTTTTTTGATATTTTATAGACATAGCCTAGAAGTAAGGTACCTAGAGTAACTAATATCAGATTCATTATACCTTTCTGATAGCACAAATTACCATAAGGAGAAATGCTTCTCTTACTGTATGCAAAGGCATTTTGAAAAAAGTCTATAATAGGTTTACAAGTTTCAGTGTTTGATTTATAGTGGCTGCAAAGATGATGTTTCTGCTTCAACTCTTTAAATGAGAATGCATTGGGTAACCAAACTTAAGGTTTGGTTTATGAAAGTGTTGTTTACTTTATGCAGTTTCTTTGCATGGTTTACTTAGTAAGAGCAAAATATTTTGAGTTTACTTGTATATTTTTCCTTTTCCTTTTTCATGGAAACTCTTGTGGATGTTATCATTCCTGCCTCAAAAGTGCACATTAGACAAATGGGTCTGAATTCATGAAAGAACTGTGGTATTCTCAGAATCAGTAAGTAGAAAGCACTGCTACGTATCTTATGTAAAACAAAACAAAACAAACAAGCAAAAACCACCACAGTGGAAACATTTTACAAATGATGTGCCGAAGCTAGAGCTGTTTGGAGGAGTATCAGAAAAAGAGTCCAGACACAGGATCCTCTTTGAAGCAATGTTTTTGGTCTGATATGGCACATCCAGGATATTCACACTGAACTACTTGCCAGGTGTTTTTTCTATTTTCTCTGTATAGTTTGTTGAAAAATCAGAAACTGCCTAGGGCAGCTTCTTAGCTGTCATCTGGCTTTCTAGCAATTGTCACCCATGAGGACTTTGAGTAAGATATCTAAGGTCTGTAGCGTTTTTAACCGAGGTATAAGCAGAAATATGATTATCAGTTATGTGACTCTAAATTCTAGTACGTAGATGATTTGGGGGAGAGGAGGGGGTATTATTTTATACCACTACATCTTCTGTAATTATGAAGAAGCTAAACACACAGGACTGAGGGCCAGTTGTATGAGATACTGTATAAACAGGACGAAAACATCGTTAGTAAATGAAATATTTTACAACACAAACAGAAGATGAGATAACAGTGCAATAAACCTCTCAGGAAGACAGCATACAAAGGTTAGGATTAGTGCATTAACCAGTAGGTATCTGGATTCCTAAGCACTATAGAGTGTTTTTGAAAAACCTCAGCAGAAATAGTTAAGCCAAAATGCGAAGATGGATGATGTAATAGGTGGTGGAACTTGTGTTGGGCTTTTCTAATGCTTAAAAATTGTATAGGGAACTTGGAAAAAATGGTGGTTGCATTTCTCAGCTTACATATATGTGCCATGTCCAACATCCAAAGTGTTTCTGTGCTGCAGTTGCCGTATTCTGGGATTGAATAGCTCAGTTGAAAGTACTGACCAATATTTATCCATCTTTTTGAGCACAATTTGCAACCTGAGTTAACTCTGAACATTTTGAACTAGCTTGATAGTGACGTGATATCAGCATTCTGCTTTGTAGCCATAGCAAACACAAGTAAGAGAAGGAAGTGATTTCTTCCTTGATTATTCTGGCTTCTCATAAAAGCTTGTGTCTTCCTTATTACCATACAATATTCTACTCACTGCTAAATAAAAATCAGATCTTTTAAATGGTTTGTAAAATTACCTTAAGGGGAACTCAAAGTGATCAAGTCTTATTTGCAAAATAAGGCGCATTTAAAAGAATATCGAGCTGTTATTGGTGCTGTCCCAGCATTTAGTTTACATGACTTCTGCACAGATTATCACTTAACCTCTCATTTCCAGGCTGTAAAACCATAAATCTTATGGAAAGATTAGATTCTAATTTCATAAGTACCTAATTCAAAAAATAAGAATGAAGGAAAGCACATGGCCAGAGAGAAAAAGTTACACCATTTCTTCACCACATTATGATTCTTTCCCACGTCTTCTATCACTCTTTCCATCCATACTCAGAAGCATAAGAAAACATTAAAAGAAGCTTGTTGCAAAAATGTTTCTAATAATCCCAGTTGATAGCAAACCCACTATTCTCACAAACTTTTCAACTATTCATTTTTAAAGTGATGTTCATACTGCATGTTTCCCAAGTACTAAATAAATACAACAGCATTGGGAGCTTTAAAGAGCTCCCATTAAGAGACGAGGCAGTCTCTTAAAGTATTTTGCAATAATTTCCCTTTTTATCCTCAACTGCTACATGTTTTTGTCATAACTGTCATGAGAAAGAAAGGCACTGCTAGTCATAAACAGTATGAACCCTCATTCCATTTGCATGAATTTGCACAATGGAATGTTTCCTGAGTTTGTACCATGGGTTTGTAAATTCAGATATTTTTTTCCCCGATCTTGTGTTCCAGATATCATAAATTCTTCCTTAAAAAAAGACAATCAGCTGATAATTGACCTCTCTGTAGTAACCATAGTACATGGATCATTTTGATTCTCTTATCTACAGATCCTCAGAGTCTAAACAGATATATTCTCTATATTTGTCCAATGGCTTAACATCAATTTTAAGCTCTTCTATAGCTGATTAGTTGGCTTCAAAGTGGCAGTTTACTGCCTTTCTTTTTTTACATCATGTTGTATACACCTATGTCTGGATCTCAAAGTCAAAGCTCAGTGTGAAGTGTCTCCCTGTTGAAATTGTGGCTAAAGAACTAATTGCACATCACAAAAGGCATATAAACTAATGACCTGTAGTTAAAATATATCCATACGCTTTATATGCATAACTGTATTTGTCTAGCTGATAAATATGAAGATACACACATGCACTTATATTATACACATAAGCATAAATCTTTGCATTTTGGAGCCAATCACTGTGGCCAAACTTTTGCACTAAATACTGTTCTGTACAGGATTGCTTTATTTGCTGTCTCTTTATGCTACTGACTGTTCTTGCACTGTACTTGGTTTGCCCAAGGCTTTGTAATGCAGAAGCTGAGCTAGAAAAATTGGGGACTAATAGTTATCAGGTAACTGTTGATGTCAGAGTAACAGTTAAATTCCTACTGAATTACTTGTGAGGGGTAGTACCTCATCAAGTATGCCACCACAAGACTTTACTCTAGTTGAGAAACAAAAGATACTTAATGTTAATCACTCCAATTTATCTTCAAAATGCTTGCACAAACATTTAATGGAATGGGCAAAAGCTTTTGCCCATGTACTGTATTTTGTAATTCATGTCTGAACTGTGTAGATTGGTGTGTTCTGATGTGTTGAACGCATGTTATTTCTTCACCACCTCAGTTATGCTCCTAGAGCTCTCTTCTTAGAGTGCAAAGCTCCATCTAGAGAAAGCCCACAGTAATGCCACATATCATTTTCACCGTGACATGACCTTTAGAGCAGGATGCTGTTGTCCCTACACTTTGACACACCGATTGTGTAAAGGGCTTTAGATGGAGCTGGACAATCTGCTCTAGGTGGCCCTGGTTTGAGCAGGGGATTGGAGCAGATGACCTCCAGAGATCCCTTCCAACATCAACTGTTCTGTGATTCCATGACTTACAAGTCTTGGTAGATAACTAGCTGCACATGATCTTCCAGTATGAGGCAGTAACTAAAGCATTTCATATACCCCAATGTATAATGTGTAATGTAAAATGTATAATAAATAAAGATGTCTCAGAAAGAAGCAGGTGGGGTTGATAGTGGTTTCCTTTTTTTTTTTTTTTTCACCATTTGACATGATAAATAACTACTTAAATATATCAATTTCTGGGGCCTACAATTAAAAAAAAAGGTGTTGATGAATGGGAGAGGACTCAGCAGACTGAGTAGAAAACTGGAATGTGTTCTAAAGATAGAACTTGTTTTGTTTAGCTCAACAAAAGGCAGACTCTAGAGTGAAGAGAGAAACCATCAATAACATCATGAATCTGTGGGAAGGACTTGGGATGCTGGCACCTCACCATTTCTCTCCCCTCAGACTGACACAAAGCACTGTAGGATCCATAGAGGCTGGGGAAGGGTGAGAAAAACAACAGAGAAAGGGTTAAATAGTGGGAAGTGTATGTTAATTATTTTGTCTATATCATTGAGACTTTTTCTGTATTAGTATTCTTTATTTTCATTTTTTCCTCTGTAATATTTAAATCTGGAATAATAGTAATTCTTTGGTTAGGCTGCTAAGTTTACAATTCTTGGCTTTGCTGACAAGGTCTTTCCTTTCACCTGTATCAAGATTTGCAACATTAACAAAACTGGGCAAATTTCAATTGATCCTTCCTTTGGTAGTCAGCAAGGTAGTGAGTCACCAGTCGCCACCAGGCCCTCATGTTTGATAGCTCTTAGCCTACACAAATGTGGCTGAACCTTCCAGAGTCCATTTATAATTTGAGCCTCCACAATTAGCAAATATCCTGTGCTAATGAATTCCATGACTGAGTTATTTGCTATGTAAAAAACAAAAAAAAAGGAAAAAAAGTACTTCCTTCTTCACTTAATATATCTCTGAACTTTTAACTGGCAGTGCTCTACTTGTTGAGTTACCAGAGGTGAAGAGCATCTCACTATACTCAGCATATCAGCTGTCAGCTACCTTCATGTGGCCAAGCAGAAGACCTCTAGTGTGTTCTGTTTTCCTGTTACAGATGGACTTCTGTATTTTCCAGTATCTCTGATCCGCCCTTTGCTTTTCTTTATTCTTCTTGTTTTATTATCTGTGTACTTTATTTTTAGAGCTGACAGAAAACAGTAACAATTTCCACCCACAAATAATTTTCCTCTGTCTTTTCCAACAAGCAGTGATTATCTGTGGTTGTCTGGCTTGTGATGGCTCCTGCTGTAACAATAATCAAAACAGATAATATTTTCTCTAGTTCTTTGCTAACATTTACTCTTACAGATAAGTCCAAAACAATTCCATTGACATCATTGGCACTACTTCAGATTGACATAGCTGAAATTGAAAAAAATAATTTTGATACTATTAAGAACATCCTGCTTGAGGTGGGTTTTGCTGAAGATATAATTTTATAAAAACAGAAACATCTTCAGATTGGATGAAGTTTCCAGTTGATGCTGTCAAAGAAAAGCCAAGAGCATGGTACTGTGACAGGTCATAGCTCATACTTCTGCAGCTCACCAGCTCTTTCCCATCACATATTTGTGATTTTTTTACCTGCAGCAGCTTTAGTATGCATTGCTAAGGCTGGATTTGGTGCTGCTGATGTCAGTAAATTTGTTCTCCAGAGATCTCATTCCTGTCTTAATACTCAGTATCACTGGACCTCATCTAGAGTATGCATCAATTAAGTCCTATTATGGAATTAAAAGCTGAAACAACAGGAGCTGTTGTGTGAAGCCAAGCTCCACGCAGGACTGGGCTGGGAGCTCAGCTGGTTTTCCCTGTGTCGGAGTGCATCACAGTAGGTGGGGTGCTGAGGGCATACCCTCGTCTTTCGTAGGAACAGCAGCCAGTAAAAGCAAACACATATTTTTAGTATTCATCTGAAGAGGAAAAGGGATGGATTTGTGCATAAATGAGAAATAAAAGGAGAACTATTTGGGAAACAATGAGGCAGACTGTAATCAAATAGCCAGATGAAGATAGGGAGATCTGAGTTGGTGAAATAAGCTTGTAAAAGAAGCAGATGAGAGAGCATTTGGGCAGATTGCAAAGAGGCTTGAAAAAACAGGTTGGGTTTAAGGATATATCCTGTAAAGACTAAAAAAAAAAAAAAGAGTTAAACATATGGACAGCTGTACTGAGAGATCTGTGTAGTTCAGTGCTTCTTATCCCATAAGGACCATCTGGATGAGAATATAATAACAGGAGGAGCATACAGTAGTAATTCTCCATACTGGAGAATACAGGGACTCCAAGTACAGAGTAACACAAGTGCAATTTAAGGCAGGTCAGAGAGAAGCTCAGTTCACTCTGATCATAGCAAGAGACCATTTGGGCAGCAGGTCCCCTTCTGCCCCCCTCTTCTCTGCCAAGTAATTGTGCTTTCATACTGCTTCAAAAGAAGGGAGGAGGTGAGGAAAAAATCATTCCAGAGTTAACAAAGCCAGGTGTTGGAGCCATCCTTGTAAGGGATGGACTCCGGACAATCATTTATGCATTAGCATGGCCAAACATCCATCCCTGGGAGCAGTTGGCTCCTTAAGTTGCTTGTTAACTGCCGCAGTTAACAGAATGGGGAGGTGGATCTTGGTGGAGCCATAGGAGCAGCACTTCCAGTATCATCTTGGTTCAGAAGTGGGGAGGCTGGAAACAATCAGACTGCTAGCTTTTAGTCAAAAGGAATGTGCTTTTAGTCAGGATAACTTTTTAGCCAGACCTCTCAAATCTTTAATGTTAATAATTTTATCACCCCACCCAGAGAAATGGCTTAGGGCTTAGTAATTTATGGGTAGGAGTATTGTATTCTTCTTCTTCTTCTTCTTCTTCTTCTTCTTCTTCTTCTTCTTCTTCTTCTTCTTCTTCTTCTTCTTCTTCTTCTTCTTCTTCTTCTTCTTCTTCTTCTTCTTCTTCTTCTTCTTCTTCTTCTTCTTCTTCTTCTTCTTCTTCTTCTTCTTCTTCTTCTTCTTTTCCTCCATGAATTTCTTCAGGCAGTATTTGAACCATGTAAAAGGACTCAGATTATAATATAAAGATCATTCTGAATCTTTTGCCAGCTTCTTCCCTCTCCCCTCATAGGCTCTCCTTAGTTAGCAGAAGACCACAAACACTGTTTAATTTCTTTTGGGGGGACAAATGCAGTAATAATAATGCATTTTTTAAATTATTATTCATGATTATTCATAATTTAAAATGAACCCTGGACTGGCTGCAACAAAGAACTGCAAATGCTAAAGACACTTTTGTTAGGTCAGAGTGAGACTGCATGAAGAAAGTGAATATATTGAACTCTGTTCACACCGATAATTTAGTGTTTCTGATTAGGGTTTTAAAACATGCAATCTGGCAACTGGTGAAAGAAATTTACCTGGTAAATCAATGTGTATTTTTTATTTATAGTTTTACTTACTGCATATAAATAACTAACATCTATACATATAAACAGATTTTCTGAGGCAGTCACATTTTCAGGCTACAAGATGATTTACATTATTTTTCTTTTTCAAACGTAGTTTAGCATCAACTATGGAAATGGTGTAAAAAATATTTAATAGCTAAAATTTCAGAATGAGCTAAGTAATTAGAAAGCTGTACTGATTGCAGTTACTTTCTAGAACAGGGGCTCATGTTCATAAACCAAGCTCTTCTGGTAAACACCCACTATCTTTAAAAAAACAGTTCACAAATCATGCCCCTACTACTTGGTGTAAAATAATTTGATTCCAGACTTGAGAATTTCCTCAAGAATGGTGGCCTTTTAGGAAGTAAGAAGAGTTGGACCTTATATTATGACACCAGGACTGGATTATCATTTGTTGAAATCAGACAAACTCTACTGAATGTCACTTAATGTGTAGAAATATCTCACTGAAAAACAAAGCTCTGGGAGCATGTATTGCTCAGGACATGACCTGAACATTTTATTTCTTTAATCTCAGGCACAGAGAACCAGAAAATGAAGAGTTGTAGGCTGCTAAATGAGCTTCAGAGCTGGGCTTATGGTTACTTTGTGTGTCGGCGGACCATCTTCCTATAGATGAGAACAATGACCCAAAGATGTATTTCTTACCTTGAGATATTTCAACTAGTATTTTGCATTCATCTGGGCAATGTCAAAGCAACCCTTCATTCTTGATGCACTGTCTTGATATCTTTTATTCTACTATTATTAGGAAAATTAATACATTAAAAGACAAATGAAAGAGTCCTTATGCCTCCTATAGTCTCCTTCCTGGCTTTCTTTGTAGAATTAAATGCTTTAGTTCCCAAGATTCCAGAGGAAACTAATTCCAAAAGAGACAGTGCCACACATTTCACAGAGAAGGTCTGGATTAAAGATGATTCTCCTTCATCGTGTATCCTGCTAGACTGAAAGAAAGGACTGTCACATTTGAACGTGCATTACCTCCACATAGCCAAGCACTGTTACAGTCATTAAGGAGAAGAGGAGACAATGCTACGTGCATTAATTAAATAATACCTAAAAGTATCTGAAAATAATATGTTATTTAACCTGATAGAAAGAGGAAAAAGCAGTGACTTAAAACTAAAAAAAGGGGATTGATAAATTCCCTTCCCCACCCTGCCTCCAAATGATAAATTATGGCTTTGGAAATCAAACTTCATCACTTCATTTAATATCTTTAGACATACAAACTATTTCAAACACTTCTTAAGTAATAAATATTTAAATTCTGGAAAATGAAAAAAGCTAGAGCACAGTAGTATTACTGTGCTTTTATTCAAAGGAATAAAATAACGTGATATTTTTTTCAATTTATGCTAATCAATTTTAACCTGTACATACATCTGTACATACATATGTACAGATGAATTTATATAAGACAATTATAGTTATAACCACTTCTAAAAAGAAAGAAAAATGAATGGATGGTACAACTAAAATTATCCAAACATACATTTTGTCTTAAACTTTTATTAGAGAGCAGATGCTATTTCTGATGAAGTAGAATCAATAATGTAATGTGAATTTAAACCATCTTTTTTTCCTAGATGTCCTTGTACTTCAATTCTATCACAAGTATATCAACTTTGTTTTCTCAGAATGTCACCCTGTGTTTGAAGAAGTAGGCTCAGGATACCTGAATAAATGGGTAAAGTCCCAATAATAGCTCCTCTAGGGTAGGAACCATGACTTTTTTATAGGAGTAAGGATTATCCTTTATATGTGTGTGGTCAAAGGACTCATCCTAAATGTAGACAGTTTTCCTTCCCAAGGCAGACTACATTTGCTGCTCATTATACTATCTGGAACAGCAAAGATGTATTTTAATATCTTTTTATTTAACAGAACAGTAGTGCAAGCTACTCAACAAAACTTTGAAGTCCTACCAACACAAAATACTTTTTGTGTTGGTACAATTACCCATTTCTTATGTATGGAAGAGGAACAAGCAGATGCTATTTAAAAAAACAAAATTAACTCAGAAGTCCTCAGGTTTGTAGTGGAGAGATCATGTAAAAAGTTACACAGAATGCAACCGAACAAAGTGAAGAAGGAAGAGGCAGCGGCCCCTTGCTCAAACTGCTCTTGTCCCTGATCTCCCTTTTAATAGAGCTGTATTGTAACTGCTGTGGGTTTGTGAATAGGTTAGACACCTTCATCACGGTGTAGTGCAGAGTTTGCCGAGCTGTACCACTAGATGGAGGCAGATATTGCGTAGTTACATCTAGTAAGCAGGACGAGGAGCATACTGAACGTGAGGAGAGCCAGTGGCAGCTGTTATCCCCAAAGCAGAGGTTTTGTTATGTGAATGGAAGCACGATAGGAGCTCAGCAAGGGATAAGATGCTGGCAGCTCATTAGTGGTATCTTTGTTCTCTCTGAGGCAGAAGATCCTGGCTTCAACTATATTCCACATGCTATGGATGTGTTGGAGGAGCATTCCTGCCCCTCAGAGTTGTCTCCTTGAAGATATGAGGGTGCTTCTCTCCCACCGTGTTCTGACCCTGTTGCAGGGCAGGCAGCTCATGCACTTACTGGATGTGGTCTTTCAGATGTATCCCACGGTCAGGATGGTCTTCCGAGGAACACACACACCTCTGGAGGGTTATGCCATTCACCTCAGTTCATATGGAAAGTAACTGAACACTAGAATATTTTTCACCTTGAATATTGTGTGCGGTTCTGGGCTCCACAATATACATGTAAAAAAGATGTTAAGGTACTTGAAAGCATCCAGAGGAGGGCAACAAAGCTGGTAAAAGGGCTGGAAGGCATGTCCTGCAAGGAGAGGCTGAGGACCCAAGGGTTGTCCAGTCTGGAGAATGAGGTGGCCTCATTGCTCCCTGCAGCTCCCTGAGGAGGGCAATGCCAAGGGAGGCACCAGTCTCTGCTCCCTGGGACCGATGGCAGGATGTGTGGGAATGGCACAAGGCTGTCCTGGACTGGGCATTGGGAAAAAATTCTGTACCATGAAGGTGGTCAAACACAGGACGGGGCTTCCTAGAGAGGTGCTTGATGCCCCATGCCTGTCAGTGTTGAAGAGGCATTTGGATAATTCCCTCATTATGAGACTGTAATTTTTGGTTAGCCCTGAAGTGGTCAGGCAATTTGACTTGAGGATCTTTGTGGGTCTGTTCTATCTGAACTATTCTATTCTATTCTATTCTATTCTATTCTATTCTATTCTATTCTGTTCTGTTCTGTTCTGTTCTGTTCTGTTCTGTTCTGTTCTGTTCTGTCCTGTCCTGTCCTGTCCTGTCCTGATCTATCCTGATCTATCCTGTCCTATCCTGACCCATTCCATTCCATTCCATTCCATTCCATTCCATTCCATTCCATTCCATTCCATTCCATTCCATTCCATTCGAGCAGCACTAACAAACAGCTTGAGCTCAACAAAAACATTATGTGTCTCTGTTTTGTGCTATGTTCCTTGTGGGGATCTTGGCCAAGAGAACATGCTACATCATGTAAACATTGCATCTTTCCAGGACCCTTAAGGTCATTGTCCACTGTCACAGTCATTTTTATTTTATTATTTTTTTTCCACTTTTCTCCAAGTGGGAAGACCAGTCTTGTGGCTAAATGTACCTTCCGCTATGCCATCTGATATGCTGCCTTTGGAAGTAGCTACTTGAAAGTAGCTATTTGCTGCCTATGGAAGTGGTGCCTGGAGTACTGTATTCACCTCTGGGACCCCCAACACAAGGACACGGAAGTGTTAATACAAGTCAGAAGAGATCCATGAAGATGATCAAGGGGCTGCAGCACCTGTCCTACAAAGACAGGTTGAGGGAGTTGGGGTTGCTCAGCCTGGAAAAGAGAAGGCTCTAGGGAGACCTTACAGCAGCCTTCCAGTATTTAAAGGGGGCCTACACAAAAGCTAAGGAGAGTCACTTCTTCAGGAATTATAGTGATTGGAGAAAGGGGAATGGCTTTAAACTAAAACAGGGTAGGTTTAGATTAGATATAAGAAAGATATTCTTTTATATGAGGGTGGTGAGGCCCTGGAACAGGTTGCCTAGAGAAGCTGTGGATGCTCCATCCTTGGAGGTGTTCAAGACCAGTTTGTACGGGCCTTTGAGCATCCTGGTCTGGTGTCCCTGCCCATGGCAGGGTGTTGGAACTGGGTGATCTTTAAGGTCCCTTCAAACCCAAACCACTCTATGATTCTATGAAGTTATTATTCATCTGTCTTCCTCTGTGATGGTGGTCTGTGAGAAGAAGTGCTTGGGGCTACTGTGAGAGTATGGAAACCCTGTGTGACCCATCTTAGTGAGTCCTGGTGGGGCCCAGAGGATGGCTGTTGCTGAAGGTGGTGCTATAGTGTGAAGGACTCCTGTGTGGGAACTGGAAATGAGTCAGAACCAGGGTTTGTAGCTCTAGCAGCTCTAGCATACAGTCTATTTTGTAGCTGCACCTCTATTCAGAAGGATATTTGCCTGCCTGTCTGTCTATTGCACATGTAGGAGCTATTTAATACACCACTGAAATGCCAGACGAAAGCAAAACATTAAACAACAGAGTATACAAGGTGGTTTTTTTTTTTTTTTTTAATTGTCAGGTGAAATTGTATAAAGTATAAACAAATCTATGAAAAGTTCAGGATAGAAGGTGGCATTCAGAAGCTTACCACTTTAATTGGCCAGAGCCTTAAAATGGTTTTGGAATACCAAAACCACCAGATCTGAATTCTTATTTTTTTTTTGAAACACTTTCTTCAAGAGTTTGCTGGCTTGCTCCCTGTGGGAAAGAAACACAAAATATAGAGACTATGTTAGAAACAGACAAGGCAAACAACTATGTTTTATTCCTAGTGTTTCTCTAGCATGCCCTGAGAAAAATGGTGCCTAAAAAAAAATAACTATGGCAAAAGGGGTCAATTGACCCATGGAATCAATTCTAGTTAAGCCCCACTATTACTTCTGGGTAGTTTCTGCCTTAACTAAACCTTCCCATTGACTTGGTAAGTGGGACAGTAGCTCTTGTTTTCCTAGGGATCAATGTATTACTAAGCCTGTGGCCCCACTTGCTGAAACAGCTCATTTACAAAGCAAGGTCCCTCAGATGTGTTTGGATATGCACAGGTGGTGCACCAGGCTGCTGCACTGCTGCTCTGTCAGCTCTTGGTTGCAATGGGGACATGTTACAGAGGACACATAGTGGATGGAGTGTACAGGAATGTGTTTTTCCCAGGTTACTCCCTTCTTTCTTTTGGCAGTATGAGGAAGCCCTTGCAATCAGGGAGAGCAGTGGAACATATATGTTAGGTGTTATCTTGAAAATCAAATCTTATGAATTTACCGTATAACTTCTGAATTCCTTGCCTATCGTCCTTTGAAAGTGTGAAGGTTTCTGGGTTCACATATGAGTAGATAGGGTACATCAGAGCTCCACGGACATTTGAATGGGCGAGTCCCAAAGAATGGCCAAATTCATGAGCAGCAACAAGGAACAAATTAATTTCTGCACCATAAAAACATAGAAAAGTATCTCAAGTTAGGACATTTCTTTTCAGCATACGAAGAGTTAAGCAGTAAGAGAATTTATGTCTTTCCTTGGTTTGTCCTTGGAATGAAACCTTGGTGTGCTGATCACTTATTAATCATTTACTACTGAACTTTCTCATTTAACTCTTAACATTTTAATCAAAATATTGTTTGTCCTGTGCATACACATATAGACACCCTGAGTCTCTTTCCAGCTCTGCTTTTAGTCAGCCATACTCCTACCAGCAAGTCATAGGACCTTTTCATACTTTATATAGAAAACAGACTATCATGGTCCTTATTTAGCCTTTGAAAAGTTCTTTAAAATCCATACGAACAGGCATTATATAAGTGCTTATGATAAGGAAGCAAAAGCACATAGGTAGTTGAAAAGAAGGAAAGAAATGTTGGTAACAAAATGGTACCGAATCATGAAGTGTTATGGAAAGTATTTCCTATGACTGTGTTCTTGTGACATATACAATATTTGCCCTTCTCCCTTCATACACAAATGTGGGTTTTACCTTGATTGTACCTTGACCATCTTTCATCATCATCAAAATGAGCATCTCCACCTATCCCTTCTCCAGGTGCAAAGGCGTGAGCTAATGTGTTACCTCTTCCATCAAAAGGATATCCATCACCATGCTCTACATTTGAAAAGAAAGAAATGTCACCAGATAGCGCCAGCTCTAGTTCTTAAATTCAGCAAATTTTAGCATGTTGCTTGTTTCTCCTACAGTTTTTCATCACTATTCTTTGAAAAATAAAAATCCTATGATAACAAGGTTGTAAAAACAAGGAGCAAGGTTTTAGGAAACACTCTCCAAATTAATGACTTAAATTCAAGAATTAGACTTGATAATTGAAGTTTCTGAGACAGCTTCAGAGACAGCTGAGCCTTTGCCAGAAAAATGTTTCTGAAGCAGCATTCAGGGATTATTTCAGAATAAAAACTTAATGCTTGACAACATTCTAAGCACCTGAATGTTTTTATTGTTGGACGGTGCTATGCAACTTTAGTTCTAGACACTCACTTATACAGATTGTAGTGGAAGCCAATGATTTGGGCTAGAATACCATGTAACTGAATATCTGAGTTCTTTTGTCCCTGGCCTTGTTGTAGGGTCTATTATCTACTGCTATCATCTGTGATTGATTGTGGGTTTGGGGGGACTCGAATGCCGATTTGTGTCCTTTCCCCCAGAACACATGATGGACCTTGATGCAGACCTAATACAGGCAAAGGAGACCCTAGTCCTAGTTCATGACAAGTGATTTATACCCATTTCTATCTTAGTTTGGCTGAGCTGAGTCAGTTTGGGTTCCAGACACAAGTAAAAGGTATGCCTACATTCATGTATTATTATGGATCACGAGCTTCTGCAGTGACCCTACCAGTCATCCCCATTTACCATGCCCTAGCTTGCCCCTTTTTGCAGTCTTGGAGTGCAATAGTGGGGTTCCTTTTAGAATAAAATCAACCAGAAGATACTCTTTGGGGCCAAACCTAATGTACCCCAGCTTCCAAAGGTTTGGTCAGTCCAGAGAACCAGGATAAAGCTATTCCAAATTAAAGCTGCCTGATCCTGCCTGACTCCAGCCTGTGGATGCTGATTCTTCAGCATCATCTGTTTTGCTCTGCAGACCTCTTCCCATTAGTTTGTACTCTTGTCAATGCAGACATACCCCCGAACATCTCAGTTTAGGTGTCTCAGACTGCAGCTGAATTCTGCCTCCATTTCACAGCTGTAACTCCTACGGGATTTTCTAATGTTTGCATGGGAGTAAAATTGATTTATGATATATAAAACTGATGGCATTATAAAAAGACGGTAAACTCTACATAAATTAATAATAAATATAAACATATTGTTCTTTCTTAAACTTTTGGCTATAAAAATAGATTCTGCAAGTCAAAGCTAAGGAGCACTGCATTTAAAAATGATGTAGTCTCACCACGACGTGCAAATCTGATCACGATGTCTGCATACCCCCAGAGAACTTTTTTGAACTTCAGTGGAGTCACATCACTCCATACCATAAAAGCCCTTCTAATTGCATCATCCACATGTTGTTGGGGTAGATCAGGTGTATAATTAACAATCCTGGCAGAAAAAAGAAACAGGAGAACAGCATTTAGTCTGTGAAGGAAGCCTGCATAGTTAAACACAAAATAACCCCTTTTGCCATAAAACCTGAAACATCACTAACTTGTATGTCAAAAGTTTCTTATTCCATCTTGGATTTCCAGGAAATGTTCTGTAATCTGCGATATCAGGGATTCCACATCTGGGTTGTTGAATCATTTTTTTTGTTTCTGCATCTAATGTTCCAGTTACAGTCAGGTGGAAAAACTTCTGCATTTCTTTAATCCTCTCCTCTAAGCTGAGTTTAGGGGCTCTATCAAGAATTGGAAAGAACTTATTGAGATATGCCTGGAAAAGGAAAAGGAAAATAAACATTAATATTTATATCTGTGATTTTTCAGTAACTGCATTTTACATTTGATTGAATTGTTTCATTGTCCTGCAGTCATAGCTAGTTTTAGTATTTTTTTCTTCCTATTTCAGTTTAACAAATGATATTTTCTCTGTAGCGTAGACTAACATACAGGAAAATTGTAATAGCAGCACAACACAGTAAGCAAACAATTCTTTTAAATAAATGCAATTTATTCTACATTCAAATCAATCAGCCTCCAAAATAATATAAAATATTGTTGAGATGTTTTTAAATGATGTGTTCCCCTTCATTTGACAGTTGGAACTTGGTCTCTTTTGCAAGTTAGACTTAGGGTATCTAAGTCAATCAGCAAATTTAAATAGTTTTATGTCACCTCTGCAAAAAACGTTGCAATGTTAGATAAGATAAACAGACAGGAAAGGAATGTAGAAGTTAAATTAAAAATCAGGTTATTCATAATGCAGTTACATTGTCCACCTAGTAACATACCTTTATACTCTCTAAATCAGCATTGTTCCATAGTTCTGTGTTAAGTTGTACTGGAAAAGCAAAACTCTGAGGTAGGAGAATGGCAGCACAAAAAAGGAGGTATTGCATAGTCCCCAGCATTGGCAAGGAGCCTCGCTACAGCAGAAAGTGTTTGACCTTCTGTCTCCCAAGACCACAGCTAAAATGCTTATATAGATCCTGTTAGCTCCATGCAGCAATCATGTACGTGACTCAGTTTTTGGTGGTGTTAATGTGATGGCATCACTATTCTAAGAAGTAAAGGAAGGCACGTTAAACAAATCTTCCCTTTGACTTCCCTGTTGATGTCATGTCACAACCAGCAGCCAACTTTGGCTCTACCTTTTCATATTATTCCAGTAGTGAAATCACAAGGTCACAGGGAAGTTCACCCTCTGTAACTTCATCAATACAGTTACTGTATAACCACTTCTTACAGTGCCTCTCTCAAAGTTACTTATACACAAAGACATCTTGCAACATTTTGGTCAGACAACCTGGCTGTGTTAGTTGATGCAGGAGCAGAGATGAGATGGATGGGAGTGCTATCTCACTTTACAAGAACATGTGAAAGCACACAGGAAAAAGAAAAGAGCTTACCCTAAGACATATATAGCCATCTTCTATCTCCAGCTGTACCAGTGCAATGTGTTGAAGGTTCATGGAGCACTGATAGAGAAAACCAGAGGTGGGGAGGGCAGCTAAAACCTCCCTGGTCCCCTGAGACCAACACTGGTCTCAGCTGCTTTCCACCAAAACCCACTGGAAGTAGCAGATTTTGAGGCCTGGAAACACCAGTCCACAAGCAGGCTTGCGATTTTTTTTATCAGGGTGTGTGTTTTTGTGGCAGTGTTGTCCTTAACCCAAGTGGAAAGGCACATCAATGGGAAAAGATTGTTACTGTTTCTTATAATAGGGCAGCTAAAAGGGGAGTAAGTGAACATACATGTACATGGAAGAGTTCGTGAGCTACTGGCTTAAGTCCAATGCACTCCTGACTGATAATAAAGACTTCTGATTTCAGAGAGAAATGATCTATGCCAAAACACTATTGAATTATGCAGGAGAGAACTGCATTACACAGTAAGGTCTGAAATAGTTGTTAAAAGAATGGGGCTTCTACTTGATATTGGACCAGGGTCTGGGTGGCAGGTGAGATGAGGATGTGTTTAAGCTCCATGAGTCTTGTGATTAATTCCTCACATGCGTGAGTGGAATTTGAAGGCCTCAAAAGGCATTCCAAATGACAGAATACTAAACATCTTCTTTGTATCTTTAACTGGGCCATGGGCAAAGCTGAAAAGGAGAGTGTAAATGCACGAGTTTGTTGAGAAATGACAGACTTTATGCTCCATTTTATCTTCTGATAGATATCTGTCAACTCACCTCCCCCCCTTTTTTTTTTTCAAGAAGGTTTTTAAGTTAATGTGGGGCTTGAATTGAAACAAAAATAATTTAATGAGAATAAACTCATTTTATTTGGGCTCAAAACCATTGGGAATCAATTTAATTCTGGTAGGAAGACCAATATTAAAAAGAATAGAATGCTAATTTAAAGACATTTCTGTGTGAATTTTGCACACTTTATGTTTTGCCTTGGTTTTGAATGACACAAACTGTTGTGGGTCAGGTAAAGCTAATTTACTAGCCAAATGTCATAATCACATCTTTTGCATTCAGCAGAGAACCTGTGCCTATGCCAGAGAATAGAGGAGTTTTAAGTCAGTCAGAAGAAACACTGTTAGAGACGTTTAATAATTAATAGGAATAACTGTAGCCACAACTTGAAAATAAAAGTGTTTGTATATATATATGACGTAAAGATCTATTGAGGAGGTTCACAAGATTGCCACAGAAATTTTTACACTGTGACATTTAATGAGGTGAGTAACCCTACTGTGAACAAGCATATTTCATGAAATGATGTCCTATGAGGAACCCATTGATGGGCACCAGTCTCTGCGGTCTGGGGAAAAAAAATAAATATAGAAATCAAGACCTGAGCCTCCTTTGGACATGAGCAGTTTTGTGCCCTGCAGTGGGATGAAAAAGTGAAGTAGAACTGAATGATTCAGTGGTGAATGATCATTGTTTCCTGGTCATTTGACTTGGACAGAAGGCTCAGCTGGACTCTGGCCAACCTGAATGTGGCCAACAGTGGAGTTAGTGCAGGTCAAGAGTTGCTAAATTGTCTTTGTGAATGCATTGGATCTGGCTGGGGTGGAGCTAGCTTTCTTTATAGCAGCTGGCATGGTACAGTGTTTGGATTTGTGGCTATAAGTGTTGATAACACATCAATGTTTTGAGTATTGGTGAACAGTGCTTGCACAGAGTCAAGGTTTTCATTGAATAGACTGGGGGTGGACAAAAAGCTGGTAGAGGATGTAGCCAGGACAGCTGACCTGAATTTGTCAAAAGGATGTTCTCTATGATAGAGTGCCATGCTCAGAAATAAAACTGGGCTGCCGGAAGAAGAAGGTGGAAATGGAGGTTGTATTTTGAGGTAGTCATTTCATGGAGACTGGCCGGGTATCAATCTGCTTGTGAGAAGTAGTGAGTGATTGCCTTTGCATCACATTTTCTTTTTTCTTCTGATTTCTTCACTTTATCTCCATCCATGAGTTTTTTTTTTTTTTTTTTTTTTCGTAATCTCTCACTTTTCCCATTGTGGGTGGGGTGGGGAGTGAGCAAGTGGCTGTGTGGTGATTACCTGCTGCCTGTGGTCAACCCACCATAGTAAATACCATGGAAAACAAATGGTCAAAAATTTCTGGGAAATGTTTTGTTTGGGTCACTTGTGAATTATGCAATATTGTATTTAAGCTCCAACCAAACCGGATAGACCTGGACTCTTAAGGTCTCTAGGACAATCAATACCTTTTGTTCTGGTTATTTAATTTGACTTAAAAATAATAATAATAAAAAAAATCAGACTTGGCGTATCTTTGACTTGGCTAATTTATTTATTTATTTATTTATTTATTTATTTATTTATTTATTTATTTATTTATTTATTTATTTTCTTTCTTCAGTTTCTCAGGACTAAGCCCAGTGAGGCCCAATCTGCATGTAGAACCTTGCCATTATTTTTCCACAAACCATCTTTCATTCTCCTCATCTCATCTTTGCATGGCACACTCCTTTTAGATGCAAAATTGCCTCTGAGCAACACAAACCTGGAGCTCACTCATGGTTATTATTAGCTATTTTTCTTGGCTAAGTCTACTCTGCAGAGGGTGTCCCATCTCCATGGCTTCTGCACTCCATTTCCATGGATTTCACCCCTGAGGGGCATCTCTTCAATGGAGTCCCCTGAGACAGGGAAACCAGGGCTACATACCCCTATTCTGTGAAAGTAAAGCACTCCAGTCACTGCTGAGGCCTCTCAGCAGCATGCCAGCCCATTTCTGGAGAGAGGCAACCCGGTTCTTCCCTTCTGTTTGTCTGAGTCAAGATGCATTGAGCTATTTCCCAGCAGGATATACCTGATGCCCTGCTGCTTTAGGGGAAGAAAGGCCTGAGGAAGGGATTAGAGGTTTGTGTGCAGCACAAACAGTGTGATAAGAACTAACAGACTTAGGTTACTAGTAATTAAGCAATCAGGCTTAACATATCTCGACTTGTTGATTTACCATCTTATGGCTGTTTAGAATTAACTTTGCAATTAATGACTTTGTATTTAGAATATTTTGACTGGGTCATAATGTGGGAAAATGATGCAAATGTAGAGAAAAGATTTTACAATAATCACCTTGAGCAATAAGCCACAAGGGAGATAGCCTTCCTGTGAATGTTACATTCACTTGTGAGGTTTGACATCTTACCTTGTTGTATTTGTCTGCTTCTCTGGTCAATGCCATGGATAAGGAATATCTTTCCTATGGGTAAAAGAGGTATATGGATCTCTTAAAAAATTCCATATAATAATATTCATTATTCACTTTAAATTTAAGTCATAAGATAAACCCTTTGGATGCATACAGTCTTTCCTTCCTCCAGAAGCCTTCGTACAGGACAGAGAGAAGGGAAGAGGGCAGGTGGTCAGTCAGCTGCATCTCGCTGCAGTATGGATACAAATCTTACTGGCACAGGAGCAGGGGCACCTGCTAGAATCACCTTTCATTTGTGAATTACCTTTTTGTAGCTCTTCCCACCCATTTGTAAGTCTGGCTTAACACTGTCTTTAAAGGACTGGGTCAAGATGCAATTTAAAGCCTTGCAATTTAAAGTCTTGTCTTAACAAAACTGTATCCTTTCATGCAGGAAACCTTTAATTTCATACTTGGCTCAAGGTAACCTCAGGTTTCTGGTAATGCAGCAGTGAATCTCTGTGATAAGTGGCAGAGTCTCATTCAAAACAAACTGAGACTGGTCATGTAGTGGTGCTGCAAGGACAGGCAGACCCTTATTACTCTCTCGCTGCTGTAGCAGCATGGAAAGGCTGGTTGCATGGAAATGCTGCACTGAGTTTGTCAACACTAAAAGTTACCCAAAATAAGGAGCAATGTGAGGCAGTCCTGACTCACCCCGAGGATCTGCACATGTCCATACCTGCAGGGACAGCACAATGAGTTTGGGTTTCAGTGATGACAGAGACTGGGTTTTGAAAGGCATAGTAGGCACAGAAAGACAAGCTCTCGTATCTTGACCTGTGCTGAGCATGGATGATTTCTATAGGTCTCTGGAATATAAGTAAAACCCCAAACTCTGCATTTAACATAATTTGCAAAATCCTGTTTCTAACATGGAAATAAACCGCCCCTCAGAGAGGCTACAGACTTCATTGAGATAAAATGAAGCAGTAAAGCAATTCCAGAAGAATTACAGACATACCACTGGGGTTTTATGCTCTAGAATAAAATGTGTGAGACTGTGTACATCATCTAAATTGAGAGGGATAGAACTGAGAAAAAAAAGGATGGTGAAAAAATAAAACCCAACCATATGTGAATGTGTTGGTATTTTTTTTTTTCATAAAGTTTATTTTTTTTTTTTTTCTTCTCTAGAATTTGTCAGATATGACCATGTTATTGTCTTTGTTCAAATGATTTCTAATTCATGACACTAATTCATGTCTGGAAAGCTGACAGCCTGCTGGTCAGGCAGCTCCTGGGTTTGGGCTGGGTCCTTCTATTCTCCTGTCTGATTTCCAATAATTGAGTGTAAGGACAATAATATCAGCTTCTTGATAAACTTTGTTATACTACTAAGATTTTCTTTCACCAAAATTGTCCTCCCTGAAGCAGAGTTGCAGCGTTTGTTTCACACAAAGCAAGTTATACTGAGCTTTCTAGAATGGTGCATTTTGACCTTGTCATCATTAAAAAGCAACACAAGCATTAAAAGGCTGCACAACCAAATAAGGGCTGTTTGTACTCGAGTGGGGAAGAGTGAGTCACAAAGCAGTCTTGCTAACTTTAGCACAGTTATTCATGTAGCTGGTTACCAGCCTTAGCGGTTGCTTAACCAGGCTCCACGTGACTAACCAAATCAGAAACACATGGAAAAGAGAGAGAAGAAATTTTAGAAAGTCAGTGATGTCTGTTCAACCACATACCAACAAGAAGTGCTGAGCTGGCTTATTATTATAGTAAAAATATATTTTTTTTCTGATTCCTCTTAAACATAGTCACATTCCTTAGGGGGACTATATCCTTCTGCTGGGTTTTACACATGCTGTCTTTTTTGCAGCAGCATCAAAGTCCCACACCTATGAGGAGAGAGTAACCCTGAGGCTGGAATTCAAGCTGATGTTTGTTTATGTTTGAATCCTTTAAGACTGTTTGGACTTAGCCATGGGAGTCCACATGGGTGTGCAGAAGCTCCAGCAGGCATGGCAGAAAGCCAGCATGAATGAACAGGCAACTCCTGAGCACGCTCAAATGCAAAAAAAGGAGACTCACAGAAGATAAGCATGGGGATAAGCTATCTGGGAGAGGTATAAACATTTTGTCTGGGCATGCAGGGGTGGATTTAGAAAAAATAGAACTCAGCTGGAATTTAAAATTGTGGTAGATGTGAAGGGCGACAAATACACTGGCAGCAAAGGGAAGACTAATGAATCTATGGTTGCACAACTTGATGGCTCAGGGAAACTAATGACTAAGGAAATGAAAAAGGTTGAAGTACTTAAGGTTGTCTCTTCAACTGTTTTCAGTGTACAGCCTGGTGCTTCACAGGCCCTGGAGGCTGTTGGCAGAGTGTGGCCATCGGGACAGAGTATCACCTTTGCTATAGGCAGTCAGGGACTACTTAAGCAAACTGGGCATACACAAGTCCATGGGCCCAAATGGGGTTCACCTGCGGGAGCTAAAGGAAATAGCTCTTTTTTTGGTCTAGAGGACCTCTGGTCATCCTTTCCAAATTCATTTCTTTTTTGTAATTTTAATAATTTCTCTCAGTGAAATCTGTAATGTGGAATATTTCTCTGTTGGAAAGCTGAGTTGATAAACCGGCATGGTAAGCTTCTCCAGTAGAAAAGTATACCACAAGGATAAGCATTAAAAGATATCACTGCTGCTCTCAGAGACTGCTTCATGTGCGGAAGCTTCTTAGATTTTTATTTTTTTTATTGAACCAAAAGTAGTTTACCTGAATAGATAGAGATGTCCAGATTAAAATTGTAGGTGTAAAAAAGGCTTGTCAAATTTTGGTCACTTTTTCGGTTTACATTAAAGTACTTTGAAGGTGATGAAATTATGCATTTTGAGACTTTTTGAGTAAAAAAAAATCTTTTTTTTTTTTTTTTTTCAGTTTAAACAAATATTTACTTCAAAGTTTGATTGCTCATGAAAAAAGAAATACAGAACGTAAAAGCCAAAGTGAGCTATTTTAGTTAACCACATTTAAAATATTTTTAAAATTAGAGTTCTCATGATAATATAAGATTTTGGCTTTGACAATTAAACTTTTAAGGGACAACCATTTTTGAATAAAATTGAGAGGATTTAGGTAGAAGCTAACATATTGGATTTATGTGGCGAAGTTTTGGTGTCAGGGCGTCAGTGGGGTTGGCTTCTGTGAGCAGAGCCCAGCAGCTGCCCCATGTCAGATCAGAGCCAGCTCCGGACAGCTCCAAAAGGGACCTGCTGCTGGCCAGAGCTGAGCCATGAGTGATGCTGGTTGGGCCTCTGGGAGAGCAATTGAAGAGATGGGAAATCTGCTGTGCTCCAGCAGCTGGGAGGGAGGGGAGAGAGCTGAGAGAGAGCCCTGCAGCCCCCAAGGTGAATGCAGCAGGAGGGCAGGAGGTGCTCCAGGCATGCAGCACAAGTTCCCCTGCGGCCCATGAAGAGGCCCCTGGTGGAGCAGGCTGTCCCCCTACAGCCTGTGGAAGACAATGCCGGAGCAGATCTCCACAATACAGCCCATGTAGGACACCATGCCACAGCAGGTGGATGTGCCCTGAAGGAAGTTGCCACGTGCAGAGAGGAGACCATGCTGGAGCAGGAGGCCTGGCAGGGCCTGTGGGGAACCCATAATTGGAATAGTTTGTGAAGAAATGTAGCCCGTGGGAAGCACCCATGTGGGAGCAGTTGGTGAAAGACTGTATCCTGTATGAGGGGGCAGGAGAACAGTGTGAGGAGGAAAGAACAGCCAAAATTAAGTGTTATGAACTGACCACATCCCATTGGGTGGGGGAGAAGAGATAGAAGAATCAGGAGTGAAAGAGTTCAATAGAGCCTGGGAAGAAGAGGTGGGTGGGGAGAAGGTGGTTTTGGTGTTGTCTTTGTTTCTCACCTTCCTACTCTATTTTTTATTGGCAATAAATAAAATTAATCTTCCCCAAGTTGAGTCTGTGATGGTAATTGGTAAGTAATCTCCCTGTCTTTCTCTTGACCCACAACATTTTTCATCATATTTTCTCCCCATTCCTCTTGAGGACAAGGAGTGAGAGACCAGCTGGGTTGGCTTCTGGTAGCCACCTAAGGACAAGGCACCAACTAGAGAGCTTTCAGGCTGAAAGAAAGGGGAATTCCACACCACAATTCAGTCACTACCAAAAGTCTGCCTGCCTACACTCTATCCAGGCACCAAAGTCTATGTCTATATTAAGGAATAAAGTAGATGTGGAAGGTGAAATAATGGGTGCTGAGGCTTGGGCATTCATTTGGGAAGAGGATACTCCAGACCAATTCAGGTTTGGTCCAGTGGACTGAGCATCTGCCAGCAAGGTAATATGTTTTTTGGCTCAGTACCATCCCAAAGGGACCAAATTTGCTCACATCCATCTGCTCCCAGTGTGAACGAACACAAGTGTAAACAATGGAGATGATCAGAGGACTGGTTTTGAAGCACAGGTCTTGTCTGAAGTGAAACACTACCAGGGTGAAGCACACCCATCATTCCTGGCCCTTCAAAATCAAGTTAACGTCACTATATTTTCTCCAGAAACAATTGCAATTGCCAGGTGATTATCACTGGACACAGGTCAGGAACAAAAGGCTGCTGTGTATTTTAATCCTTTATGTTTCTTTACTTTAATGTGTAACAAAGAAAGATTAAACATTAAAGGAAGACTCTCCTTAGTCTTGGTTCTGTGTCCCAGAACTTTATTGTAGCCTCATAGTTTGCAGTTTTACATAATACAAAATTACATTTTTATGGAAGGTGGAAACTAGCTTAGTTAACCTGCCTGGTGAATAGAAAATAATGAAGCATTTTGCTACAAATCAACAGCTATAGTTAGAATTAATTTATTAAAAGCTACAGTTAGAATTAGTTTATCATAGTGAGAAGTCTGAACATGACCTGCCCCAGCCTGACTTTTCTCTGGGTTGCTCTGGAGGTAGTTGTCATTTACTGCTCTAAATAGGGCAGAAGGAATTTGACTCCACCACACTAACAGATCAGTGACCATACCTTGTCAAGAAGACCAAAAAAACAGTCCACTATACAATTCCCACACAGATGTTTTTTCTGTCATTTGCAATTAGTTTAAATTAATCATAGGTGTACAGTGAAGTCACAGTTGTTGTGCCAGAGAGGTGTTCTCTATCGAGCTCACAACAGAAGGATGTTAGCCTGTGTGCGCTGCTGTAGGTATTATACTGAGGATTGCAATGGCTCCCAAAACTCTGAGAAAAAAAAGTACTCACTTAATGATGTGAATGTTCCTGCTAAGAAAGGACTTTTTTTTTCCTGTGGCTAATATGGACAATAGTGCCAGATCTTAAATGAATGGATACATCATGCACTTACTGACACCAGTGTTTTTGGAGTTATTAGAATCTTCATTACACAACATCACTCATTGCCTTATTATTGCGGTTCCTTGAGAAAAAAATGAAATCTTCATATTGTTCAGCTTTCATTCAGGATGTGTGACTGCAACCACTGAGGTCACTTACATCAGTTACAAGTGAGTAGTGTTAAATTCTGGGAAACTCTGCCCTTGTTTGCCATACCTGTTCCAAAGTTTCAGAAAAGCCCAGCCTATGTCTGCGAAAATGAAAGCTGTGACAGATCATGAGACAGCTGTCTACATCGCTGCCACTACCATCTTTTGAACAATACCGAAGAAAATAAAATTCAGCTTTCATTTTACTATTATTACTGTGGGATGGGAGAAGATTCAGACTAGGGTTAGCAGTTATTTGCCAGATTAATCTCTCGGGCAGCTAAACCTGCTCTTGAATGTATGACCAAGAGTAGTTTTGAATCCAAAAAGTTTTTGGATTCATAGAACTGGGATCTGAGAGACCTGCTTTCTCAAATCTACACATCTGCTCTAGTTTGACAAGGAGCAAAACTTGTGGTAAGTCAGGACCAAAGCTGATGCCTTTTGCCAGAATTCTGAGTTTTCTTGGAAATATACAACATTCTAAATACTTAGTACAACCTGTTCTCAAGTTATGCTTACCTTGCTAACAGAACATAGACCATAACATCATTACTATGCTCTAGAGTGAATGAGAATAGACAAGCAATGCACACAGCTCAGCTGGGCTAGATTTGTTAAATCTGCAGGCTGTGATGTACTTACAGATTGTGTGTTGTGAGACTAGATCTTTAATTAGACTATACAGCTTCTAGCTTCTTGTACTTACACATGGATTTCTTTCATGTAACATAAAAGAAAAAAAAATAACTTATGTTAACTTTTAATGCTTATAGAGCACAACCCTGTGGGACTCAGAAAAGATAATTTTAAATAATAGATATCTGGTATAAAATCACTGTAACAGAAAACGAGACATCTGAAGCAATTACTATTCTGACAGAAGTGCCATGCAGTAATTTTATAACAAGTGGAAAAGAAAGTGTAGTAGAAAGTAGGAAAGAAAGCAAATATGGACTTAGAACACACACGCTTTTTACCCAGCCTCTAGCTTTACCAAAGATACTGTCACATTTTTCCCTTTCCCATGACCCCAGTCCTTTTTCCAAAAAAGAGGCACATTGGCTTGTGGCACTTTTCTCAAGCCTTCCTTGAGAAGAATAAGTAACACCAAGCAGAGAACCAACCAGACTTCCTTATTATTAGCCAGTACTGCTGCACCACTCTGAGCCATAACACAGACCAATTAACTCAAGATTGCATCAGATCTAGACAACACACTAAAATATGGCTTAGAGCTTCAGCCTTGTGTCCTGGTTTTGTTTGGGATAGAGTTATTTTTCTTCCTAGTAGCTGGTATGGTGCTGTGGTTTGGATTCAGGAATAAGGCTGATAACAAAGGGATGTTTTAGTTGCTGTAGAGCAATGCTCACAGAGCCAAGGACTGTTCAGCTCCTGGTCCTGCCCTGCCAGCGAGGTACCTGGGGGTGCACAAGGAGCTGGGAGGAGACACAGCCAGGAGGTGGCCCAGACTGACCAAAAGGATGTCCCATACATGGCATTGTGCTCAGCAACAAAAGCTGGGTAATTTGGCTGGGGAGGGCTGCCATTGCTCAGGGACTGGCTGGGTGGGTGGTGAGCAGTTACATTGTGCAACACTTGCTTTGTTTATTATTATTATTATTATTATTATTATTATTATTATTATTATTATTATTATTATTATTATTATTATTATTATTTTTATGTACCATCCCCCTGTGTCCAGTTCTGGGGCCCTGTGTAAAAGAGGGACATGGACATACTGTAAAGGGCCACCATGCTGATGAAGGGACTGGAGCATCTCTCCTGTGACGAAAGGCTGAGAGCTGGGACTGCTCAGCCTGGAGAAGAGGGGGCTTCGGGAGATCTCGTCAATGTCTATAAATACCTGAAGGGAGGGTGGAAAGGAGATGGAGCCAGGCTCTTGTCAGTGGTGCCCAGTGCCAGAACAGGAGGCAATGGGCACAGCTGGGCACACAGGATGCTCCCTCTGAGCACCAGACAGCAACTCTGTGCTGTGCAGGTGATGGAGCCCTGGCACAGGCTGCCCAGAAAGCTTATGTATTCTTCTCTTTGGAGATCCTCAAAAGCATCCTGGACATGGGCAAGCTGGTGCAGGTGTCCCTTTTTGAGCAAATGACCTGCAGAGGTCTGTGATTCTATGACTTAGAAATTAGATTCTGTGATTCTGAGATAGCTAAAGTTGCACAGATGAAGGTGTACTGAATTGTCTTTAAAGGGCAACCACAGAAATAGAAGCTATACTGTATATTAACCTAATTCAGTGTTTATGAGGTGCTTGAAATATCAAGTACTATTAAATCCAAAATTATAGCAATAAGTTAACCTGTGACTGCTGTAGAGAGAGGAAAATGACAGACAAATCCTACAGCAAATCTGTCCTTAAAAAGAGTTGCTGTAGTCATGTGAGGTGTGTGGAAGTTTGGTATGGTTGACCAAACCATTTGAACATTGTAGAGTGAGGGAAGAGGTCACAAAACAATAGTATGCATTTTTTTTTAGATCTCAAGAAATCTAATTTTAGTAAGTTGAGTAATAAAACATGAAATGTGGCAACACCGCTTTGAGACAAAGATTGGCAAAACAACTTGCAACATTCACTTCCCTCATGGGATCACATTGTCCTTTACAGGCTCAGGCCCGGTGCATGCTGTGGTTGCTGATCTTCCAGAGCAGAGATAGAGTCCCTGGAGAAGTCAGTGTAGTACCAGTCATCCTCTTCCTCAGCTCTTTGGCCTAACTTGGTATTATGATTTCAACAGCTACTCTTATCCAATGCTGAAGGCCTGTTGTGAGAATTATAGAAAATGCTTTAAATGACCAGGTGTGATTAATATTAGACCTAACTAAGCTACCACATTTTAACAAAGACCTAGCCAAGTTCTGTCTGGCCATGTTATTAAAAATTGGGATGATTTGTACTAGTATCTCATTCAAAATGCTTAGTTTTATTTTCTTAGAAACACATGTGAATTCTTCTTATTCTTCTACGTAGAGCTGGAAACAGGGTTTCCATTTCATCATCCTGCACAGAGTAATGCAAGGGAAGCTGAACAGCATGGAGGGCAGTGGTTGTTTTTCTGAGGTTTGGTTAATAAACTATTGCTTAATATATCTCTATTTGGAATAAATACATGGACATATCAGTTCTTAGTAGGCTTTGTGAATGATTAATACTAGAAGTAGGGCCTCACAGACAAAAGAATATATAATATATATTTTTAAAATAGTGTTTTTAAATAGTGGAGTTAGGAAACAAAACCAGCTATCAGTTTTTAACTAAGCATGTAATATGAAGTACAGGTGTTATGTATAAAAGCAATGAAAACTTATGGAATTTACAGGTGCACATTAAAGCAGACTGAGATATGCATTTAAGTTCGATCTTCAAGACATGAATAGAAAAGGATGCAGTTTATAAAGGAGTTTAAATGCTGTGTCTGTGGTTAAATATTGCACATTACCATGCAGAATGAGGAATTGCTTAACAGTTGATCACAAGCTTAAAAATGTTTTCATCTTTTGAAGAAGACAAACATCATCCAGGAAGTAATACAAATGAAATCATCATTCTGCTCCATAAGGTTCTGATAAGTCTCCGAGGAAAGTTTCACGTACAGTTTTGTGCACCATGCATCTAGAAAGGCGGAGACCAGCTGAAGAGAGCACAGAGGTGAGCCACAGGAATGTTATTTAAAACATATCCTACATGGAAATGTAAGGCAGTGGGATTGCTAAGTCTAGAGGAGAGGATTGAAGAAAGATGTGACACCACTCCACAGATACATGGGTTGTACTGGCAAAGGGGAAAGAAGGAGGGAAGTTTTCTTGCTCTCTGCTGTGAAAAGACTTAGCTTAGCAGTTAGGATAAGTGCTCTAATGCCAGGGTAGTTGAGTGGTGCAGCAGAGTACCTGGTGAGACTTTAAATCTCCATTCCTGGAAACATTTAAGAAGAACAGGTTAAAAAGACATTAGTCACTTACCTACTACTCTTCTTGGAGTTTTGGAACCACGTGCACATTGGGTTTTAGAAAGACGGAATGACAACCAGAATTCTGAGTCTCTGAGCTTTAGATTTGTGGTACAAAATGAAGTGAAACATTTTACAGGTACCAATTCATTTGAACAATTATACATTCCCTGCATCATTTTCTTGCAATGCTGTAGATGCTAGTATACTGAAATATAAGTATACTTACATGAATACACACGTGCTCAAAGCTACATGCATGCGAAGGAGTGCTCAGCACTGACAATGTCCTTTTGATGCCTCTGAACATCAACATCCAAACAGGACTTTTTCCTACTTACAATTGCTTGCATGTTCTTCAGAGTCAGTAAACGGGTAAGTGAAATCTAGGAAAAAAAACTTAATCTAGCTTTACTTGCTTGCAGTTCCTATAAATACTGTGTAAAACAATTAAGTTTGTTAAAGTTAAGAAAATAATGGGTGTGCTGTACCATGGCCATGGTACAAAACCATGTACCATGGTTTTGGATCACTAAGTGTTGCATACTGTGAAAATAAACTTTTACATATCTTGAGAAAAAGATCATTTCCAAAAATAGTCAAATGTTATGAAATAGCTTCGTTTCTCAGTTTTCTTCTCTGGAGGAACTGGAAAATTTTAAAAACAAAGAATTTAAACTAATGTATAACCTGGTAGTAAATAAATGTTTTGTGTTGTTGCTGTTTTTTTTTTTTTTTCTTTTTTTTTTTTAATTTAAATTTTTATTTTTACACAATCAGGGACATAAGTTTTGGGCTTTTTTCTTCATTCTTTTTATCCAGAGACAGATTTTGGAATATATTGTCTCATTTTCAAGGCTGTGTTCTCTAAAGAATACTTACACCTGCAAAGCATATATAAAAAACAAGGCATAATACTGAATTAATCTATATTTCTAACATGTGTTACAGAAAAGCAACACAATTCTTGAATGTGCTTTACTCATCATCTAAAGATGATCCCGTTTAATCTTAAAATAAAACTTGGAGACCATCAGAATATAAATTGTATATTCAGTCTTCTCTTCTTTTGCTTTAAAACATCTGTGCCTTCAGGGTTTAAATACTGAAATAAAATGTTTGAAAGAGATATTCACCAAGCAAATACACAATTAAGCAATGTGTCCAGGTCAAGGCAGCCTTGCTTAAAAGCTCATTGTCATTAATTATGCCATTGCAGGAGCTATAAGTAATATTGAAAAAATGTTAACCAAGTGCTATGGACTATGATCCACTTTACTCTCTCACTGGCTGCAAGGATGAATGAAGATCCCTCAAAAACTTCCAGCAGTAATAGGTCTGTGTGCAGTGTCATTTAATAGACCATCACAGTTCTGGATTTACCAACCTGTGTGACTCAACTACTGAAATGTTAAACCATTCTTGCCTCTCTTGCTCCTGCCATCATTCAAAAGATGGCTGTTTTGTATTTGGTACACACTTTAAATGTATTATTTATTTATTTTTTACTGAAGCCAAATACTTCCAATGAAAAAAGACCTTACCTACATATTTAGGGAAAATGTGCACATATTTGAAAACGCTGCATTGCCCCTCACTTCTCTAAATCCTGAAATGGAACCAAAATGCTTGGATTTGTTCCAGAATACTGCAAAGTGACAAGTAATAAGAGCTGAAAATTTTCTATACTATGAACATGAGAGAGTCTGCATTTCTGGAGTGCCCTTGCCCAAGAGAACTGTCAAATTCATGAGCAGTCACATTCCAATGAACAGATCATGTCCTAACTATAGAAAAAAAGATCCATTAGGCTTAACATCAAATTTGAAAGTATATTTCAGGTTTCATAATAAACTTACTGTTTCTTATTTGACAGATGGTTAATTTGAGTCTTCTGTGATGTATTGCAATAAATCAATCATGTGGACCTCGGGATTTTTAGAGCAGAAGGTACAGTAATCAGCTATTTTGAATTTTCTCATAGTGTTAAAAAAAAAAAAAAGAAGTATTTGCTCAGGATTTACAAAGTTAATTACATATGTTTTGCCTTTTGTTTAAACCATCTTATTTACTTTTTTTTTTTTTTAATTCTGATTTGAAGTACTTACATTATGGAGAATCTTTGTGCACAACACAGTATGATATCCTACTGGTGGATCATCATTAACAACAACAACAACAAAAACCACCACCAACAACAATCAACATAAAGGAAAAAATCAGTTTTGAAATAAATATGTCTTTAACTACTGTCATTGAATTCTGTTACGGTTTTGTCTGTGGTTTCCTAGGGTACCAGCCCTGTAGTTATTTCCTTGGGAAAAGTCAAATTTGTCCTGAAATCAGGAGCACATCTGCAGAAGGGATTGAAAGGAGGGATATGCTTCAAAAGAAATGTGTATTTTTGGTCAGATGCAGTAGCAGTGTGGATGGGAAGCTGAGAGGGGTAAATGACAGAGAGAATATGTGCCATAACTTTTAACCTCCCAAGCAGATAAATCTGTTCCTGACCAGAGCTAGGAAACAGAAAAAATCATTCCTAAAATGATTCTTGTAAACTGATTGATCTTCAACCCTTTGGCATGTGTCAAAGTACAGAACTCTTGGTGAAAAAAAAAAAAAAGTAACAGTTTTGACTAATGGTTGATGTGAATATTCTTGCTGAATTGCACAGTTAGCTGCTGCATGCAAGAGGTTTTGTATTTTCACACTTCCTTGTTTGCCACATCATTGTCCTGGTCGGGATCCAAATCTCATGGAGATTAGCAGAAAGATTTCACTGGTAAGAGGCAGATGATTGAGAAAAGGGACACTTCCCATTGTCCAAAATTCCTCTTCATCTCTGTATCACCTCCTGTTTCTCTTTCACTTCCTTATAAATAACTTAGCTTAACACGAGGCTCATGAAATGGGAAAAATTTCCCATGTTGTAGTAAAATGCACAGTGCACTTTAGATGGCAGTTCTTGGAATCAGCTCCACCAATAACTACTGTAATTTGAACCCAGAGGATAATAACTGTTGAATTTTGTTAAATCGACTTTCTTTCAAGTCTATGGTACACGTTAAGTCAACAGCTTCTATGTTCTCATCTATGATATGAGCAGTACAAAGAGCTGCAGGGAATTAAAAGAATATAGGCTGATTAAACCCTCTTTTTTTTTTTTTTTTTTTTCCTCCTCTTAAAAGTGGGAGTTTCTAGGGGTTAATTTCTAAGTGCACTTATAAATAGATTCTTCTAGGATGTCTGTTTCCTGTTCAATAGAGCAAGAAATGGATCATGATTTAGTTTGCTCCTGCAATTTCTCTCTTTCATTCTCACTTGCTCCTTTATGTCCAATCATATTTGCAAAGGGTATTTGGGTATTATTTATTTTATTTTATTTTATTTTATTTTATTTTATTTTATTTTATTTTATTTTATTTTTTTTTTTCCTTTAATGCACATTTTCATTGGCTTGTTCTATTCAAACCAACACAATTGTTACAAGAGAAGGGAACTTATAGGAAGAACCAGAATAATTTAACTGTTTT
Organism: Anas acuta; assembly: GCF_963932015.1. Taxonomy (NCBI): domain Eukaryota; kingdom Metazoa; phylum Chordata; class Aves; order Anseriformes; family Anatidae; genus Anas; species Anas acuta. The sequence continues at coordinate 14,774,408 of NC_088979.1, forward strand.
GGTCATCAGACTTTCAGGACTTCTGAACATTTTCTTATCTCATTCATCAGGTTCTTTGCACAGTCAAATACAAAGACACAGTCACTTCCAAGGGGCAGATTGTCCTGTTTCACAATGACAGACACATAGGTGGGATGAAGGATCCTCTCCATCTTGTTCTCTCTCTATTGGCCATTGATGAAGTCTAGGCTAGACACCAAACTTTTACATGCCTAGACCTGAGTGAGATGACTGACTGACATTCAGTAAGAATTTCTCCCATGAAAAGGTTTTCTTTCATATAGCACGTACTACAAGCAGTTTTTGCATGTTCCAAGAATTAGGTAACTAATTTAAATGCCCTCCCATTAAACTACCTGGAAATATGGGACAAGGTGCAGAAGAACCCCCTACAGTTCAGGTTCAAACAGTTTGAGATTTGCTGGTCCACCTGGACTGTCACAAGTCCATGGGGCCATATGGGATCCATAAGAGTATGCTGAGAGAGCTGGCTGATGTGTTTGCTGGGACACTTTACTTCATCTATCAGCAGTCTTGGTCATCCAGAGAGGTCCTGGATGACTGGAGACTTGCTAACATGACACTCATCTATAAGAAGGATCATAAGGAGGACCTGTCAGCCTGACCTTGGTGCCAGGAAAGGTGATGGAATAGGTCATCTTGAATGGAATCAAGCAATGTATATGGGACACTGGGGGGTTAGGCCCAGCCAGCATGGGATCATGAAAGGCAAGTCCTGCCTGACCAACCTCATCTCCTTCTGTGACCGGGTGACCCACCTGATGGATGAGGGAAAGTTGATGTAGTCCACCTAGACTTCAGCAAGGCCTTTGACACAGTCTCCCACAGCATTCTCCTGGAGAAACTGGCAGCCCATGGCTTGGACAGGTACACACTTTGCTGGGTTAAAAACAGGCTGGCTGACCGTATGCAGAGTAGCGGTGAATGGATTGAAACCCAGCTGGCAACTGGTCACCAGTGGTGTTCCCCGGGGCTGGTGTAGTGGCCCATCCTCTGTAATATCTTTATTGATGACTTGGATGAGGGAATTGAGTGTACCCTCAGTAAATTTGCAGATGACACCAAGCTGGGGGGAAGTGTCGACCTGCTGGAGGGTAGGAAGGTCCTGCAGAGGGACCTGGACAAGAGGGGTCAATGGACAGAGGCAGAAAAGGATCTGGGAGTGCTGATTGATGCTTGCCTGAACATGGGCTGGTAGTGTGCCCAGGTGGCCAAGAAAGCCAACAACATCCTGACTTATATAAGAAACAGTGTGGTCAGCAGGACTAGGGAAGTGATTGTCTCCCTGTACTCAGCTCTGGTGAGGCTGCACCTTGAGTACTGTGCTCAGCTTTGTGCTCCTCACTACAAGAAGGACATCGAGGTGCTCGAGCATGTCTAGAGAAGGGCTATGAAGCTGGTGAATGGCCTGGAACACAAGTCCTGTTAGGAGCAGCTGAGGGAACTGGTGGTGTTTAGTCTGGAGAAGAGGAGGCTCAGTGGAGATGTCATTGCTCTCTGCAGCTGCCTGAAAGGAAGGTGTGGGGAGCTGGAGACTGGCCTCTTCTCACAGGTAACTAGTGATAGGACTAGAGGGAATGGCTTCAAGTTGCACCAGGGGAGTTTTAGGTTGGAAATTAGGAGAAATTTCTTCTTAGAAAGAGCAGTCAGGCGTTGGAACAGGTTGCCCAGGGAAGTGAAGTGATTGTGCCACCATCCCTGGGAATGTTTAAGGAAAGGTTGGTCGTGGTGTTTAGGGACATGATTTAGTGGGTGACATTGGTGGTAGGGTGATGGTTGGACCAGATGATCTTGAAGGTCTCTTCCAAACTTTATGATTCTATGATTTTGTGATACTTTGTATAAAGTACCTACCTTCTGCTCAAGGGTAGGAAGGCTCTGCAGGAGGATCTGGATAGGCTGCACCGATGGGCTGAGGTCAACTGCATGAAGTTTAACAAGGCCA